>NC_045434.1:88365683-88508860 GCF_002776525.5 Piliocolobus tephrosceles
CTTTATGGAGAAGGAGCCAGAGTTAGTGAAATTAGTTTAGGTCAATTTAGGATATATTAATGACATTATCCCACACATTGTTCATGTCATAGGCACGAACTTAAAAAATTTAAAGTTCCTGCTGCCTGCTTAGATGCATCTACTAATCTAGAGCAGTTGTGAGGAAGATCCATCTGAACTAGATAAAAATATGAGCAGTAGAGTATTGGTTATTTTATTCTGGTTGACTCAGTTATTTGCCAAAAAAAGGCCCTGGTCAAATTGTTGATCACTAGGTAAAAATAATTTGGACTAATACAATAAATTGTTGATCATTAAAATAATTCTTTCAAAGTACTTGTCTTTCATGCATTTGTTTACTTTAACATGATTTAATTTAAAAATATGTATTGAATCCTCTTTCCCACCCTCCTGGGCTCATGTGATCCTCCTATCTTAGACATCTGCACAGCAGGGACCACAGGCACACACGCCATCCGAATATATCCTTCTTCACCAAAGTTGTGGCCCCAGCTTTAGAAAAAGGAAACTCCTGGATAGTTTCCTTTTTTTTTTTTTTTGTGGAGACAAGGTCTCACTATGTTGCCCAGGCTGGTCTTGAAATCCTGGGCTCAAGGCTATCCTCCTACCTCAGCTTCCCAAAGTGATGGGATTACAGGCATTAGCTGCTACACATGACGTTTTGAATCCTTTTATGTGCAAAGATACGATCTGAACCCTCAGGACATTTATAGCCTAATATTTTCTTCCATCAAAGTTGCTAAAGCCCATCACCAGAATACCACAATTAATATTCTCAGGATAGATTATTAATAGTTGCCTAGGAATAAGAATGGTATGTAGCAATGACAGAAATTTGAAATGGCAGATTTATTAAGTACTTTTAAGCCATTAAGTTACAAAAGGCTATTGGGGTCTTAAAAAGACAAAGAGTATACAATAAAACAACGAACAATGACAGATTGTTTTAGGTTGAACAATTTTTATACAGTTATACCTACAGTACACTACTAATTTACTTAGCAAACTTTTTCCTGAGATTTGCAAATTTAAAAAAAAACGAAGAATCAAATTATATTATCTTTTCTGTTTTTTTGAAACAGAGTCTCCACTCTGTTGTCCAGGCTGGAGTACAGTGGTGTGGTCTCAGCTCACCACAGCCTCAACCTCTTGGGTTCAAGAATCTTGTGCTTCAGCCTCCCAAGTAGCTGGGATTATAGGCATGCACCATTACGCTCCGCTAATGTTTTGTATTTTTAGTAGAGACGGGGTTTCACCATGTTAGCCAGGCCTGTCTTTAACTCCTGGCCTCAAGTTGATATGCCTGCGTTGGCCTCCCAAAGTAATGGGATTACAGGCGTGAGCCACCGTGCCCGGCCTCAAACTATATTTTTTAATTAGTACAGTAAATACACATTAATCATGACACAATTATTTCTTCTGGATACAGCAGGAAAAATTAAGTTAAGAGAAAGTGCTTCATATTTCTTGATTTGTTATAAAAAGAAGAGATCCTCTCTAGATTTCTGGGTAAGAGGGGAAACTAGCAATCCCACAATGATTTCCTTTATTTCTTGCCATCCGAATATATCCTTCTTCACCAAAGTTGCGGCCCCAGCTTTAGAAAAAGAAATAACACAAAATTACAAATGCATACAATCAAATCATGTTAATAACTTTTTATCTCATTGTTTTTCTCCTATAAGTGATTATATGTGAAAGACTGTAAAACAAAATTAGAATGAAATAATATAATAGTTTCTCCAGGGATTTCAGGCAATTCAAAATAATGGTTTGGAAAGCTTTAGTGCTATATTGATGAATAGACTTAATACCTAAGGAAAACTATATAGTAAGATCCATCCCAGTCCTTTAATCCTCCTACTTTGCAAATATGAATTCTCTAAGGAAAGAGTATTAGTATCCTTTATAAGGCTCTATCTCTAAATTTTTTTATAACAGTATCGTGGGTAATGATTTTCTATCAAACTTAAATTCCTCTAGAGAATGACAATTAAGAAATATTTTTGAGTGACTACTATGAAAAAGCTATAGGGGAGGGAATTCTAAAGCTAACAACAAAAATGCAGCTCTGAAAGAGTTTTGATCTAGAAGTGGAGCTGAGATAAGACTTTCTCATAATTAAAGCTATTGAAAAATGAGCCAGGCATGGTGGCTCACACTTGTAATCCAAGTGCTTTGAGAGGCTGAAGTGCAAGGATTGTTTGAGGCCAGAGTTTGAGACCAGCCTGGGCAAAATAGCAAGTCCCTGATTCTACAATTTTTTTTTTTTTTTTTTTTTTTAGCCAGGCATAGTGGCATGTACCTGTATTCCTTAGCTACTCTGTAGGCTGAAGTGGGAGGATCATTTGAGCCCAGGGGTTTGAGAGTACAGTGAGCTATGATTACACTGCTGCATTCCTGACACTCCAGCCTGACCCTGTCTCAAAACAAAACAAAGCAAAACAAAACAAAACAAAAAGGAATATTTCTACCTGGCGCTGGAAGTGTTCAAGCAAGCGGAGGCGAATTGTTAGCGATGTTGCAGAGAGAAATCATGGGTCGGATTAGGGTTCGAGTAGATCAGTGTTTTACTTTTTGATTTCATGGACTTAGAGGAGTTCAAAAGGTTTTTACAGATCGATATACAGTTATCAATTTTTAAATTAGCATGTATAGACACCTTTTTTTTTTTTTTCTTGCAGATGAAGTTTCGCTCTTAGTTGCCCAGACTGGAGTGCAATGGTGCAATCTCAGCTCACTGCAGCCTCGGCCTCCCGGGTTCAAGTGATTCTCCTGCCTCAGCCTCCTGAGTAGCTAGGACTACTACTCCTGGCATGTGCCACCACGATGGCTAATTTTGTATTTTTAGTAGAGACGGGGTTTCTTCATGTTGGTCAGGCTGGTCTCCAACTCCTGACCTCAAGTGATTCACCCACCTTGGCCTCCCAAAGAGCCGGGATTACAGGTGTGAGCCACCACGCCCGGCTGTATGGACATCTTTTTAAAAAAAGTATACTATTGGCCGGGCACGGTGGTTCATGCCTGTAATCCTAGCACTTTGGGAGGCAGAGACGGGCAGATCATTTGAAGTCAGGAGTTTGAGACCAGTCTGGCCAACATGGTGAAACCCTGTCTCTACTGAAAATACAAAAATTAGCTGGGCGTGGTAGCATGAGCCTGTAGTCCCAGCTACTGGAGAGGCTGAGGTATGAGAATCGCTTGAACCTGGGAGGCAAGGCGGAGGTTGCAGGAAGCCAAGATTGCACCTGTGTACTCCAGCCTGGGCAACAGAGTGAGATTGTCTCAAAAAAAGAAAATAAATAAAAACCATACTACTTACTGTCACCATTATGTTGTAAAAGAAAATACATTTTAACACCAAAAGCAAAAATTCCAAAGACATAATCTCTATTTTAAGGATAGGCTTTTGAGTAAATAAATTTAGATTAATGAAAAAGTCACCAAAATATTCTTATTTTTCTTACTTTACAAGACTGATGAAAAAACTTAGAAAATCCTTGTAAAAAGAATGATTTCTGAAGCTCTTTATCATTCTGAGATTTTGTAGTGGTAGGTATATAAATATCATACAAGGCAAAATTCGTTAAGTGCTCTAGGATACAAATAAAAGTGTGAAATTGAGAAAATGCCTAGTGTGTCTGGAGAGCAGTAAGAAATTTAGTTGAAAGGAAAACTAGATATCTTTAGTAGAATAGCGGAAAAAGAGGATAGAAAGCTGGTTTGGGGTCATGTTGTGAACAGCTTAGAACAGCCCATGGAGGAACCCGTACTTCAATTACAAAGGCAAAGGGAAGCTGTTACAAATTTTGGCTCAGAGACTCAAAGGTTGTGTTTTTGCATACAGTGGAGAACCTAAGAAATGCTGGTTTATTGTTGGAAGACAAATAACACCGTTTAAAAGGACTGTGCTTTAAGAGGCCTTAAATATTCTATGTATCAGCCCTCAGTGGACCTTTTGCAGGTCCTATTTTTTTCTCTCTGTACCATTTAACACAGTTGTCTACTCCCACCTTACTGGTCTGTTGGCTTTAAGACACTACTATGTTCTGATTTTCTTTTTTTTTTTCTTTTTTTCTTTTTTTTGAGACGGAGTATCGCTCTGTTGCCCAGGCTGGAGTGCAGTGGCCGGATCTCAGCTCACTGCAAGCTCCGCCTCCCGGGTTCCCGCCATTCTCCTGCCTCAGCCTCCCGAGTAGCTGGGACCATAGGCGCCGCCACCTCGCCCGGCTAGTTTTTTGTATCTTTTAGTAGAGACGGGGTTTCACCATGTTAGCCAGGATGGTCTTGATCTCCTGACCTCGTGATCCGCCCGCCTCGGCCTCCCAAAGTGCTGGGATTACAGGCTTGAGCCACCGCGCCCGGCCTGTTCTGATTTTCTTATCTCTCTCTGGTCAGTCCTTCTCAAACATTTTCATGAGCTCCTTTCTTTGCTTCCTTTCACTTAATTGCCACTCCACTGCTTAGAAATTTTTGGTGGCTCTCCATGCCTTTACAATAAAATTCAAACTCCATCATCACCTCTAATCAACCAATGGCTGTAGTGGGTTTTTTTGTTTGTTTTTGACAGAGTCTCACCATGTTGCTCTGTTGGAGTGTGGTGGTGCAATCACAGCTCACTGCAGCTTCAACCTCCTGTGCTCAAGCAATCCTCCTGCCTCAGCCTTCCCAGTAGCTAGGACCACAGGTGCATACCACCATGCTCGGCCAATTTTTTGTTTTTAGTAGAGAAGAGGTCTCACTATGTTGCCCAGGCTGCAGCAATGCTCTTTTAATATCTAGTTTAATAAGCAAAAGCAATAACAATAATCTGGCCAGGCTATTATTGATATTAATAGACACCACTTATTTAGCATTTACTCTGTGCCAAACAGATTAACATAAATTATCTAATTTAGTCATCATCATGTGAGGTGAGTATTATCTTCTTTTACTAAAGAAAAAAACAGAAGGGCAGAGTGGTAAAGTGGCTTGCCACAAGTCACATAGATAGTAAATTGTGAAGCCAGAGTTCAAATATAGGATTATTTTATTCCAAAGTCCACTCTAACTTTTATACTATGCCTATCCCTACAGTTATCTCTATGAGTGAAATCGTAAGGGGAATGAAATTGAGACCAGTACCTCTAGGATCTCATGTAATTTATATCTTACTATGGTCACTGCCTTAAATAATAGGCAAAATAAATCATTTTAGATGAACTGAGTTTGGACCTGAGATCTAGTATGAAAATTGAATTGAGGGTCTAGTTACTAGCAGTATGAATTCAGTCTGTGAGACCAAGGAATCTCAGACCCCATTCAACATCTAGATAATTTGCTTTTCTCAGTTTTACCAACCAAGATCAATTGCCCCCAATTTTTCAAAAGATCCCAGACTTCTTTTTGACTGAGTCCTGCTAACTTCCCTTAAACAATGAAACTGATTTAAAAAAAAAAAATCTTAAGCTAAATAAAGTATCTGAGGACAAAGTCTTGCCTTCAGAATTATACAAAGTCTGCTCCAAATGTTCATTTTGGTACTTATCAAGTTGTTTTTTTTTTTATTAATTCTATAGTTCTTTCACTCAAACTGTTCAACTTTAGGTAAGTTTGTTAACTAAATGCCTATCTCATAAGAGTATTTTAAAAATTAAATTAGAAAATGTATTTAAAGTATTCACACAATATTTGGTATATAGCCAATGCTTACTAAGTGAAGGTAGCTATTTTTATTATTATCCAGGTATGAGTACATCTGATTGGACTCAAGTAGAGTACATCTACTTTTTTTTTGAGATGGAGTTTCACTCTTGTTGCTCAGGCTGGAGTGCAATGGCACAGCCCCGGCTTACCGCAACCTCCACCTCCCAGGTTCAAGTGATTCTCCTGCCTCAGCCTCCTGAGTAGCTGGGATTACAGGCATGTGCCACTATGCCCGGATAATTTTGTATTTTTAATAGAGATGGAGTTTCTCCATGTTGGCCAGGCTGGTCTCGAACTCCCAACCTCAGGTGATCCTCCCACCTCGGCCTCCCAAAGTGCTGGGATTACAGGCATGAGCCACCTAGCTGGGCTGAGTCTGTCTACTTTAAAAAATATATATAGCCTTCTTCCAGGGTGATCACCAGTCCCAGTTTGCCTGGGACTGTCCTGTTTTTAAAAAGAAAGTCCTATGTCTCAGAAAGCCTCATAGCCCTTAGCAAAGTGGGAAAGTTGATCAATGCCAGTTTCCTTTGTAATAGACTGAAGTCCTGGGTTTCTTAGGCTGTGCCAGACACTCTTCTAGGCATTAGGATTACAGAGACAAAGTCTTTCTAAAGCCTAGGTTCTAGAGGAGAAACATACAGTAAACAAAGAAATACTTGATGATATAATAAGTACAATAAAGAAAAATAAAGCAGGATAAGGGATACAGAGTGTTAGGAGACAGGGCTCAATTTGAGGCGGAATGGTCGGGAAAAGCTTCACTGAATGGATGTTTGAGCAAAGATGCAAGTGAAGCGAAGACCTGGATAAAGAGCTAGAAATAAGCATGGTGTGTCAAGAAATAGCAAAAAGGCTAATGTGCCAGGAGCTGAATGAGAGAGGGGAGAGTAGTTGGAGAGGTGGTTGGAGAGGCAGGCTAAGGCCAGATAATATCATGCTTTACAGGTCATGGGTTTTATTCTGAGTGGGAAGGAAAGCCATTAGAGGGTTTGGGGTAGAAGGGTAACATAATCTACTTTATGCTTTAAAAAGATAACTCTGGTTAATGTATAGAGGATTGACTGCAAGCAAACAAGAGGGAAGCAGCTACCAGTTACAAGATTATTGCAATAGACCAGGAGATAGATGGTGGCTTGAACTCTAATGGTAACAGTAGAGGTATTGAGAAGTGCAGGCATATCTTGTTTTATTGTGCTTCGCTTTATTGTGCATTGCAAATTTTGCATTTTTTACAAATTGAAGATTTGTGGTAACCCTGCATGGAGCAAGTCTATTGGCACAATGTTTCCAATAGCCTGTGCTCACTTCGTGTCCCTGTGTCATATTTTGGCATTTCTCACAATATTTCAATGGTTTTCATTATTACCAAATCTGTTATGGTGATCTGTGATCAGTGATTTTTAAAAAACTTTTTGAGACAGGGTCTCACTCTGTCATCCAGGCTGGAGTGCAGTGGCACAATCACAGCTCACTGCAGCCTCAACCTCCCAAGTAGCTGGGACCACAGATATGCACCACCATGCCCGGGTAATTAAAAAAAAAACTATCTGTAGAGACAGAGTCTTGCTATGTTGCCCAGGCTGGGACCAGTGATCTTTAATGTTACTATTGTAATTGTCTTGGGGTGCCATGAGCCACACGCATATAAGATGGTGAACTTAATTGATAAGTGGTGTGTGTTCTGACTGCTCCACTAACTGACACTTCCCCCATCTCTCTTCTTTGGCCTCCCTCTTCCCTGAGACACAATGATATTGAAATTAGGCCAATTAGTAACCTTACAACGGGCTGGGCATGGTGGCTCACGCTTGTAATCCCAGCACTTTGAGAGACCGGGGCGGGTGGATCACCTGAGGACAAGAGTTCGAGACCAGCCTGGCCAACATGGCGAAACCCCATCTGTACTAAAAATACAGAATTAGCCAGGCATGGTGGTGCGCGCCTGTAATCCCAGCTACTCCAGAGGCTGAGGCAGGAGAATCGCTTAGAACCTGGGAGGCAGAGGTTTCAGTGAGCCGAGATTGCGCCACTGTACTCCAGCCTGGGCAACAGAGGAAGACTCTGTCTCAAAAAACAAAAACAAACAAACAAAAAACAACCTTTCAGTGGCTTCTAAGTGTTCAAGTGAAAGGAAGAGTTACACATCTCTCGTTTTACATCAAAGCTAGAAATGATTATGCTTTGTGAAAGCCAAGGTAGGCTGAAAGCTAGACCTCTTGAACCAGTTAGCCATGTTGTGAATGCAAAAGGAAAGTTCTTGGAGGAAATTAAAATGCTACTCCAGTGAACACATGAATGATAAGAAAGCAACACAACGGGCCAGGTGCAGTGGCTCGTGCCTGTAATCCCAGCACTTTGGGAAGCTGAGGCGGGTAGATAAACTTGAGCTCAGGAGATCAAGACTAGCCTGGGCAACATGCTAAAAATACAGAGATTACCTGTGCCTGGTGGCACGTGCCTGTAGTCCCAGCTACTTGGAGGGCTGAAGTGGGAGGATTGCTTGAGCCTGGGAGGTGGAGGTTGCAGTGAGCTGAGATTGTGCCACTGCACTCCAGCCTGGGTGACAGAGTGAGACTCTCAACAACAACAAACAAACAACAACAACAAAAAAAAAAAAAAAGAAAGAAAGAAAGAAAAAGAAAAAGAAAGAAAGAATGAAGAAAAAGAAAAGAAAAGGAAGAAAGTGAACTGGCCTTACCACTGATACGATTTGAGTGGTCTAGATAAAAGAGCAAAGCAGCCACAACATTCCCTTAAGCCAAAACCTAATCCAGAGCAAGGCCCTAACTCTCTTCCACTGTAAGAAGGGTGATGAAAGTAAAAGTTAAAGAAGTTAAATCACCTGCCAAAGTTCTTCTATGCCTCCAGTGCAACCTATGCCACCTCTATTTTAGCATTTATCACATTGAGTTGAAACGGAGTATACATGCACCTGCCTGTTTCCTTTACTCCGTTAGACTAGGAGTACCTTGAGGGATGGTAGAAAAGCTGCATTTTTCATTTCCAATTGCTAGTTCCTAGCTTGGCACATGGTAGGTACTCAATATATGTTTGTTGAATCAGTGTCTGAACGAAGATACAAAAATGAACAAGAGACTATCCTACCTTGAAGAAGTTTACATTTTAGTGAATAGAGCATGGTTTGCACAAATAGCTATAACACGAGGGATATGTGTAAAATACTACAATAGAATTCATAAAGCATTGCCAAAGCTTAGGAAATAGAGAAACAATTCTAAGAGAATGGGATATGAAAGAGTATTTGAGGCAGGATTTAAAAATGAATAGGATTTGTAATGAATTTTTTTTTTCATTTTAAAATTAATACCTTTCTTTTTTTCTTCCTTTTTTTTTTTTTTTTTTGAGACGGAGTCTCGCTCTGTCACCCAGGCTGGAGTGTGGAGTGCAGTGGCGCGATCTTGGCTCACTGCAAGCTCCGCCTCCCAGGTTCATGCCATTCTCCTGCCTCAGCCTCCCGAGTAGCTGGGACTACAGGCATGTGCCACCACGCCCGGCTAATTTTTTTTTTGTATTTTTAGTAGAGACAGGGTTTCACTGTGTTAGCCCGGATGGTCTTGGTCTCCTGACCTCGTGATCTGCCTGCCTCGGCCTCCCAAAGTGCTGGGATTACAGGTGTGAGCCACCGCGCCCGGCCTCCCTCCTTTTATTTTGAGATAGGATCTCATTCTGTCAATGAAGCTGGAGTTGAGTGATGTGATCATGGCTCACTCACAGTGGCCTCAACTTCATGGGCTCAAGTGATCTTCCCACCTCAGTCTCCCAAATAGCTGGGACCACAGATGTGTGTCACCATGCCTGGCTTATTTTTGTACAGAGATGGGGTCTATGTTCCCCAGGTTGGTCTTGAACCCCTGGGCTCAAGAGATCCTCCCAGTTCAGCCTCCCAAAGTGCTGGGATTACAAGCATGAGCCACTAAGCCTGGTTGGACATACTATGTTTAACTTAATGTTTTTTTTTTTTGAGATAGGGTCCTGCTCTGTCACCTAGGCTAGAGGGCGGTGGTGTGATCATGGCTCACCATAGCCCTAAACTCCCGGGCTCAAAAAATCCTCCTACCTCAGCCTCTCGAGTAGTTGATATTACAGGCACATGCCACCATGCCCAGCTAATTTTTAAAATTTGTTTGTAGAGACTGGGTCTCCCTATGTTGCTCAAGCTGGCCTTAAACTCCTGGCCTCAAGTGATCCTCCTGCCTTGGCCTCCCAAAGCTCTAGAGTTATAAGCATGAGCTTACCACATTCAGCTAATATTTATACTACATATAAATTTTATATTTATGTGTATCTTTTTTCATTTAAATATATATCCCAAGTATTTTATTAGGTTATTAATAATAGTCTGAATAATTCTAATGCATGGAGTTGATTATGTCATAATTTATTTAATCATATACCTATTGTTAGGCATTTTTGGCTACTTACTAGTTTTTACTATTAAAGAATAATGCTGGCCGGGCACGGTGGCTCAAGCCTGTAATCCCAGCACTTTGGGAGGCTGAGACGGGCGGATCACGAGGTCAGGAGATCGAGACCATCCTGGCTAACACGGTGAAACCCCGTCTCTACTAAAAATACAAAAACTAGCCGGGCGAGGTGGCGGGCGCCTGTAGTCCCAGCTACTCCGGAGGCTGAGGCAGGAGAATGGCCTAAACCCGGGAGGCGGAGCTTGCAGTGAGCTGAGATCCGGCCACTGCACTCCAGTCCGGGAAACAGGGCGAGACTCTGCCTCAAAAAAAAAAAAAAAAAGAATAATGCTACAATTCACCCAAGTTGGGTATGAAAGTTTTCCCATATTTAGGATTATTTTTTTCATATAGATTCCAAGAAAAAAAAGTAATGGGGCACTGGCTGGGCGCAGTGGCTTGCGCCTGTAATCCTAGCACTTTGGGAGGCCAAGGCAGGCAGATCACCCAAGATCAGGAGTTGGAGACCAGCCTGACCAACATGGTGAAACCCTATCTCTACTAAAAATACAAAAATTAGCCAGGCGTGTTGGTGGGCGCCTGTAATCCCAGCTACGCGGGAGACTGAGGTAGGAGAATTGCTTGAACCTGGGAGGCAGAGGTTGCAGTGAGCCAAAATCGTGCCACTGCACTCCAGCCTGGGTGACAGAGCGAGACTCTGTCTCAAAACAAAAAACAAAAAACAAAAACGGGGGGGGGGGGGAAGAATATGAACATTAAAAAGTTCTTTATCATATCGTCAAATTGCTTTCAAGAAAGAGAATAGGCAAGGTGCGGTGGGTCACGCCTATAATCCCAGGACTTTGGGAGACCAAGGTGGGAAGATCACGAGGTCAAGAGATTGAGACCATCCTAGCCAACATGGTGAAACTCCATCCAACATGGTGAAACCCCGTCTCTACTAAAAATACAAAAATTAGCTGGGTGTGGTGGCACGTGCCTGTAGTTCCAGCTACTCAGGAGACTGAGGCAGAAGAATCACTTGAATCTGAAAGGCGGAGGTTGCAGTGAGCTGAGATCATGCCACTGCACTCCAGCCTGGTGACAGAGTGACTCCGTCCCCCCCGCCAAAAAAGAATAAATACAGCTTACTTTCCCGGCAAACTGTATAAGAATGTCCATCACCAAGACGGGTGGTATTTCTGTAGACAGCATTGGGCTTCACAGGCATTTCAGAAAGATGAAGCAGCATATATAAAGAAACAGAGGTAGGGGTGTATCTGTAAACTTAGGGAATGATGAATAAGTAGTTCACTGTGGCCAGAGTATGACTGTGGGTATATGAATATATAGTGGAAGAAATGTCTAAGATTATGTTAAAAACTAGATAGTGGAGTACCTGGAATGCCTGGCCAGGAGTTTGGACTTCATTTTTAGACAATGGTGAACTATTTAGAATTTTTGAGCAGGAGTTGACATGATCTATATTTTAAGAAGATACCTCCATAGATGGCTGGAATAGAATCTGAATTACAGCAGGGCCATTGGGAATGGCAAAGAGAAAATTCATATAAAATATGATTCAGAGGCCAAATGGATAGGGCTGTGTGGGTTGAGGGGGAAAAAGGAGAAGGCCAAGATGATTCTTAGGCTTTAATAATCTGAAGATGGTAATATATTACGCAAAACAGGGAATAGTTTTCCCTTGAGCTTGTTCTGAAATCCTTTTCAGGGATGAGTGATGAAAGGAAGAGAAGAACATTGTAAACGTATTGAGTATGAGCGTGTGTATATGTTGGTAGTAGGGTGACGTAGGTGGGGAGTTTGGATTTTTCAAGTAGAGCTGCCAAATTGGAAGTTGGACAAGGAAGTCTGTCACTTAGGAGGTCATTTTCAGAGATTATGAACTGGGGATCATCTACATAATGGCAATAGTTGAAACTGAAGGAGCAGATGAGTTTGCTTTGATATAGCAAACTCATGTAACAGACAGCTGGATAAAATAATGTAAGATATGAGGCTAAAGTTGATGTAACAAAATGAATCAAGATAGTGAGAAATGTGCCATTGCATATGTTTTCTGGGTCGTTGAGCAACTTTCCAACCTCTAATGCACTTTCTTCCTCCAATACATGAATAATTCCATACATCTGAAAACTTGATGCAAATAGTGTCTTCTCTGTGGAGGTTTAGACTGTTAGGCATTTCCTCCTCAATAGTCCCATAGCCATTTAGACACGTATCATTATACCCCGATGTGTTTGTTGTATCGTTTAAAAATCTATTTAGGCTGGGTGCGGTGGCTCACACCTGTAATCCCAGCACTTTGGGAGGCCAAGGTGGGTGTATCACCTTAGGTCGGGAGTTTGAGACCAGCCTGGCCAACATGGCGAAACCCTATCTCTACTAAAAATACAAAAATTAGCCAGCGTGTTGGCGAGCGCCTGTAATCCCAGCTACCAAGGAGGCTAAGGCAGGAGAATCGCTGGAACCTGGGAGGCAGAGGCTACAGTGAGCCAAGACTGCATCATTGCACTCCAGCCTGGGCAACAGAGTGAGACTCTGTCTCAAAAAAAGAAAAGAAAAGAAAAAAATATATATATATGCATGAATTTCTGTCTCTCTTCATAATTTTACTTTTTTCCCCTTTTTGAGACAGGCTGGAGTGCAGTCTGTCACCCAGGCTGGAGTGCAGTGGGGTGATCAATGTTCACTGCAGCCTCTCTCTCTCTCTATAGATAGATAGAGAGATTTATATGTATGTATACATTATATATTATATAATGTGTATGTATTCATAATATATATCACATAATATGTATGTAATATATAATGTATGTATATGTAATATATTATGTATGTATATGTAATATATAATATGTATGTATATATTATATATGTATTATGTCTACATCAACCCTAGACATAATTGCCATAATCAAATATAATATATATTATATATGTATTATATATGCATTATAGATGTATGTATCTATAATACAAATTATATATAATGTATATTATATATTATGTATGCATATATAATATATGTATTTTTTCATGTTAGATTGTGAGTGCCTTTAGGACAGGATGGTTTCTTACTACTTTTTGTATCTCCAGGGCCTAGATAATGCCAATCACGTTGTAGATGCCTAGTAAGTGCTCGTTGAATGAATGAGTGAAGAGAAGCAGCTTTGAATTTCAACACTATAAGATACAGATGATCTTCAAGAGCAGCTTCAGTAGAGGAGAGAATTTAGAACACCTGCTGTAGGGAGTTCCTTAGAGAATCAATAAGATATGAGGGAAATGGTTTCATTTTAAAAAGCTATCACTGGTCTACACCCAAGCTGACCAGTGCCGTGAATAGGTTATCAGTGAGCCAAGATATTGATCCCCTCAGCTACTTTCCCAGTTGGCCATACAAATATCATCATCTTCTATGTGTGCCACAATGGGAAAAGGGTAGGAAAGCACCTTTTGTTTGATTTGTAGACTACGTACTTCAAGTAAAGATTTGAGGGGTGTTATGTGTTGCATTGTGTCCCCGCAAAATTCATGCTGGAATCCTAACCTCCAGTACCTCAGAATGTGAACTTATTGAGAGATGGGGTTGATGTAGATATAATTAATTAAATTAAGATGAGGTCATTAGGG
Organism: Piliocolobus tephrosceles; assembly: GCF_002776525.5. Classification (NCBI taxonomy): domain Eukaryota; kingdom Metazoa; phylum Chordata; class Mammalia; order Primates; family Cercopithecidae; genus Piliocolobus; species Piliocolobus tephrosceles. Next base: position 88,379,474 of record NC_045434.1, read on the forward strand.
TGGGTTCTAATCCAACATGAATGATGCTCATGAAAAGGGAAAATTGGCTAGGCACGGTGGCTCACACCTATAATCCCAGTGCTCTGGGAGACCAAAGCAGGAAGATCACTTGAACCCAGGAGTTTGAGACCAGTCTAGGAAACATAGAGAGATCCTGTCTCTACAAATAGAAATTAAAATTCACCTGGTGCGTTGGTGCATGCCTGTAGTGCCAGCTACTTTGGTGGATGATGTGGGGGGATTGCTTGAGCCCAGGAGTTTGAGGCTGCAGTGAACATTGATCACCCCACTGCACTCCAGCCTGGGTGACAGAATGAGACCCTGTCTCAAGAAGGGGAAGAAAGTAAAATTATGAATAGATACAGAAATGCATACAAGCAGAATGTCATGTGAAAATGAAGGCAGAGGTCAGGCGGATGGTTCTAAAGGCCGAGGAAAGTCCAAGATCACCAGCAAACTTTCAGAAGCTAGGGGAGAGGCATCAAACATTTTTTTTAAAATTAAAAGAACATATTTAATTGACACAGATTGTATAAACTCAAGGTGTACAGTGTGATGACTTGATGTATGTGCACATTGTGCAATGATTGCCATAATCAAATGAAATAATGCATCCATCTCCACCCGGGCTGTACCTTTGATTCCCAGAACCTGTTCATCTTATATCTGAAAGTTTACACTCTTTGATCAACATCTCCTCATTTACCCAGCCTCCAGTCCCTGGGAGCCACCATTCTACTGTCTGTTTCTGTAAGTTTGACTTTTTCAGATCCCACATATAAGTAAGATTATACAGTAATTTTTTTTCCTGTGTCCACGAATATTTTCTTCCTCACAGCGTGAGAAGCTAGTAACACCTTGATCTTAGACTTCCAGCCTCCAGAACTGGGAGATATAAATTTCTGTTATTTAAGCTGCTCAGTTTGTGGCACTTTGTCATGGCAGCCATAGCAAACTAACACAAAGAGAAACTCCAGGTGTGCCCCAAAGTCTCAACTCTCCATATGTCCTCCCTTTTTTCCCTCTAGAAGTTATGTTCCTTTTGTTTATGAGTGATATAGATGTCAGTTCAACACATATATTGAGGGGCCTTTCGGTGCCACCCACTTAGTCTTTGCTGTGGATACGAAGACAAGACATAATCTCTCCCCAAAGGCACGTACAGAACATTGGAGTGACAGACAAGTAAAAATACAATTTAAATATAATGTCTAAAATGCTGTGATCCAGTATGTATAGGACACTTTGGCAGCATAGAAAAAAGACATTTTGCTCATCCCAAGGATTCAGGAAAGACTTTCTGGAATAGATTGTGCCTGAGCTGCTTCTGAAGAAAAGGAGAAGTAAACCAAAAGAGAAGACAGGATATTCTAGGCAGAGGGAACACAAACCGAGAGAGGAAGGAAGGTATTACAGATAAAGTGGAATGTATGGGAACTACAACTGTGGATGGCGCAATATAACCAGAGTGAAAATAGGAGGCAACGAATGCCAGGAGGTGAGGCTGGCAAGGCAGGGAGCATGGCCTATAGGACTTGTCCTCTGTCAGGGAACATTAATTTTACACTGCATGAAACTCAGTAGAAGAGTTATAAGCCCAGACCTGTTCATATTTTAGACAAATAAGTTTGGCAGCAGTATGAAAGATGGATTTGAGGGTAAAGGGGAAGAAAAGAGAGCGTAAAGGAGACCAGTTAGAAGGGGACAGCAATAGTCCACACCAGAGATGCCTGAACTAGAGCCGTAATAGAAGAAACAGAGAAGGGACAAAATCAAGGACATAGATGAGGTAAAATTGCTTTGACTAATGGGTTGCTTGGTCGGACTTGGGGAGGTCTCAGATGAATCCATCATATCTTACTGGGTGACAGTGTTGTGTGGCTCTTTACTGATGTGGGAAATTCTGAAGGAGGAACAGTATGGGGGAGAGAGTACTGAATTATTTGGATGTATTGAGTTTGGAGAGACTAAGATATGTGTAAGTGGGTGTGTCCAGATAAGTCTGAAGTTCTGGGAAGATGTCAGAACTAGAGCTAGAGATTCAAAAGCTATTGGCATATAAAGGTTATAGCTAGAGTCCTAAGAGTGGAATTATGGCACCCAAGAAAAAATAAAATAAGAAGAGGACCATCCTGGCTAACACGGTGAAACCCCGTCTCTACTAAAAATACAAAAAACTAGCCGGGCGAGGTGGCGGGCGCCTGTAGTCCCAGCCACTCGGGAGGCTAAGGCAGGAGAATGGGGTAAACCCGGGAGGCGGAGCTTGCAGTGAGCTGAGATCCGACCACTGCACTCCAACCTAGGGGACAGAGCGAGACTCTGTCTCAAAAAAAAAAAAAAAAAAGAAGAGGAATGGGCAGAGGATAGGGCCCTAGGGAAATACCAACTATTTTGGGCTAAACAGAGGAATAGTTTCATAAGAGAGGCTGAGAAGGAATGATCAGAGAAGTAGTACAGAAGATAAACCATGAAAACAAAGCGATGAAGGCAGAATAGTAAGTGAAGAGATGGGGGCACTGAGAAATTTAGAATGTCACTTTGTAAGAAGCTATAAAGTTCATTGTCAATATCATGATCATAATCATCATCATCAAAATCATAAGAGAGTATTTGCTGAAACTCCCTCAAATTCCTGATTCCAATTAAATATAAAGTGTAAATATATTACCTGTTTTTCACAAGCCAGTATTCTTTCCCGTTAAGACCACCATAGCCAACCACAAGTACACCATGATTCACATTCTGAGTACAGGATGGTTCATAGTAGACACCTGAGAATCAATTATGGGTGGGAAAAAACAGTGAATACTAAAGGATAATAAAGGGCATTTAAAAACTGTATTACTTTTTATTAGCCTGCTTTGAATACATAGCAAGATTAATTTAAAAAGTTAAGGACATGGCTGGGCGTGGTGGCTCAAGCCTGTAATCCCAGCAGTTTGGGAGGCCGAGGCAGGCGGATCACGAGGTCAAGAGATCGAGACCATCCTGGCCAACATGGTGAAATCCCCGTCTCTACTAAAAATACAAAAATTAGCCGGGCGTGGTGGCGCGCTCCTATAGTCCCAGCTACTGAGGAGGCTGAGGCAGGAGAATTGCTTGAACCTGGGAGGTGGAGGTTGCAGTGAGCTGAGATTGTGCTACCTCACTCCAGCCAGGCAACAGAGCGAGACTCCATCTCAAAAAAAAGAAAAAAGAAAAAAAAAAAGTTAAGGACATATACTCTCACGCATAAACTAGGGCTCATAATTATTTGCCACCAAAGCTGTATTTGTCAGTGTTCTTGCCAAGTTTAGCATCACTCCAGTCATAGTTCCCTCAGAAACCTTGTTTGATAAGCACACCACCTTTTTCTAAGTTCTTTTCTTTTCTTTTTTGTTTTTTTCTAAGTATTTTTAAACTTGCATACAATCAGTTATTGTAATTCTCTGTGTATACAGACATATTTTATTGTGCTTTGCTTTATTGTGCTTTGCAGATATTACCTTTTTTTTTAAGGAACAGAGTTTTGCTCTGTTGTCTAAGCTGTAATACAGTGGTATGATCACAGCTAACTGTAACCTCAATCTCCTAGGCTCCAGTCATCCTCCTGCCTTGGCCTCCCAAAGCGCTGGGATTATAGGCATGAGCCACTGCACCCAGCTAGATATTGCATTTTTTACAAATTGAAGGTTTGTGGCAACTCTACATTCAGCAAGTCTATTGGTACCATTTTCCCAAAAGCATGTGCTCACATTGTGTCCTTTTACCACATTTTGGTAATTCTCACAATATTTCAAACTTTCTCATCATTATTGTATCTGTTATGCTCATCTGTGATCAATGATCTTTGATGTTACTTTATAATTTTGGGGGTGAGCTACAAACCACACCTATATAAGATAGCAGACTTAACCCACAAATGTTGTGTGTTTCCTGACTGATCCACGGACTGGCCACACTGCTGTCTGTCTCTTCAGGCCTCCCTATCCCCTAAGACACAATGATACTGAAATTATGCCACATAATAACCCTATAATAGCTCCTAAGTGTTCAAGTAAAAAGAAAAGTTGCATATCTCTCACTTTAAGTCAAAAGCTAGATGTGATTAAGCTTAGTGGGAAAGGCATGTTGAAAGCCAAGACAGGCCAGAACCTAGCCTAGGCCTCTTGTAGCGAACAGTCAGCCATGCTGTGACTGTAAAGGAAAAGTGCTTGAAGGAAATTAAAAATGCTACTCTCCTGAACACACAAATGACAAGAAAGTGAAACAGCCTTATTGTTGATACAGAGAAAATCTGATTGGTCTAGATAAAAGAGTAAGCCAACTAAGCATGCCCTTATGCCAAAACCTAATCCAGAACAAGACCTTAACTCTCTTCTATTGTAAGAAGGTTGAGAGAGGCGAGGAAGCTGCAGAAGAAAAGTTTGAAGGCAGCAGATGTTGGTTCATGAGGTTTAAAATCGCCTCACCCCACCCCGCCCCACCTTGCCCTGCCCTGCCCTGCCCTACCCGGCCCTTCCCCTGTTTCTTCCTTCTTTCTCTCTTTCTTTCTTCCTTGTTTTTTAGAGACAGGTTTTCACTCTGTTGCCCAGGTTGGAATGCAGTGGTATGATCATAGCTCACTGTAACCTCAAATTCCTGGGTTCAAGGAATCCTTCCGCCTCACCCTCCCAAGTAGCTGAGACTACAAGTGAGTGCCACCATACCTGGCTAATTTTTATTTTTATTTTTATTTTTTGTAGAGATAGAGGTCTTGTGATGTTGCTCAGGATGGTGTCAAACTCCCAGGCTCAAGCAATCCTCCCACCTCAGCCTCCAAAGCTGGAATTACAGGCATGAACCACCGTGCTCAGCCAATATCCTTTCTTTCTTTCTTTAAATTCTAATTATTATTTATTTATTTATTTATCTTTTTACCACTTCTGTAGAGGAAGAAAGAAGGATGCCTCGCATCTACACCAACAGACACTGGGCCTTTATTGGCCACAGCTTCTTTCAGGACATCTTCTCTGCCATAAGGAAGTTCAGTGTACTTTGAACATGTGGCAGCACGATATTTTGAGTCATATTGACACTTCTGATCCTGCAAAAAGAAGTATAAATCAGATAAAGAAGTATACTTCAGCTCCTTTGTAAATCACCAGTATCCTAAGCCTGGATTTTAAATATGTCTTCTTTCCTTTCTTTAACTTTTTCATGTGTCTAAGGCTCCTTCCTTTGCAAATCTTCCAAATCCTGACAGTCCCGGGTTTCGGCAATAATGGAGGAAATACAGAACTATTCTGTTCTTTCAAATTGTGAACATCCTCATACAGGCAAAACTTGCCAGGACAAGGTCCCCTCAGACTCTGAGGTGGACTGTAGGGAAATATTACATAGAGATAAAAACCTCTACATGAGAGCTTTAAAATCTTTTTGAGGCCTGCAAGATGATCTGCAGTTAAAATGATGGTATATAAAGACCATATGATATAGGAAACACAGTGTATTTCAAGTGGGAAAAGGAAAGTTACAAATTCATGTTTGTCATATATACAACTATGTTTTGTATTTATTTATACTATTATTTTTTTGAGACAGGCTCTCCCTCCATTGTCCAGGCTGAAGTGCAGTGGCGCAATCATGACTCACTGCAGTCTCCATTTCCTGGGCCAAGTGATTCTCCCACCTCAGCTTCCTAAGTAACTGGAACTGCTACTCAGGCGTGCACCACCATGCCTGACTATTTTTTTTTCTTTTTAGTAGAGGTGAGGTCTCCCTATGTCGCACAGGCTGGTCTCAAACTCTTGAGCTCAAGCAACCCTCCCACCTCGACCTCCCAAAGTGCTGAGATTACAGGCATGAGCCACCACACCTGGCCAACTATGTTTTTTAAGTGCTTAACAGGAAAATAACTTGAAAGAAATAAACCAAAATAATAGTGGTTAAGGTAGAAGGTTTTTGAGTGATATTTTTATATTTTTAAAATCTTCTGTAACATGGACACAATCCTTAGGCTATCGTTATATCAAAATGTATAATGAATTTGCGAGGAAGAGGAGGGTATTATTTAGCTTCTCAGTGGGTGGAAGAATGATACGGTTAATGATCTGAGAATAAGGTTGAGCATGGGAGGCTGCAGAAGAAAAAGTTTACAGAGAAGTAATTTTAAGGATAGTTTGCTTAAAATCTGTTTTGTTTAATTTTGAGACGGAGTCTTGCTCCATTGCCAAGGCTGGAGTACAGTGGCATGATTTTGGCTCACTGCACCTCCGCCTCCTGAGTTCAAGTGATTCTCCTGCCTCAGCCTCCCAAGTAGCTGGGACCACAGGCATGCGCCACCATGCCCGGCTAATTTTTGTATTTTCGGTAGAGACAATGTTTTACCATGTTGGCCAGGCTGGTCTCAAACTCCTGACCTCAGGTGATAAACCCACATTGGCCTCCCAAAGTGCTGAGATTACAGGCGTGAGCCACTACATCCAGTCACTAAAATCTGTTTTTAAGCATGAGTGCTACTTGCTTATTTGTACTACTGATATATTAAGAAGAGTACTTCATCAGAAAGAGAACTCTTGAGAATTTAAGAATTCCTGTACAGGGTTCTCTCTCATACACAATACTGCTTCTCAAGCAATTGGCATGGTGGCAAGCCTAGTGCAGTCAGTCAGCGGATAACATGAGATCATGGGGCAGTACAAAAAGTTTGCTTGTGACACACCGTGGCTTTGTAGGGATAGGAAGCGTCTGAGTCGATGCCGTTGTTATCAATGATGTACTGGAAAGCCGTTGTCATGAAGCCACCATTGCAGCCTTTGTTTCCATATTTTTCAGTTGAGCAATCCACCAGGTTCTGGGCACTGAGAGACACCAGCTTTCCTGTTTTCAGCTTCAGCTGTGCTTCCAGGGCCCCCACAGCACTGAAAGCCCAGCAAGCACCACAAGAACCCTAAAACGGATACAAGGTCACAAACGCAAATCACAGAAAATCATTCGGAATGACTTCCATAACCCAAACTGGACAACACTCAACTACATCAGCTCTGTCCCGAGTTCCCAGAAAGAGCTCCGCCACTACAGTTTCCTTCTGTCTTTAACAATGGCAATGAAGACTAAATACTTGATGGTTACCTAGGCAAGGTCCAACCTTGATAGAGATTTGCGGTCAACCAAGCTCAGAGCATAATGACCATATTCAAATATACTAAGAAACAATACTCACCGAGCATGTACCAAATTGCACCTATTTTCACCTGTAAGTAAGGGAGATGGTTGCCTACAGTAATAAGATTTTGAGAGAAGCCAGGATGATTTCCTTGACCTAAAATACCCTTTCTCCCGTCAAATGATGCCTGAAACATAAGAAATTTAATCCTAGGTTGGCATTTTTCAAATCTTTGTTATCTTCAGAATTTTTTTGATCAAAAAATATTTTACAAGGAGGCATAAACAAACAAAAAAAGGCAAAGCTGATTTAGTTTTAAAAGGGGCAGAGTGTCCAGAGCCCCATCATAATTGTTCTCTTTCTCTCTCCTCCCCTCCTCTCACTTTGCTCTCCACCCAAAGAAAGGAAATTGACATTGCTTTTGATTGAAACAAAATTGTTCATTAAAATGCAAGCACCCAGAGAAAGGAGTTCATTAATTTACTCAGAGTTAACATCTAAATATGTGGTTTATTGGGTCTTCTAAAGCTGTTATTTTAGAGAACCTCGAGTAAGAAATCCAAAACTAGTTGAAAGAAAAATATGTAGGTGGAAAAGAATAAGAGATTAGCAGTACCATTTACTTCTTTTTTTGTTTTGTTTTGAGACAGGGTTTCCCTCTGTCACTCAGACTGAAGTGCAGTGGTGCGATCATGGCTCACTGTAGCCTCAACCTCCCAGGTTCAGGCAATCCTCCCATCTCAGCCCCTCAAGTAGCTGGGACTACAGAGTGCACCATGCCTGACTAATTTTTATTTTTATTTTTTGTAGAGACAGGGCCTCACTATATTGCCTAGGTTGGTTTCTAACTCCTGGTCTCAAGCGATCCTCCTGCCTCTGCCTCCCAAAGCACTGGAATCACAGACATGAGCCACTGTGCCTGGTCATCATTTACTTCCTAATAAATTTTTTTTTCTTTTTTTTCTTTTGAGGCGGAGTCTTGCTCTGTCGCCCAGGCTGGAGTGCAGTGGCCGGATCTCAGCTCACTGCAAGCTCCGCCTCCCAGGTTTACGCCATTCTCCTGCCTCAGCCTCCCGAGTAGCTGGGACTACAGACGCCCGCCACCTCGCCCAGCTAGTTTTTGTATTTTTAGTAGAGACGGGGTTTCACCGTGTTAGCCAGGATGGTCTCGATCTCCTGACCTCGTGATCCGCCCATCTCGGCCTCCCAAAGTGCTGGGATTACAGGCTTGAGCCACCATGCCCGGCCTATAAATTTTTACTTTCTTCATTGATCACAAGCTGGGGTAGCTGCTCAGAATGCTCTGATTCCTCTCACTTACCCTGACCTCTATGGTGATACATGTGTTTTAGCTCTAACTAATTTAGGATTTTTGCAATTTTTTAAAACAAGCAAACTAAAGGAAAATACAACAGCATAGGAACAACAATTTTACAAGGCACATATTTCATTTTCTAACGATGCAAGACTATGAATTAACTTGAGTGGCACAATTTATAGATCACTCTAGCTCTAGTTCTTTCTTCTCCTTCAACTTTGAAATTCACAAGTGAAATGGAGAAACTTCCTGATCACCAGGGCTCTCTCACGCAACACTGCTTCTCAAGCAATTGGCTTATTGGAGAGTCTAGTGCAGTCAATGCGTAGCATGAGCAATGAAAGTCTGTGTTAAACACCTATTTGCTTAGTTCAGTGTTTGTCTAAGTAGGTGGTTCTATAATCACTTAGAAAAGCACTGTGGAGGCTGACCACGAGGGCTCATGACTATAATCCCAGCACTTTGGGAGGCGGAAGTGGGAAGATCACTTGAGCTCAGAAGCTTGAGACCAGCTTGGGCAACATGGCAAAACCCATCTCTACTAAAATACAAAGAAAAAAAAAAAAAACGGGTTGTGGTGGTATGTGCCTATAGTCACTATGTAGGCTGAGGTGGGAGGATCACTTGAGCCCAAGAGGCAGAGGTTGCAGTGAGCCTAGATCGCACCACTGCAGTCCAGCCTGGGCAAAGCAGAGGGAGACTCTGTCTCAAAAACAAAAAAACAAACAACAACAAAAAACAACGTTGTGGAGAATCCAGTTGTCCCTCAGTATCCACAAGGGATTGGTTCCAGGACCTCTGAGCATACCAAAAGTCAAGAATTTTCAAGTTCCTTATATAAATGACTGAGTATTTGCATATAATTTACACATCCTCCTATATGTGCTTTTTGTTTGTTTGTTTTTAAGACAGGATCTCACTCTATGGCCCAGGCTGGAGTGCAGTAGCAAGATCACAGCTCACTGCAACCTCTGCGTCCCAGGTTCAAGTGATTCCCCTGCCTCACCCTCCCGAGTAGCTGGCATTACAGGCGCCTGCCACCATGCTAGGGTAATTTTTGTATTTTCAGTAGAGACGGGACTTCACCATGTTGGCTAAGCTGGTCTTGAACTCCTGACCTCAAGTGATCTTCCTCCCTTGACCTGGAAAAGTGCTGGGATTGCAGGCATAAGCCACTACGCCCGGTCTTCCCATATACTTTACTAACTTTTTTTTTTTTGAGATGGAGTCTTACTTTGTAGCTCAGGCTGGAGTACAGTGATGCGATCTCAGCTCACTGCAACCTCTGCCTCCCAGGTTCAAGTGATTCTCCTGCCTCACCCTCCTGAGTAACTGGGATTACAGACGTGCCACCGGGCCCAGTTAATTTTTGTATTTTTAGTGGAGACGAGGGTTCATCACGTTGGCCAGGCTGGTCTCGAACTCCTGGCCTCAGGTGATCTGCCCACCTCAGCCTCCCAAAGTAATAGTATTATGGGCGTGAGCGCCTGGCCTATTTTTTTATCTTCACCTTTTTCTGGATATTTTTGATCCACGGTTGGTGGAATCTGCAGATATGGAACCTGTGGATATGGAGGGCCAACTGTATAAATAAAATATAATATGTGATCCTTGCCCTTAAGGAACTTATAATTTAGTTGGGAAGACAAGAATAATGAAAATAATTAGAACGTAACACGCGAGACTGTAAGATTCACTGTCAAATTCTGTAGCTAGACTAAGCATTTAAAGAGCTCTACCTAGGGTTCAGAGGCTTGGGATGGTAATACTCACTTGATATTTCACTTCAGTAACACACCCTTTCTCTCTCCAGTCCACAGAATCCGGCAATATCTGATTAGAGTTTGACTTATATGTGATATTTCTCTGCCACTGGCTGGGAACTCTCAGGGAACTCATCAAAGACATCACTTCTTCACTGGTCTACAAAGCAAATATACAGTCAGGCATCGTTTAATGACTGGAATATGTTCTGAGAAATGCGTCGTTAGGTGATTTTGTCATTGTGCAAACACCATAGTGTCTACTTACACAAACCTAGAGCATATCGGCTCCTACACACCTAGGCTGTATGGAAGGGCCCGTTGCTCCTAGACTACAAACCTGCACAGCATGGTACTGTACTGAAGGTTGTAGGCAATTGTAGAACAATATGAAGTACTTGTGTATCTAAATATATCTAAACATAGAAAAGGTATAGTGAAAGTACAGTATAAAAAGTAAAAATGGGGGCTGGGCACAGTGGCTCACACCTGCAATCCCAGCACTTTGGGAGGCCGAGCTGGGCAGATCACCTGAGGTCAGGAGTTCGAGACCAGCCTGGCCAACGTGGTGAAACCCCGTCTATACTAAAAATACAGAAATTAGCTGGGCGTGGTGATGCATGCCTGTAATCCCAGCTATTCAGGAGGCTGAGGCAGGAGAATCACTTGAGCCTGGGAGGCAGAGGTCACAGTGAGCCGAGATCGTGCCACTGCACTCCAGCCTGGGCAACGGGTGAGACTCTATCTCAAAAAAAATAAATAAATAAATAAAAATGGTACTTCTATATAGGTCATTTACTATGAAAGGCCTGGAGTTGCTCTGGGTGAGTCAGTGAGTGAGTGGAGAATGAATGTGAAGGCCCAGGCCATTACTGTAGACTTTATAAACACAGTGTATGTAGGCTACACTAAATTTGTTAAAAATTTTTTCTTTCTTCAGTAATAAATTAACCTTAGTTTAATGCAACTTTTTTACTTAATAAACTTTTAATTTTTTAAATGTTTTGTCTTTTATAGTAACACCTTAAAATACAAACACATTGTATAGCTGTATGAAAATATTTTCTTCTTTATTGCCTTCTTCTATAAGCTTTTTCTATTTTTAATTTTTTAAAAGTTTTTACTTTTAAAGTAAGTTGAATCCCTGAATAGACCAATAGCAGGCTCTGAAATTGAGGCAACAATTAATAGCCTACCAATCAAAAAAAGTCCAGGACCAGACAGATTCACAGCCAAATTCTACCAGAGGTTCAAGGAGGAGGTGGTACCATTCCTTCTGAGACTATTTCAATCAACAGAAAAAGAGGGAATCCTCCCTAACTCATTTTATGAGGCCAACATCATCCTGATACCAAAGCCTGGCAGAGACACAACAAAAACAGAGAATTTTAGACCAATATCCCTGATGAACATCGATGCAAAAGTCCTCAATAAAATACTGGCAAACCGAATCCAGCAGCACATCAAAAAGCTTATCCACCATGATCAAGTGGGCTTCATCCCTGGGATGCAAAGGCTGGTTCAACACACGCAAATCAATAAATGTAATCCAGCATATAAACAGAACCAAAGACAAAAACCACATGATTATCTCAATAGATGCAGAAAAGGCCTTTGACAAAATTCAACAGCCCTTCATGCTAAAAACTCTCAATAAATTCAGTATTGATGGAACATATCTCAAAATAATAAGAGCTATTTATGACAAACCCACAGCCAATATCATACTGAATGGGCAAAAACTGGAAGCATTCCCTTTGAAAACTGGCACAAGACAGGGATGCCCTCTCTCACTGCTCCTATTCAACATAGTGTTGGAAGATCTGGCTAGGGCAATCAGGCAAGAGAAAGAAATAAAGGGTATTCAGTTAGGAAAAGAAGAAGTCAAATTGTCCCTGTTTGTGGATGACATGATTGTATATTTAGAAAACCCCATTGTCTCAGCCCAAAATCTCCTTAAGCTGATGAGCAACTTCAGCAAAGTCTCAGGATACAAAATCAATGTGTAAAAATCACAAGCATTCTTATACACCAGTAACAGACAAACAGAGAGCCAAATCATGAATGAACTCCCATTCACAATAGCTTCAAAGAGAATAAAATACCTAGGAATCCAACTTACAAGGGATGTAAAGGACCTCTTCAAGGAGAACTACAAACCACTGCTCAGTGAAATAAAACAGGACACAAACAAATGGAAAAACATACTATGTTCATGGATAGGAAGAATCAATATTGTGAAAATGGCCATACTGCCTAAGGTAATTTATAGATTCAATTCCATCCCCATTAAGCTACCAATGACTGTCTTCACAGAATTGGAAAAAACTGCTTTAAAGTTCATATAGAACCAAAAAAGACCCCGCATTGCCAAGACAATCCTAAGCCAAAAGAACAAAGCTGGAGGCATCACACTACCTGACTTCAAACTATACTACAAGGCTACAGTAACCAAAACAGCATGGTACTGGTGCCAAAACGGAGACATAGACCAATGGAACAGAAAGAGCCCTCAGAAATAATACCACATATCTACAGTCATCTGATCTTTGACAAACCTGACAAAAACAAGAAATGGGGAAAGGATTCCCTATTTAATAAATGATGCTGGGAAAATTGGCTAGCCATAAGTAGAAAGCTGAAACTGGATCCTTTCCTTACTCCTTATACGAAAATTAATTCAAGATGGATTAGAGACTTAAATGTTAGACCTAAAACCATAAAAACCTCAGAAGAAAACCTAGGTAATACCATTCAGGACATAGGCGTGGGCAAGGACTTCATGTCTAAAACACCAAAAGCAATGGCAACAAAAGCCAAAATTAACAAATGGGATCCAATTAAACTAAAGAGCTTCTGCACAGCAAAAGAAACTACCATCAGAGTGAACAGGCAACCTACAGAATAGGAGAAAATTTTTGCAAACTACTCATCTGACAAAGGGCTAATATCCAGAACCTATAAAGAACTCAATCAAATTTACAAGAAAAAAACAACCCCATCAAAAAGTGGGCAAAGGATATGAACACACACTTCTCAAAAGAAGACATTCATACAGCCAACAGATACATGAAAAAATGCTCATCATCACTCGCCATCAGAGAAATGCAAATCAAAACCACAATGAGATACCATCTCACACCAGTTAGAGTGGCAATCATTAAAAAATCAGGAAACAACAGGTGCTAGAGAGGATGTGGAGAAATAGGAACACTTTTACACTGTTGGTGGGACCGTAAACTAGTTCAACCATTGCGAAAAACAGTGTGGCGATTCCTCAAGGATCTAGAACTAGAAATACCATTTGACCCAGCCATCCCATTACTGGGGATATACCCAAAGGATTATAAGTCATGCTGCTGTAAAGACACATGCACACATATGTTTATTGTGGCACTATTCACAATAGCAAAGACTTGGAATCAACCCAAATGTCCATCAGTGACAGACTGGATTAAGAAAACATGGCACATATACACCATGGAATACTATGCAGCCATAAAAAAGGATGAGTTTGTGTCCTTTGTAGGGACATGGATGCAGCTGGAAACCATCATTCTCAGCAAACCATCGCAAGAACAGAAAACCAAATACCGCATGTTCTCACTCATAGGTGGGAATTGAACAATGAGATCACTTGGACACAGGAAGGGGAACATCACACACCGGGTCCTATTGTGGGGAGGGGGGAGGGGGGAGGGATAGCATTAGGAGATATACCTAATATAAATGATGAGTTAATGGGTGCAGCACACCAACATGGCACGTGTATACATATGTAACAAACCTGCACGTTGTGCACATGTACCCTAGAACTTAAAGTATAATAAAAATTAAAAAAAAAGTTTTTACACTTTTTTGTTAAAAACTAAAATACACACACACACATACACACACTAGCCTAGGCCTATACAAGGTCAGGATCATCAGTATCACTGCATTCTGTCTCCACCTCTTGTCCCACTGGAAGGTCTTCAGGGGCGATAACACTCATGGAGCTGTCATCTCCTCTGATAACAATGTTTTCTACTGGATACCTCCTGAAGGACCTGCCTGAGGCTGTTTTACAGTTAACTTTTTAAAACTATAAGTAGGAGTACATTTTAAAATAACAATTAAAAGTATAGTATAGTAAATACATAAACCAGTAACATAGCCATTTATTATTATTAAACATTTTGTACTGTGCAAAATTTTATGTGCTATACTTTTACACCACTGGCAGAGCAGTAGGTTTGTTTACAGCAGTATCACCACAGACGAGTGAGTAGTGTATTGTGCTACATGGCTATGGTGGCTACAATATCACTAGCTAGGCAAGAGGAACTTTTCCGCTCCATTATAATCTTGAAGGACCACTAAGGTATATGTGGTCCATCAGTGGCCAAAATGTATATGACACATGACTATATATATATCTCTTTCACTTATATCCTTCTTTCTTTTCTTTTTTTTTTTTTTTGTTTTTTGAGATGGAGTTTCACTTTGGTTGTCCAGGCTGGAGTGCAATGGCGTGACCTCGGATCACTGCAACCTTTGCCTCCCGGGTTCAAGTGATTCTCCTGCCTCAGCCTCCCAAGTAGCTGAGATTACAGGCACGTGCCACCACATCCAGCTAATTTTGTATTTTTAGTAGAGATGGGGTTTCTCTATGTTGGTTAGACTGGTCTCAAACTCCCGACCTCAGGTCATCTGCCCATCTTAGCCTCACAAAGTGCTGGGCTTACAGTCGTGAGCCACCGCACCCAGTTAATTTTGTATTTTTAGTAGAGACGGGGTTTCTCCATGTTGGTCAGGGTGGTCTTGAACTCCTGACCTCGTGATCTGGCCACCTTGGCCTCCCAAAGTGCTGGATTACAGGCATGAGTCACTGTGCCCAGCCTATTCTTCATTCTAATATCCTAATAACTGTAACTGTGAATATATTTTAAAACTGACATGGAATTAAAAAACTGAGAAAAACCAGTAATAGTTGTGACCAACAGAGGTTCCATTAGGATCTGGTGGGGTGAATTATCTGGATTTGTTTAGTTTCACACTTCACACTAGCATCCCAGTTAGACACCCTCATGGGGAAGGAGGAAAAGAGAATGGTAAAAACTAGAAGTCACAGGGAGGCAGATTTTTGTTTCAAAGCAAGGCAGAATTTTATAAAAGGGCTGTCTAAAAAGTGGACTAAACGGGTTTCCCATGTGAGAAAGAATTACAAAGAAGATTCCTGCATTTAAGAAGGAGTTTAGTCTACCTAGGGTGTTCCTTTCTTCACTTTGGCAACAGCGGTAAAGTTTTGTAGGACAGAACAGAATCTGAAAACCAATAGAGGATTATTTGTGAGATTAAATACCCACATGCTCCCATTAAGAAAGCAGATGGATCATACTAAATTGTCAATCTAGACTTAAATAAGTATGGCAACTTTCTATAAAAGCCTTTCGATAGTCTTTAGGTAATACTTTCTAGAATTTATTTTAAAAAAGCAATGGTAGTCTGTGAGTTTAAAATTTCCTTTAAAGAAGTGATCTGTTAAAGAAAGAAAGCAGTCAAAGTAGAACTAAGTAAGGAATTTCTGTACAAGTTCTTACGTCCTTAAATTCTACTGTTTTCCAACTTTGTACTATACATTCCTTTGTTATTGTTGTTTACCTTCAAATTGCTTTTGGGGAGACAGAAAGGAAATGATGTTTACCCAGACATGAAAGTGGGATTCCTTGTAATGTACCTACCATGTCTCCCAGGTGGTTCATGCCCAGATCATAGGAGTGCATTCCCATTGAATGCTCCAGGTTATGAAGCATCACAAACTTTAGATTCTTTTCCCAGATGAGACGTCGTACTGCTTCTTCATTCTAAAACATAATGAAGAAGAACATAGTCATACTGCATCCTGGACAAATAAGTGTTTGATGATGAAAATGGCATTTTTTTTTGTTAGATGGAGTCTCACTCTGTCACCCAAACTGGAGTCCAGTGGCACAATCTCAGCTCACTTCAACCTCCGATTCCTAGCCTCAAGTGATTCTCCTGCCTCAACCTCCTGAGTATCTGGGATTACAGGCATGTGCCACCACGCCCAGCTAATTTTTGTATTTTTAGTAGAGACAGGGTTTGGTCATATTGGCCAGGCTGGTCTCAAACTCCTGACCTCAGGGGATCTGCCTGCCTTGGCCTCCCAAAGTACTGGGATTACAGGTGTGAGCCACTGCACCACCCGAAAATAGCATTTTTGAAGTATTCTACCAAATGTGGATCTAAGAGCATGCAAATACATAAATATATCCAATATAACTGCTAACTTCACATATTAATCTTAATTCTTGCTCTTAACTGCTTTGATGGTGATTAATATTATTTTATGATAAACATGAATTTCCTTCTCTTTTAAAAATTTACTATTATTATTATTATTTATTTATTTATTTTGACAGTCTTGCTCTGTCACTCAGGCTGGATGGAGTGCAGCGAAGTGGCATGATTACCGCTTACTGTAGCCTTGACCTCCTGGGACTCAGCAATCTTCACACCTCAGCCTCCTGCATAGCTGGGATCACTGGTGTGTACCACTGCAGCCAGTTTTTTTTTTCTTTTAAAGACAGGGTCTTGCTCTGTTGCCCAGGCTGGAGTGCAGTGGTATGATCACAGCTCACCGCAGCCTCAAATTCTTGGGCTCAAACTATCCTCCCATCTCAGCTGCCCAGGTGGCTAGGACAGCATGCATGCACCACCACAACCAGCATTTTATTTTATTTTATTTTATTTTATTATTTTATTGTAGAGACAGGCTGGTCTCAAACTCCTGGCCTTAAAGGATCATCCCCCCTTGGCCTCCCAAAGTGCTGGGATTACAGGTGTGAACCAGGCACCCAGCCATGATTTTCTCTTTCTTTTTCATGCTTTACAACTTCATTACATGTGTCTGGGTGTAGGTTTCTTTATTTACCTTCAGCTGTGTACTTTTGATTGGATGACTCAGGACCTTGTCTCCTATCTGGAAAATTCTCAATCAATGTCTCCACATATATTGCTTCTCCACCATTCCATCTAATTCTCTTCTTCAGAAACTCCTATCCGAAGTATTTTGGAGGCTCAAACTCTCTTTCATCTCTCTTACTTGCGTTTTCTTATATTTTTCTTTTTATTTCTAGGTGCTGCATTCAGGGTGAATCCCTCAGTAGTATCTTTCAGATACTATGCAACTCTTTCCAGTCTGGAAATCCTTCTGATTTTTATTGCAATGGCAATATTTTTTATTTCTAAGATTTCTAATTTATTTCTTGTCTATTAGTGTACATATTATTCCTTTATATATAGTCTTTTGAAAAGTTATTTTTGGTTCTATTATTTTAATTTTATTCACAGTGAATTTACAAGCTGACTGTCGATTTTCTTGTCCTTCAGGAGATTCATTTACATAGAATACAGTGATGTAGAAGGCAAGGTGGATGGTGCCTCCTAGAATAGCTGAAGCCAGACTTGCTGGGTAGCAAGTCTGGATGCAGGTTTCTCTCCCTTGGAGCAAGGTTTTACTGTTACCCCAGTAATTGACATAATGGGCATGCATGATGGGCTTACTTCCAAACCACAAGATGAGAAGCAATGGTATAAGGACAAACAAATCTAAGTACAAGAAAGGAAAAAAAAAAAAAGAAGAAGAAGTGCACTTTGAGATCAATTATAAAGGTAGGATACTAATCAAAAGTCAGGTTCATTCCTCCTGAGGGACTGGAATTATTAAACAGAGGGATAGCATTCATTTCATCAGATAATGGTGCTAATTACACATCTAACTCCAGTCAACCTTGAAATGAGGAACCTCTTCATAAAGGGTGTGGGTGAGGGTGAAATTCATCAGCACCAAGGAAACCATATGATCATTTCAATAGATGCAGGAAAAGCATTTAACAGAATTCAATACCCTTTCATGACAAACATCCTCAACAAATTACATATAGAAGGAATGTTCCTCAACACAAATAGGCCATATATGGCAAGACTACAGCTAACACCATACGCAACTGGGTGAAATTCTGCTAAGATCAGAAAAAGACAAGGGTACCCACTTTCACCATTTCTAGTCAATATAGTGCTGAAAATCCTAGCCAGAGCAATTAGGCAAGAAAAATAAATACAAGGCCTCCAAATAAGAGAAGGAAGAAGTAAAATTGCCTTTGTTTGTTGATGACATGATCATACAGAAAGTCTTGGCCAGGTGTGGTGGCTCATGCCTATACTTTGGGAGGTTGAGGTGAGAGGATTGTGTGAATCCAGGAGTTCAACACCAGCCTGGACAACATGGCAAGACCCCATCTCTACAAAAAACAAAAATAGAAATTAACCAGGTGTGGTGCCATGTGCTTATAGTCCCAGTTACTTGGAAGGCTGAGGGAAGAGAATCACTTGAGCTGGGAGTTTGAGGCTGCAGTAAGCTATGATCACACCACTTTACTCCAACCTGGGTGACAGAGCAAGATCTCATCTCAAAAAAAAAAAAAGGTTGGGCACGGTGGTTCATGCCTGTAATCCCAGCACTTTGGGAGGCCAAGGTAAGTGGATCATGAGGTCAGGAGTTCGAGACCAGCATGACTAACATGGTGAAACCCTGTCTCTACTAAAAATACAAAAAGTATCTGCGTGTGGTGGCATGTGCCAGTAATCCCAGCTACTCAGGAGGCTGAGGCAGGAGAATCGCTTGAACCCAGGAGGCAGAGCTTGCAGTGAGCCGAGACTGTACCACTGCACTCCAGCCTGGGCGACAGGGCAAGAATCCATCTCAAAAAAAAAAAAAAAAAAAACAGAAAAGAAAAAGAAAAAGAGAGAGAGAGAGAAAAGAAAGACTCCATCAAAAAACTATTAGAACTGATATATGAATTCAGTAAAGTTGTAGGACACAAAGTCAACATACAAAAGTCAGTAGTGTTTTTATACACTAACAACTATTTGAAAAATAAATTAGGAAAACAATTCTATTTACAATAGCATTTAAAACATACTTAGGAGTAAATTTAACCAAGGAGTTGAAATGTTATATGCTGAAAACTATAAAACATTGATGGAAGAAACTGAAGACAAAATAGGCCAGGCACAGTGGCTCACGCCTGTAATCCCAGCACTTTGGGAGGCTGAGGTCAGGATCACCTAAAGTTGGGAGTTTGAGACCAGCCTGAACGACATGGAAAAACCCCGACTCTACTAAAAATACAAAATTAGCCGGGCATGGTGGCACATGCCTGTAATCCCAGCTACTTGGGAGGCTGAGGCAGGAGAATTGCTTGAACCTGGGAGGCAGAGGTTGCGCAGAGCCGAGATCATGTCATTGCACTCCAGCCTGGGCAACAAGAGCAAAATTCTGTCTCAAAAAAAAAAAAAAAAAAAAAAAGAGAAAGAAAGAAATTTAAGATAAAATAAATAAATGGGAAGATATTCCATGCTCAAGAATTGGAAGAATTAATATTGCTAAAATGTTCATACTACTCAATGCAAACTAGAAATTCAGTGCAATTTCTATCAAAATTCTAATGTTATTCTTAACAGAGATAGGAAAAACAATCCTCAAATTCATGTGGAACTAAAAAAAGTCCTTGAATAGTCAAAGCAATCTTTAGCAGGAGGAACAAAGCTGAAGGCATTACAAAATGCCTGGTTTCAAAATATATTACAAAACGGTAGTAATTTAAATAGCATAGTACTGGCATAGAAACAGACACATTTACCAATGGAATAGGATATAGAGCCCAGAAATAACCTGCAATTTTATGGTCAATCGACTTCCAGCAAAGGTGCTAAGAACACACAATGGGGAAAGGATAGTCTGTTTAATAAATAGCATTGGGAAAGCTGGCTATACAAATGCAGAAAAATGAAATTGAACCCTTATGTCACCCCATATACAGTAATCAACTCAAAATGAATTAAAGCATAAACATAAGGCCTGAAACTACACAACTACTATAAGAAAATATAAGGGAAAACTCCACAACATTGGTCCAGGCAATGGTTTTTTGAATATGACCCCTAGAGAACAGGCAACAATAGCAAAAATAGACAAACAGGACTCCATCAAACTAAAAAGCTTTTGTACAATAAAGGAAACAATTAACAGAGTGAAAGGATAACTCATAGAATGGGAGAAAATATTTACAAATCATACATTTCATAAGGGGCTAATATCCCAAATATAGAAGGAACTCAAAGTAACCATCAAGAAAACAACCCTGTTTAAAAATGGGCAGAAGACCTGAATAGACATTTCTCAAAACAAGACACATACAAATGGCCAATAGACATATGAAAAAATGCTCAACATCACCAATCATCAGGAAAATGTAAAGTAAAACCACAATGAGATATCACCTCACATCTGTTAGAATGGCTATTATCAAAATGATGAAAGATATGTGTTGGTGAGGATGTGGAGAAAAGGGAACCCTCATACACTGCTAGTGGGATTGTAAAATTAGTACAGTCATTTTGGAAAACAGTATGGAGATTCCTCAAAAAACTAAAAACATAATTACCATATCATCCAGCAATCTCACTTCTGGGTATATGTCCCAAGGAAGCGCAATCAATATGTCAATGAGATAGCTGCACTTCCAGGTTCATTGTAGCATTATTCACAATAGTCACGATATGGAATCAACCTTATAAAGTGTCCATTAAAAGATGAATGGATAAAAAAGTGTGGTACATATTGTATTCCATGCATAATGGAATACCAATTAGCCTTAAAAAAAAAAAAAAAAAAGGAAATTTTGTCATTTTCAACAACATGGATGGGTCTAGAGGACGTTATGCTAAGTGAAATAAGCCAGGCACAGAAAGACAAATACTGCATAATCTCATTTACATGTGGACTCTAAAACAGTTGAACTCATAAAAATAGAGAGTAGAATGGTGGTTAGCAGAGGCTGGGAGGAGGGTAGACAGGGAAAGGGGAGATGTTAGGCAAAGAGTACAGAGTTTCATTTAGACAAGAAGAATACGTTCTCGCAATCTATTGCATAGCATGGTGGCTACCGATAATAGTAATAACGTATTTTATATGTCGAAATTACTGAAACGGTGGATTTTAAATGTTCTCATCACAAAGAAAGGATAAGTATATGAGGTGCTGAATATATTAATTAGCCTAATTTAATCATTCTGCAATGTATATTTGTATCATAACATCACGCTGTACTCCATAAATATACACAATTATTATTTAATTATAAATAAAAATAAAACTTAGAGTGTATAACCTACTAAGAGTGTCATTTTTATACAAAATAATATGTCAAATGAAGAAATATATGATGCTAGCTTACAAACAGAAATATTACATAGTTACAGGACTTAGTTATTTAAAGCAGTAGGGTTAAGGTCTTAACATCAGCAAGCGTGCTTTGAAATAAAAACAGAAGTACAAAATGGGAAGTGATAGTCAAGAAACAATATCTGGCCGCACTATGTGGGTAATAAGGCCTTTTCGCTCCTCAGCCATCCCAAATGTGGCCCTTCCTCAGGAGCTTGTGCTCATTTGCCCTTGGCCTGATAGCTTCACTCTATTATGTATTTTGCTTGCTCCCTGGCTTCCATCGATTCTCTGCTCAAATGGCATCCCTATCTGTGAGGCCTTTCCTAACCCTCCTGTCATATAGATAGACTTCTTACCACCACCACCACCCAGGGCCCTTCCTCCTCTCCATGCCTTCCGTTACTTTTTTTTTTTTTTTTTTTTTTTGAGACAGAGTCTTGCTCTGTCGCCCAGGCTGGAGTGCAGTGGCCGAATCTCAGCTCACTGCAAGCTCCGCCTCCCAGGTTTACACCATTCTCCTGCCTCAGCCTCCCGAGTAGCTGGGACTACAGGCGCCCGCCACCTCGCCCGGCTAGTTTTTTGTATTTTTTAGTAGAGACGGGGTTTCACCGTGTTAGCCAGGATGGTCTCGATCTCCTGACCTCGTGATCCACCCGTCTCGGCCTCCCAAAGTGCTGGGATTACAGGCTTGAGCCACCGCGCCTGGCCTGCCTTCCGTTACTTTTATCTACAACACTTATCACCATCTAGCATACTACATGTCTGCTTGTTTATTTTCTTATTTCCTGTCTCTCTCACTATAATAAAAGCTCCATAATAGGAATTTTGTTTTGATTCTTGCTGTATGGTACCAAGAATAGTATCTGGCAAGAAACAAGTACATAATGTTTATTTATTTATTTTTGAGATGGAGTCTCAGTCTGTCGCCCAGGCTGGAGTGCAATGGTGCAATCTCGGCTCACTGCAACCTCCGCCTCCCCGGGTCAAGCGATTCTCTTGCCTCAGCCTCTTGAGTAGCTGGGATTACAGGCACCTACCACCACATCCAGCTAATTTTTGTATTTTTAGTAGAGACGGGGTTTTGCCATGTTGGCTAGGCTGGTCTCGAACTCTTGACCTCAGGTGATCCGCTCACCTTGGCCTCCCAAAGGGCTGGGATTACAGGCACAAGCCACCACGCCCAGCCTAAATATTTACTGAAAACATTGCCTGTAAGAACGCAATTTTGAGAGGTAGAAAACAGTACTCCTTTAAAAGCATATCCCTCGAGTGGCAATCCAGTCTACCTTTTCCTTGTATTGTTTGCCATAGGTTTTCTTCCAGAGATGCCAGTGATGATCCAGGGTAGGATCTTTATGCAACTGCGCCACTGCAGAGGAGCACACCAAGAGCACACAAACCAGCCGTTTCATTCTGTGTAAGGAAAGGTAACATAGGAAGTGTTGCTATTAGCTGCATATGTTGTGACCATATTTTTTCATAAGAGAAAATAACAATGCAAAGTCTATCAAAGGGACAGACTATTTTTTTTATTATTATTATACTTTAAGTTCTAGGGTACATGTGCACAACGTGCAGGTTTGTTACATATGTATACTTGTGTCATGTTGGTGTGCTGCACCCATCAACTGGTCAGCACCCATCAACTCGTCATTTATATCAGGTATAACTCCCAATGCCATCCCTCCCCGCTCCCCCCTCCCCACAATAGGCCCCGGTGTGTGATGTTCCCCTTCCCGTGTCCAGGTGATCTCATTGTTCAATAGGGACAGACTATTATAAACAGAATTATACAGGAAAATTCCTGGGATATATAGTCACAGGGAATAGCTGCAGATTTATGCCTGAAATACTACTTCCAATGCTTAGTAGCACTTTAAAAAGTGATTTTCAGGAATTTCCCAATATCTGGTAAACCAAACACATCTGGGGGGGTTAGAAAACAGGGACTTTCCAGGATTTGCCACCAAATCTAATCAAAGGAAATCTCTTTCTCTCTCTCGCTCTCTCAAAAAAAAAAATCATCCTTAAGAGAGGCAAACCTCTGAAAAATCAGTTTATCTCCTGAATTTTTGAATACATGAGCTCTTCTTAACTGACT
Source organism: Piliocolobus tephrosceles (assembly GCF_002776525.5). Classification (NCBI taxonomy): domain Eukaryota; kingdom Metazoa; phylum Chordata; class Mammalia; order Primates; family Cercopithecidae; genus Piliocolobus; species Piliocolobus tephrosceles. The sequence goes on from NC_045434.1 coordinate 88,403,075, forward strand.
TATTTAAATATCCACAGTCTTTACAGATAGTTAAAAGACAACTCTCATTCACATCTTTAGGTAGGTTATTTTCCTTTTTATCTTTTTTTTCCCAATGATCAGACATCTGTTTCAAATGAGGCAATTAACTACTCTTTAAAATGCCACTTCTGTATTTAATTCAAGAGACTTCAACAGAAATTTAGCGACTAGCTCCCTCAAACTGGATTCTACTTTCTTTTCCGTTTCTTTTCAATTGAAAACATCTGGAATTTTAAACATGTAAACCTTTTAATTATATTCCAAAGAAAGCCACGTTTCAGCCTCAACTTAAGATGCTTAGATGCTCAAGCAGACATTAACTTTTTAAAAATAGAGAAGAAGCAAATTGAACGACACGACTTTCTAGTTTACTTCCTGAAACCAAAGATTGAAAACCTAGCAGGCAGAACAAGTTACAAACACAAATAGAGTGTTTGAAGACCAAATGGGAGAAAAAGAACAAACGGTACATACGTGATAGAACCAGCAGGTGCTCCCACAGTAAGAATCCTTGAATTGATGGGCTCTCTTCTAAGATTTCAAAGCAGCAGGGAGATTTCAGTTCAACTGACTTTAAAAGAAATTGGAACTTGTCACATGAGATATCCATAATGAGGAAGTGAACTTTCATTTCAGTTTCGTTTAAAATCTAGCTAGTACAGTCACCTCTAGTCGTCTCCCTATGGTCTTGGGGACAAAGTGGATCCAGTAAGCCATCAAGAAGAGCCCCTGTCTGAGCCCAGTCGCTCACGCCTATAATCCCAGCACTTTGGGAGGCTGAGGCGGGAGGATCACTTGAGGCCAGGAATTCAAGACCAACCTGGGCAATATAGCAAGATCCTGTTTCTGCAAAAAACAAATTTTTTTAATTAGCTGGGCATGGTGGTGTATGCTTGTAGTCCCAGCTGAGAGGAAGGGTGAGTTGGAAGAATTGCTTCAGTCTAGGAGGACAAGGCTGCAGTGAGCCATCATTATACCACTGTGTTTCAGCCTGGATGACAGATCAAGACCCTATCTCAAAAAAAAAATTAAATTAAATTTTAAAAACACCAACTTTTACATGGAAAACACTTAGTTATAAAGAGATTAAGATAAAGCTCCCAAAATCTCAGCTCCTTTTATGATTTCCTAGGAAAACCTGCCTTACTGCTTTTAACACAACTCATTCATGATCTGATATTGTCTGATTCTCACTCACCCATTCCTTCATTCATCAACTCAAAATGTCTTTATTAATATATACTATATGTATAGTTTAGTAATATGCATGTGTGTGTGTGTGTATGTGTTAGTATATTCATGGAAAAAAAGAATACACTCAAATATATCCAATTGAGAATGGTTATCTGGGTGGAGTGGGAGCAAGATGAACTGTCATCTTTTAAATTTGCATTTTCCTAATTACCAATGAGGTTGAGGATCTTTTCACACATTTATTGACCGTTTGAATTTTCTGTGAATTTTCTGTTCATCTTTTTTGCTCATTTTTCTATTGTATTGTTGCTTTTTCTTAGTGATTTGTGGGAGGTGTGTGTGTGTGTGTGTTTTCCAACATGGAGTTGTGCTTTGTCTCCCATGCTGGAGTGCACTGGCGTGATCTTGGCTCACTGCAACCTCCGCCTTCCAGGTTCAAGTGATTCTCTGCCTCAGCCTCCCAAGTAGCTAGGATTACAGGCGCCTGCCAGCACATCCAGCTAATTTTTGTATTTTTAATAGAGACGGGGTTTCACCATCTTGGCCAGACTGGTCTTGAACTCTTGACCTCATGATCCACCCACCCCGGCCTCCCAAAGTGCTGGGATTACAGGTGTGAGCCACCATGCCTGGCCAAGGTGTATGTGTTTTAAAAATATATCCTGGCTTCTAATCTTTGACAGTTATATACCCTTAACAACATCTTCCCTTAGTCTTCCATTTGTCTTTTATTTTATTTTTTCTTCCTTTGAATAAGCCTATGAAATTCCACTTGTCTTTTAGTCTTGTTTATAGTGAGTTTTTCTATATGAAATTTTTTTGTGTGTTGAGGTAGAACATTTTATTCAGCTTTTCTGTATAATCTATACTGTTTGTGTTTCGTATAAGAAAGTTTTCCTCATCCAAATGTAATAAAGATACACTCATTTTTATACTTTTAGAAAGCATTTTATTTATCTTTTCTATGGCTACTGCTTTTAGGTGTTTAATTCACCTGGAATTTAGTTTTGTGTATGGTATGAGGTAGGGAACTTATTTTCTTTGTTTTCCCATTTTGATTCTACCTCTATCATACACCAAATTCTCATACATAGATAGGTCAGTTTCTGAGCTCATGAAGCTGTTCTTTTTATCTATTGCTACTTCAGTATCACACAGTTTTAACTAAAACAGCTTTGTAGGCCAGGCGCGGTGGCTCATGCCTGTAATCCCAGCACTTTGGGAGGCCGAGGCGGGCGGATCACGAGGTCAGGAGACCAAGACCATCCTGGCTAACATGGTGAAACCCTGTCTCTACTAAAAATACAAAAAATTAGCCAGGCGTTGTGGTGGGCGCCTGTAGTCCCAGCTATTCGGGAGGCTGAGACAGGAGGAGAATGGCGTGAACCCAGGAGGTGGAGGTTGCAGTGAGCCGAGATGGTGCCACTGCACTCCAGCCTGGGTGACAGAGCAAGACTCCATCTCAAAAAAAAACAAAAAAAAAAACAGCTTTGTAATATGTCTTGATGTCTGGTGATGCAAGTCATCTAGGTCACCCCATCATTGTTCTTCTTTTTAAACATCGTCTTTGCATTTTGTACTTGTTAACTCTTCTTTATATGAACTTTTCGAATCAGTTTATCAAGTTCCCTGAAAAACTCTTTTAGAGTTTTTTGCTTTTTTCTTTTGGAGACAGGGTTTCGTTCTGTCACCCAAGCTGGAGTGCAGTGATGCAATCATGGCTCACTGCAGCCTTGACCTCCTGGGCTCAAGTGATCCTCCCGCCTCAGCCTCCGGAGTGGCTGGGACTACAGGCGCACACCACCATGCCCGGCTAATTTTGTTTTTTATTTTTTGTAGATAAGGGGTTTCACCATGTTGCCCAGGCTGGCCTCAGACTCCTGGGCTCAAGCAATCTGCCCACATCGGCCTCCTAAAGTGCTGGGAATACAGGCGTGAGCCCCCACGTCTGGCTATTAGAGTTTTTATTTGAATATATGCACACATCTGGGGAGAAGTAACATCATTATGTTGATTCATCTCAGCTGTAGTAGACATGTTTGTGTTTGTAACCATACAGATTTTTTTTTAAAAAGATACTTCTTATGGAAAATCTAAAACACATGTAAAAGTAAAGATAGTAGTAAAATGAGCTGCCATGAAACCATTGTCTTGTTTCAACAAGGATCAGTACATGGCCAATCTTACTTTATTCATCTTCCCACTCCCACTACCTGAATTATATTAAATTATATTAAATAAATTCCAGACATTCTATCATTTCATATGTAAATGTCCCTGTGTGTGTCTTTAAAAGACAGAGACTATTAAACAAATACAATACCACAATACCATTATCACATCTAAAATAAATGAACAATAATTTCATTTTTTTTTTTTTTTTTTGAGACAGAGTCTCACTCACTTGCCCAGGCTGGAGTGCACTGGTGTGATCCCAGCTCACTGCAACCTCTGCCTCCCAAGTTCAAGCGATTCTCCTGCCTCAGCCTCCCAAGTAGCTGGGATTACAGGCGTGTGCCACCACACCCAGCTAATTTTTGTATTTTTAGTAGAGATGAGGTTTCGCCATGTTGACCAGGCTGGTCTCGAACTCCTGACCTTAGGTGATCCACTCACCTCAGCCTCCCAAAGTACTGGGATTACAGGCGTGAGCCACTTTATTATAGTCATAAGAAATTATGACAATAATTTCTTAATGTCATCAGACATCCTATCAATGTTCACATTTCCCTGTCTTATACATTTTTTACTTGTTTGAATTGAGATTTAAATAAGCTCCATATATTGTGAAACCATTGAGTTATGTTTATATCATTATGAATTCATGGATTTAAACATATTTGATGTGTTTCAATCCATTCCGGTTTTCTCCTTATTGATACTCATATTGTCTCATTTTTGGCCAGTAGGAATTTATTCAAATTGGCTCTTTATTGCAGACAGAGTTTGTATGTTTGGCATAATATTAGTACTCTTTAAAAGCTTCCTTTCTTTCTAATAATAACAGACTATTGCAGGTTTGTCTTGAACAATTCCTGCCCCAGACCTGGAATCAGCCATTTCTCCAAGGAGCTCTGGTTCCTTTTAGTGGAAACAATGTTTAAATACCATAATCTAGGAACTAGCAGTGTTTGGGATAGCAGATTGACCATTGTTGCTAAGCCTTTTCAGTTGATGGAACTAGGGAATATCTTTTTTTAAAAAAATTAAATAGATGACAAGCTGACACTGATACTTCAAATTCAAATTCAAGACTATAGGGTTTACTCACCCCATCAATCTTATATCTACACTTCTTTTCAAACATGCTTAAAACATCTGGGTTCTCTAAAGTATCAACTCAAGTACTTGTTTAATTTATCCTGTAAAATTGCAGAATAACAACAACAAGCCTATGACCAATAAGATTATTAATGAAAACAAATTAGAGATTTTAAAGTGGAGGGGGACAGGTTTTTCTCCATTAAGCCATATTCTGCTAAAGATGTAAGTCAATTACTGTGTTTTGAAGTCACCTGGAATAGCTCCCGGTATGGTTATGCTCCACCTCCATACACAGGTTTGTTTGTTTCATTTTACTTCTTCCTTTTAGGTATTGCTTTTTACACTTATGTAATTTCATTTTATAATTATGTAAAACATTTATGTGGATCCGAAGTGAAATCAACACAATGAGGTATATTCAAAGAACTCTAGCCTCTCCTTTTGTTTGTTTTACACTATTTCCTCTTTTCCTTAATTGGTAATCATTTAAACAATTTATGGTTTATCTTCCCATTTTTAAAACTATGCAAATATGCCTATATATTAATATTCTTTCATCTTAAGTGAACACTAACATATTATACATACTTTATCTTGTTTTTTCACTTAGCATTTCTTTTTATTTCAGTCAATCACTTAACATTTTATTAAGAAAAATTATTCAGGCAGAAGAGATTATCAGGTGTCCTTTCAGTGATGTGCTGGGTATTATTTAGTGGACCTTTACAGGATTTGTTTCTTTTTAAAGTTAAGTTGTAACAAACTGATAACTATGCAAATGATCCCTATACATGGCAATGCAAACAGATTTTGTATTGTAGATTTTACTGAATAGAGAAATATAGAGAATGTAGATCTCTGTCAGTCAAATTCTTTTTTTTTTTTTTTTTTTCTTTTTTAAAGACACAGCCTCACTCCATCGCCCACGCTGGAGTGCAGTGGTGTGATCTCGGATCTCGGCTCACTGCAACCTCCGCCTCCCGGGTTTAAGTGATTCTCCTGCCTCAGCCTCCGCAGTAGCTGAGATTACAGGCATGCACCATAATGCTCAACTAATTTTTGCGTTTTTAGTAGATACAGGGTTTCACCATGTTGGCCAGGCTGGTCCTGAACTCCTGACCTCAGGTGATCCACCTGCCTCGGCTTCCCAGAGTGCCAGGATTACAGGCATGAGCCCCTGCACCTGACCTCAAATTCTTATTTGAACTGACTTTAATCTTACTGATCCCTTATTAATTAATGAGTTAAAGAAAATCTTTGATGCGTTAGTTGTGTATTTGTTCTCAACTTTTTAGAAACTATACTTTAGCAATTAAATCCTGATAACTCCACAGTAGTATACACAGTGTTCATTTATTTTTATGGCCACCTCGCATCTTTTGAACAATATTCCCATGTCTGGAGAATTTCCCACATTCTAAATTTTGCTTCTCCAAATTGAAGCCAAAACTCCATCTTCAAGGCTCCAATGCAGTTAAGGCACAGACATGAGACCTAGCCTTTGCCAGTCAGACACACCTGTATAGAACACCACTTTGCAAGTGGTAAGTGATGAACCAGAAGTATGTAAAATCCTCCTTTTGGTGAGAATGGCAGTAGCGATGTCTCCCAGCAGCAGCAGCAGCAGATATTCTGACATCTGGTCCCCAGTGTCACCTGTTCAAGCTGTAGTGTTTATGTCAAATATTGTGTGTGCTCAGTGGCATCATAGCTTGAGCAGTCCTTTCTGTGTGGTTTTGGTGATGTTTGTGGTTACACAATAAACAAATCTCACCGACTTTCTGGCCTTTCATAGATTCTTTGAGTTTTCTGCACTTCTTCTTCTTTTTTTTTTTTTTGAGACGGAGTTTCACTCTTGTTGTCCAGGCTGGAGTGCAATGGCACGATCTCGGCTCACTGCAACCTCCGCCTCCCAGGTTCAAGCGATTCTCCTGTCTCAGCCTCCCAAGTAGTTGTGATTACAGGCATGTGCCACCACACCCGGCTAATTTTGTATTTTTAGTAGAGATGGGGTTTCGCCACATTGGCCAGGCTGGTTTGGAACTCCTGACCTCAGGTGATCCGCCCACCTCGGCATCCCAAAGTGCTGGGATTACAGGCGCAAGCCACCGCGCCCAGCCACTTCCTGCACAGTTTAAATAAACTGTAGTATCCAGATAGATGAACCCAGTAACGACATCCACAGCTGTGTTGAGTTTGGAAAAACAAGGGTGGAGTGTCAGAAGCTAGAATGGGGAAGGTGCTTTTCTCAGGCTGCAAACAGGAAAGTCAAGGAGAGAGCTATTGTGGAGCTCTCAGTAATTTCAGATTGCCTTCTCTATTCTTCTTTACATATCTTATCTCATATCTGATGTTTTTTGCTTTTAGCCTTGATTCCTTTATATGTATTTCTAACCACAGAAATATATAGTTCAATTTTCTTAATGAGGAAATTAGCAGAGGAACAAACTTCTTTCCATCAAGATTAAAATGGTAGACAACTGCTTTTACAAGGGACCACGTGTTTTTCCAGTCATTATTTCTCTGTCTGACAAGGTCTATAAATCTACACTTAGTACAGAGCATAAACGTGGTGATTTAGACAACAGCACACCTTCTGCCTCCATTCCTGGGTACTGCCTACATGCAATTGTGTATGAAATTATGTCTCTAGCTGTTTCCGGTAATCCTCTACCAAGTGGCAAAAAAATTCGAGGTTAATTGTGTTTTCTAGTGGTACTCTAAACCAGATTCAGGACGGCAATGGCCATCTAAATGTCTTCCCTTGTTTATTTCTAAATCCATAAATTAATTCCAAATTTGCCAAGAAACTAAGTTGAGTTGGTCCCCAAATGAAACAGGGCTCTCAGGGACATACGCACTTTTTCCCAGCCCGCCTTTGGACTCAATAAGTAAGCAGAGACTGTTGATACACATGACCCCTGGTTAATATGTAGGTTGTAGAAGAAACAAAAATTTTACTTATGGAAGGCAGGGAGAATAGAGATGAATTACCTTTTGTGAGAAAAAGAACAAGTGACATATTAACTGCTATTGTATTTTCTATTGTCAGGACATGGGCTGAGTAAAAAGCCTAAAAGCTTTTGCATATGTCTTGGTTCTACCATCTATTGGTTATAAGGCCTGGAACAAGTAAGTTAACATGCCCGTGGCTCACTTTCCCTAGGCATAAGTAAGAAAATGCTGACTTAATGGCAACTAAACAGTGGAAGACACCAACATTAGAATGTAATTATAATATTGCTCCATGTAAAATGTAAGATTTTACAGTTCCAACTAATTATTCCTAAGTCCGTTCCTTTTGCAGAACAAGTTTCTAATAAAGTACTCAGTATTAAGATAGATAGTTATGAGCAAGTGCTACCATTTAGGATATTCATTTGAAATACTAATGCTCCTGGCATTTTTTTTTTTTTTTTTTTTTTTTTTTTTTGAGACAGAGCCTTGCTCTGTCACCTAGGCTGGAGTGCAGTGGCGCGATCTCGGCTCACAGCAACCTCTGCCTCCCGGGTTCAAATGATTCACCTGCCTCAGCCTCCTGAGTAGCTGGGATTACAGGCGTGCCACCACGCCTGGCTAGTTTTTGTATTTTTAGGAGAGACAGGGTTTCGCCATGTTGGCCAGGCTGGTCTTGAAATCCTGACCTCAGGTGATCCACTCGCCTCAGCCTCCCAAAGTGTTGGGATTACAGGTGTGAGCCACTGCACCTGGCCAAGAAAAACATCTTTAATACAAAAACACAGAAAGGTTGACCATAATAGGAAGTCAAAAGCTAGATCACACAAATGCAAGCAACAGCAAAATGCAGGTATAATTATTCAAATATCAATCAGAGTAGACTTTAACGCAAGAAGCATTATGAGGCTAAAGAGGGAACTTTCATAATGATAAAGAAATAAATGATAAAGACACCCGCCAGGAAGAGATTATAATCTTAAATCTGTATGCTCCTCAAAACATGGCCTTAGAGTTCCATAAGGCAAAGATTGCCAGAACTAAAAGGGAAAATGCACAAAATCTACAATCATAGTGGGAGGCTTTGAGATACCTCTTTCAATAGCTTGTAGAATAAGCAAATGGAATAAATTAATAATGATATAGAAGATCTGGATAACACAATAAACAAACTTGTCCTAATTAAGATATATACAGCCTGTTCTCAACAACAGAATCCTTTTTTTTTTTTTTTTTTTTCACCCAGGCAGGAGAGCAGAGGCAGGATCATGGCTCACTGCAGCTTTGAACTGCTGGGCCCAAGTGATTCTCCTATCTCAGCCTCCCAAGTAGCTGGGACCCCAGCCCCAAGCCACTACACTGGGCTCAGAATATTTCTTTTGAAGGGCACACAGAATATTTAACAAAATTGACTCTGTATGTGCTGGGCCATAAAATATTCAGATTAAATTATTTAGAGTATGTTCTCTGACCACGGTGATATTAAGCTAGGCCCAATAACAAAATGGTAATTAGAAAACCTCCCATTTAAAGTGATATACTTCTTAATAACTATGGTTATTAAGAAGAAGAAATCATAATGGCAATTAGAATATATTTTGAACCAAGCAATAATTTTTTAAAATGACATATAAAAATGTGTGAGATCCAGCTAAACCAGTGCTTAGAAAGAAATTTATAACTTTTTAATGCATATATTAGAAAAGAATGGCCAAAAATCAGTGGTCTAAGCTGCCACCTTGAGAAGCAAAAGGAAGAATATCAGAGGAGATGTTTTGATGTTCTATATTTCCCCCCTCCCTTTTTTTTTTTTTCTGAGATGAAGTCTTGCTCTGTTGCCCAGGCTGGAGTGCGGTGGTGCAATCTTGGCTCACTGCAACCTCCACCTCCTGGGTTCAGGTGATTCTTCTGCCTTAGCCTCCCAAGTAGCTGGGACTACAGGTGTTCACCACCACACCCAGTTAATTTTGTATTTTAAGTAGAGATGGGGGGGGGGTTCTCCATGTTGGTCAGGCTGGTCTTGAACTCCTGACCTCAGTTGATACACTCGCCTTGGCCTCCCAAAGTGCTGGGATTGTAGGCGTGAGCCACTGTGCTTGGCCATCTTTTGTTTTTGTTTTGTTTTGTTTTGTTTTTGTTTTTTTTTTGAGACTGAGTCTCGCTCTGTCGCTCAGGCTGGAGTGCAGTGGCCGGATCTCAGCTCACTGCAAGCTCCGCCTCCCGGGTTCACGCCATTCTCCTGCCTCAGCCTCCCGAGTAGCTAGGACTACAGGCGCCGCCACCTCGCCCGGCTAATTGTTTGTAGCTTGGCCATCTTTTGGACTAAATAAAGACTGTTGAGCTACTCTGGCAGTACTCTTTTTAGAAAAGCACTTGCAGCAAAATTGTGCTTTCAATAAATGATATTAAGTTGCACATTTTATCTTTGAACTCTCAAACTCTGTTTTTTTTTCAAAATAAGAAGTTTCTAGCAAATATGGAAAAGAGGAAATACCCAAATTGACATGTTTTAATGAGTTAAATATTATGCATCTTCTGTGCCAGGCATTGTACAGGGCACTGAAGCTCTTTCCCGCCTATTATTTTATTTGATCCTCCCAACAACCTGTGAGGTAGTAGTGGTAGCAATAGTATCCCTATTCTATAGATTAGGAAACTGGGACTTAGAAAGGCTTGTCTAAAACCACTGTGGAAATAAGTAGTGGAACTGGAACTTGAAGTCCACACCATTTTCAACATTCTTGCTGCCTGGGTTAGATATTGTATTTCTTACCAGCCTGGAGCAGTGGTGTCTTGGAGCTGGCTTGTATTGACACTCTTTCACGAAAACTACTTATACCCACTTCATCCTCACTCCATCTTTAGTAGCATTGCATCGGTAGTTTAAAATAAGCAAACTCCACAAATCAGGTTTACTTTATTGTATTGTATTGTATTGTATTGTATTTTTTTGAGACAGTCTCACTCTGTCACCCAAGCTGGAGTGCAGTGGCGTGATCTTAGCTCACTGCAGCCTCCATCTCCCAGGTTCAAGTGATTCTCCTGCTTCAACTGCCCACCACCATGCCCAGCTAATTTTTTTTTTTTTTTTTTTTTTTTTTTGAGACAGAGTCTTACTCTGTCGCCTAGGCTGGAGTGCAGTCGCGCGATCTTGGTTCACTGCAACCTCCGTCCCCAGGGTTCAATCAATTCTGCTGCCTTAGCCTCCTGAGTAGCTGTGATTACAAACATGCACCACCACACCCGGCTAATTTTTTGTATTTTTAGTAGAGACAGGGCTTCACCATAATGGCCAGGCTGGTCTCAAACTCCTGACCTCAGGTGATCCGCCACCTCGGCCTCCCAAAGTGCTGGGATTACAAGCGTAAGCCACTGTGCCCAGCCCACGCCCGGCTAATTTTTGTATTTTTTTGTAAAGAGGGGGTTTCACCACATTTGCCCAGCTGGTCTCCACCTTCCTGAGTTCAAGTGATCCGCCTGCCTCGGCCTCCCAAAGTGCTAGGTTTACAGATGTGAGCCACTGCGCCTGGCCTATTTATTGTTTTAATCTGGAGAGCCAGTTGTTAAACACTTACCAGTATGCAACTGGGCTGGACTCAGAAGGCACAGCATCTGCTTAAGTTCCTCTTCTTTGCATCTTATTTTGTTCAAGACTTGGCATTGTAAGAAGTCGCAATACTGGCTTGAATTACTATAGTTTCTCAGTTTCAGATTTTACGGAATAGCAAAACTTGAAGAAAATATTAGAGGGCCAACTTAAGGCTTTTTTTTTTTTTTTTTTTTTAGTTTATCAAATAAGGATATTTAAAATGTATTATCTTCACTCATCATCATTTCAAAATTGAAGGAGCATTTTAACACGAAAAAAGGATAGAAAGGAAATAATCTCAGAATTTAGAAGTTGATTGTATTTGGTTTTGTTAAAAACTCACTCCAGCTGGGTGTGGTGGCTCACGCCTGTAATCCCAGTACTTTGGGAGGTCGAGGCAGGCAGATCACTTCAGACCAGGAGTTCAAGACCAGTCTGGGTAAGATGGCGAAACCTCGTCTGTACTAAAAATACAAAAACTTTAGGTGGGTATGGTAGTGTGTGCCTATAATCCCAGCTACTCAGGAGGCTGAGGTGGGAGGATCACCTGAGCACTGGAGGTCAAGGCTGCAGTGAACCATGATGGCACTACTGCATTCCAGCCTGGGTGACAGTGAGAGACAGACCTTGTCTCAAAACAACAAAACAAAACAAAAAAGTCTCACTCTATTGTCTATATTTTAATCATTTAACTGAAGACTAATGAAAATATTGTCAAGGACAAATATCCCACAAAACAGGGATTTTTGTTTGTTCAGATGTATCTCAAGCACCTAGAACAGTATCTAGCACTCAGTAAATATTTGATGAAAGAATGAAAGATTTGCAGGAATCTGGTGACCAAAGTTTGGCCACCAGTGGTGTAAGCTACCCAACTTGGCATCTTGGCTAGTCAGTCAGCTAACATATTTGAAGTATTTAAGAAATATGAAAGAAAAAAATACACAAATCCTATCTTAGGTTGCGAAAATCTAGTTGGGAGTTATAGAAGATGGATGCCTAAACATGGCTTAATCTCAAGGACAACTATTATCAAAATAGTTGCCCTACTTTTAAGAGAACTATGTTGTGCCTTTATTCAAGATATTAGAAATGCCTTTGCTAGAAATGGGAGAGTCTTTTCATGGTTCACTAATTTTCCCTAGGAATCTGCAGAACCAATGAGAATGAAAGCTTTTGAACGTATGATGATGAGGCAGAATTCTGAAGCTTCTATTTAACTGTATTGTCAGGGACATTGCAAACATCAATTATAACTGTACCAATGAGATGATGTTGGTAGCAGCGGTGTCCCTCTTCTATAGATGAGGAAACCGGAACTTAGGCTTAAGCAAGATCATTGTGGAAGGAAGTCGTGGAAGTGGGGCATAGTGCCACAAACATTAAAAACAGGAAACATGAGCACAGAACAACTTTCCTTCAAATCATTTCTCTTTCTTACATCTACCTGGTAAGTCAGCCCAGCCCTTTGGTACAGGCACCTGTTACCAACGGCAGCAATAACAGAAGAGGCAGAGGAAGTGAAGATACCTAAGGTGGTGCTAAGGCTGAAGATGAATTACAGTTGCTTCGTTTTATTTGTAAAGTACAAGTGCAGGCCAGTAATAGCCTTCTTTAACCAGTGTATTTTAAGTCCTATACATACAAGCAGTTTCCAACTTGTAAAAGGGTTATGTTCTAAAACACATGTAAAGAGGCTGTTTAAAACCAAAAATAGAGGCCGGGAGCAGTGGCTCACGCCTGTAATCCCAGCACTTTGGGAGGCTAAGGCAGGCGGATCACCTGAGGTCAGGAGTTCAAGACCAGTCTGGCCAACATGGTGAAACTGAAAATACAAATATCAGCCGGGTGTGGTGGCACATGCGTGTAATCCCAGTTACTCAGGAGGCTGAGGCAAGAGAATCTCTTGAACCCGGGAGGCAGAGGTTGCAATGAGCCGAGATGGCGCCACTGCACTCCGGCCTGGGCGACAGAGACTCCATCTCAAAAACAAAAAACCAAAAATATACTCTCCTAAGAAAGAAGTATTATAAAGTGGTTATTTGTTTCTTAAACATGTCAATAAAATTAGTATGATTTAGTCTATAATGCAGCTGAAAAATTATGTGTATGCAATAGAAAACTGTACTAGAAATACTGCTGTAAACATAATAGACTTGACCTCAACTGGACTTGTTCCAGCAGCTCCTGAGACTGGGCTTCTATTGAATGAGCCTGAATTTCATTCCCTCTGATTAAACAGTGGTAGCCAACTCTCATGTAGCAGACACTGACTCTGGCCAGGCACTGTCCTAAGCACTTTACATATATTGACTCATGTCATCACCACAAAAATCCTGCGAGGTAGGCATTATTCCTTTTCTCTATTTTACAAAAGCCCTAACCCTAGCCCAAGATCACCCTGCTATTAAATGGAAGAGGCAGGATCAGGATCCAGGCTGCCTGGCACCAGAGTTCATGCTCTTAACCATTATGTTACGTTGCCTTTTGCTTAAAATATAATTGACTTATTTGATATCAACCTTTAATTCAATAGAGAGGAAACGGAAAGTAATTCCTGAGGGTATTGGTATGGCAGGCAATAATGCAATTCTATAGAGTAGATACTCAGAAATTTTTCTTTTATTGAATACAAGTAATAAACTATTATTGCTTTGAGTGATGGGGGTCTTACAAATTCATTTTTGTACTTTTATGATAGCTAGAGTAAAAAGGTATTCAGTAGAAAGACGCATGGTATCCAGAAGCAGGTATGAAAAAAATAAAATAAAATAAAGATGCAGATGGAATTTTCTACTGAGGCTAGGAAGATGCTAGCCTTTCCCTGGTTGTTTAAATATTCCATCTTTATACTTACAAGCCACAATACCATGTAAGGTTTCAATCTGTCCCACTAAGTAAGTCCTTCCTACTTTGTTAAGTCTCTGAGGGCTTCAAGCAGATACTTTTGATGTATTTTCCAGCTTTTCTATTTGCCCTCAGTGGGAAGGCTGGTCTGAATTATGTAGTTCACCATGCTGGAAGGTCAAGTCCCTGAGTCCCTGATTGACGATTTTACCATCCTCCATAACCTCTGAAACAGCACCATCCAACAGAAATGCAGTGTAAGGCAAAGTTCTCTACTGCCCGTATTTAAAAAGTAAAACACGGGCCGGGTGCGGTGGCTCACGCCTGTAATACCAGTACTTTGAGAGGCCGAGGCTGGTGGATCACCTGAGGTCAGGAATTCGAGACCAGCCTGGCCAAAATTGTGAAACCCTGTCTCTACTAAAAATACAAAAATTAGCTGGGTGTGGTGGTGCACACCTGTAATCCCAGCTACTCAGGAGGGTAAGGCATGAGAATCATTTGAACCCAGTAGGCAGAGGTTACAGTGAGTTGAGATCATGCCACTGCACTCTAGCCTGGGCAACAGGGCAAGATTCCATCTGAAAAAAAAAAAAGTAAAACAAAACATGCACTTTGGGAGGCTGAGGCGGGTGGATCACGAGGTCAGGAGATTGAGACCATCCTGGCTAACACAGTGAAACCCTGTCTCTACTAAAAAATATAAAAAATTAGCCAGGCGTGGTGGCGGGCACCTGTAGTCCCAGCTACTTGGGAGGCTGAGGCAGGAGAATGGCATGTACCCGGGAGGCAGAGCTTGCAGTGAGCTGAGATGGCGCCACTGCACTCAGCCTGGGCAACAGAGCGAGACTCAATCTCCAAACAAAATAAAACAAAACAAAAAAGCGAGGTAACATTGATTTTAAACCACATTTTAGGCCGGGCGCAGTGGCTCACGCCTGTAATCCCAGCGCTTTGGGAGGCTGAGGCAGGCAGATCACGAGGTCCGGAGTTTGAGACCAGCCTGGCCAATATGGTGAAACCCCGTCTCCACTAAAAAATATATATATACACATACACACACATACACACACACACACACACATATATAGACATATATACACACACACATATATACAGACATATATATATATTTCCACACTTGATTAATAAGTTGTATTTTTTTGAAGATCTCTCTGCAAGAGCAAATGCAGGTAAGGAAGAAAATCTGAAGCTAAAATCAGAAAACCAATTTGTTAGACAACATATAGAAAATCTCATATCAGCTTCTGGTGTTTTTCAAACAACTGACACAGAAAGCAAAATAAGGAATTGACACACTTCTGTTTTATAGAATCGCTGCTGATAATTTTTTTCTCTAAAACTTGGACAGATTCCAAAAAGTTAAAGCACCTTTGTTTGTGGCTTCATTGAATATTTATGAAGAAAATGTCAGGTGTAGGCAAAATTGACAGCATTAACAGGAGACTTCCCTATTTGTATATTATATTAGTCTATGAAAACATGCAAATGAATTGTAGAGACTTTATCATTACAGTTGCACATATTGGCCAGGTGCAGTGGCACATGCCTGTAATCCCAGCACTTTGGGAGGCAGAGGTTGCAGTGAGACGAGGTCACTCCATTGCACTCCAGCCTTGGCGACGGAGCGAGACAGCATAAAAAAAAAAAAAAAGAATTGCATATATTTATGCAACTTGAATGTTTGATCAAATTTGCCTTGATTTGTAGATTTAGCACTGTCTTTTATTATAGGGTTACTAAAATATACAAGAAAAATAACCACATGTTGTGAAAAAGTAACCGGAATCACACACTGAATGTGCAGCCTCATGTACCCTGTCCACTGTCTTACGCCTACCTCTTCTTCACTTGCCTCTTCCTCTTTCCCTTCCTCGAAGGAAAAAATTGGTTTCACATTTGTAAAAGTCATTTTAATAGTTAATCATCTCAGAGAGTTAAACCTGCGCTTTAATTGTTTTTTTTTGAGACGGAGTCTCGCTCTGTCGCCCGCGCTGGAGTGCAGTGGCCAGATCTCAGCTCACTGCAAGCTCGGTCTCCCGGGTTTATGCCATTCTCCTGCCTCAGCCTCCCGAGTAGCCGGGACTACAGGCGCCCGCCACCTTGCCCGGCTAGTTTTTTTTTTTTTGTATTTTTTTTTAGTAGAGACAGGGTTTCACCGTGTTAGCCAGGATGGCCTTGATCTCCTGACCTCGTGATCCGCCCATCTCGGCCTCCCAAAGTGCTGGGATTACAGGCTTGAGCCACCGCGCCAGGCCTAATTGTTGAAACTTAACCAAAATAAGATACGGAAAATATCTGTATCTGAGAAACAGCTAGGGCTTGTCATATTTGATATTTAGTATTAAGACAGGAATGCTGGTTTTTCTTTAATCCATTTAAAACAGAGGGAAGCTATAAAGGTTTTTCTTTGAAACTGAATTGTCAACTTGGGAAGATTTGTTGTTAAAAATTTGTTTTTGCACAAAGTAACTCACTTCCTCTTATCTGGAAAGATAAGTTGGTCATGTGTATGTTTAAAATAGAAAATTTGGAGGAAAAATAGAAATAGGGTGAAAAAGTACTTGGTAAACAGTAGCAACTACCTGGAAATATTTTCACTCCAGATTTTGTTATCTCTGGCACAGAGCAGATCTTTTAGGAAATATATGTGAAAGTGGATTAAGTTTGACTACTTTATGTAAGCCACATCTGGAAGAAAACAGTTACAAAGACTTTGGTCTCTAGATTTATTTGTACCCAGCAAATCAACTTTTGCAAAATTCCTTTGCAATGCAGTATTATTAGAATTGTGAATGAAATAGGAGCCTTTCACGTATATGCTTATTGACAGTCTTGCTCAGTATTTTATCTTACTTGTTCTCTCAGAACTTTCTGTAAACTCAACTACTTAATTTGTAGTCATCCTTTGTTGTTATCCTTTAACAAATTTTATTTTATTTATTTTTTGAGACAGGGTCTTCCTCTGTCATCCAGGCTGGAGTGCAGTGGCACAATCTCGGCTCACTGCAACTTCTGCCTCCCAGGCTCAAGCAATTCTCCCACCTTACCTTCCCTAGTAGCTGGGACTAAAGGCACGTGCCAACACACCTGGTTAATTTTTTTATTTTCTGTAGAGATGGGGTTTCATCACGTGGCCCAGACTGGTCTCAAACTCCTAGCCTCAAGCGATCTGCCCATTGTGGCCTCCCAAAGTGCTGGGATTACAGGCGTGAGTCACCACGCCCAGCCTGGCCTCAAATTTTAAAAATTTGTAGATTCCATTTGGTAAAGAAATCAGTGTCAGAAGTAATGCTAAAATCTTATAATAGGAAAAGAGATCCACTAATATAGCCTATGGTTATTAGATTTGGGCTACTTTTAATCATGGAATAATCTTATGTATTGGTGTAAGAGTTGAAGAATGACTTTACCTGTATGAATTATAATATTCAAACTGCAAACATTTTGCATCCCTTTTGTGATCTCATTTACAGGCATTTAAATTGTGCCACAATTCTGCTTTGCCATTTAATAAAAACCTGTTTCAGAAAAAAAAAAAAAATCCAGTTTTGTATTTTATACTTATAGCACATCTCAATTTGAACCTTTCAGTGTCACATCTCAAGTGCTCAATAGCTTCTTGCAGTTAATGGCTACTGTATTAGACTACTCAGGTCTAAGCCCTCATCGCTTCTCCAAAAGCAGAGTTTTGATCAAAAGATTTCCTGTTTTGGCCAGGTGCAGTGGCTCGTGCCTGTAATCCCAGCACTTTGGGAGGCTGAGGCGGGAGGACTGCTTGAGCCCAGGAGTTCATGACCAGCCTGGGTGACATGGCGAGGTCCCATCTCTACAAAAAATACAAAATTTAGTTGGGTGTGGTGGCATGTGCCTGTGGTCCCAGCTACTCAGGAGGCTGAGGTAGGAGGATTGTTTGAGCCCAGGAAGTCAAGGCTGCAGTGAGTTGTGATCATATCACTGCATTCCAGCCTGGGTGACAGAATGAGACTCCATCTCAAAAGATATAGAAGTAGATACAGAGAGAGAGAGAGAGAGAGAGAGAGAGAAATATATTTAAAATATATTATAATATAATTATCTATTTCTGGTTTCAGCACTGTGGCTCACAACCTGTAATCCCAGCACTTCAGGAGGCCAAGGGAGGGAGGATCCCTTGAAGCCAGGAGTTCTCAAGACCAGCCTGGGCAACATAGTGAGACCCTGTCTCTACAAAAAATAAAACCCAGACACAGTGGTATACCCCTGTAGTCCCAGCTACTTGAGAAGCTGAGGCAGGAGGATCCCTTGAGCTCAGGAGGTTGCCACTGCACTCCAGCCTGGGTGACAGACTAAGACCTTCTCTCTAAAAGAATAAAAACAAACAAAAATATTTTCTGTGTCAAAACTCTTCAATAATTCCATATTGCCTACTAATTTGAACCAAAGTCCTTATTCCAGTATTTCAGATGCTGTACAAAACAAAAGCATCGCCCTATCTTTACAGTTTCATCTTTGCTATCCTCACACAAGAACCTTATACTCCAAGCAACTAGTTTTCTTCATATTTCCAGATCATCTATGCTTGTCACCCTCTGCACTGTTGACTCACTTAATGATCATAATAATCCTAGCTAACAATTGTTGGATGCCAATTATATGCCAATGAGTGTGCTAGACTCTTTGTGCATTATTATTTAATCTTCACAACTCTATGAGGTAGATATTATTATCCTCATTTTACAGGGGAGAAGTTAAAGTTCTGAGAGGCTAACTTGTTTAAGAGGACAGAACTGTCCACTGACCTAGAAGAGAACCAACCTTGTTTTTAAAGTAGTGCATTCCTAAAATTACCGTGTTGCCTCCCTCTTTCTGGAACTTCCTTTTCTCATTTCTGCCTCTTGAAATTCTGCTCCTCCTTCATGGACCATTTCTGAAAATAGCTCTTACAAAAAGCCCTTCTTGGCCAGGCATGGTGGCTCACACCTCTAATCCCAGCACTTTGGGAGGCTGACGCGGGTGGATCACCTGAGGTCAGTAGTTCAAGACCAGCCTGACCAACATGGTGAAACTCCATCTCTACTAAAAATACAAAATTAGCCAGGTGTGGTGGTGCATGCCTGTAATCCCACCTACTCCGGAGGCTGAGGTGGGAGAATTGCTTGAACCCGGGAGGCGGAGGCTGCAGTGAGCTGAGATCATGCATTGCACTCCAGCCTGGGCAAAAGAGTGAAACTCCGTCTCAAAAACAAACAAACAAAAAGACTTTCTTTATCCCCAACTTGATGTCACTTTTTGAGCTTCTACCAGGCTTTGAGGCTTTGAGGCTCCTTGTGGCAGACACATAGACTGAGTGCAGAAAAACCATCCTCTTAATTTTCTGCCTATTGTGATAACTATTTATATTTTTGCCTTATGTAACTACCTGTTAGCCCATAAAGTACAGGGTCCCTGTAGGCCCTACTCTTCTTCATATCCTCCACAGTATATGATGCAATGGTAAGCAGACACTAAATAAGTATTTTCTGATGATTTAAATTATTTCAGCACCTTCAATCCAGTCTGTTGTGTAATCTCATCCTGCACATCACTGCCAAACTGTGCTCCTAAAACACATTTTTATCATGCCGTTTTCTAGAAATGTTCTCTGTTGCCTGCTGCATGAAGTCCTGGACCCTGCCTTCCAAGGCTGTTTCCCCATGCTCTGGCCCCCTTTCCTGAGCATTTTACTCAATTTGTTTTTGTTTTTGTTTTAAAGAGGGAGTCTCGCTCTGTTGCCCACGCTGGAGTGCAGTGGTGCGATCTCAGCTCACTGCAAACTCTACCTCCCGGGTTCAAGCAATTCTTCTGCCTCAGCCTCCTGAGTAGCTGGGATTACAGACACACGTCTCCATGCCAATTTTTGGTAGTTTAGTGGAGACGGTTTCACCGTGTTGCCCAGGCTGGTGTTGAACTCCTGAGCTCAGGCAATCTGATGGCTCATGCCTGTAACCCGAGCACTTTGGGAGGCCGATGCTGGTGGATCACTTGAGGCCAGGAGTTTGAGACAAGTCTGGCCAACATGGTGAAACCACGTGTCTACTAAAAATACAAAAATTAGTGCATCTGTAGTCCCAGCTATTTGGGAGGCTGAGGCACAAGAATCGCTTGAATCCAGCAGGCGGAGATTACAGTGAGCCAAGATCGCACCACTGCACTACAGCCTGGGTGACAGAGCGAGACTAGTCTCAAAAAACAACAACAAAAACAAACAAACAAAACAAACCCCAGATTTTGAAAACTCAGCCTCTGCTGTAGCCATGCTGGTCCCATGGACCTCCCCAGTTGCCCAATCATTCTTGTCTCCTTTCTAGAATGGCTCTCTCCATTCCTTGGCCTCTTTGTTCTGCAAGATCCACTTCAAGTACTGCTCCTCACAGAGCCTTCTCTAACTACCCCAACTCCTCTTCCTTCCAGCTAAGCTTTCATGACACAAATTGTACCACGAAATTCTGATTCTGTATTTGTAGCACATAAGATAGTTTTATCTCACTAGCTAATTTGAAAACACAGGATCTTGTCTTACTCATCTTTGTATTGCACTGTGGCTTAACACATATTTAGATAATAATCAATAAACATTTGTTGAATTAACTTTTCCTAATTATAATATTCTATATGGTTTGTCTTCATTTCTGGTTCATCATGATTTGGCAGTGGCTTCTGAGGCTTTAAGCCTTATGTTTCTCTTTGACTCTCCTCCTGGTATGTAAAAGTCTGTAAACACATACAGTGTTTGAATACATTAGGGGAACATGTCATTAGATAATCTATTCTTGTATCACTTAAGGTATTTTATAAACTTAAACATCATCCTGTGACATTCCAAAGCTGTAAACTGGATTTTTGCACAGTAAATTGCCCTGAAATGGGGCACACTTGTTGCAAATTTATTTTGGTAGCAATTAAAAACAAAAAAACAAGGCAAATGTTTTGTACAAGAGTTGCACAACAACTAAGTCTTATCCAGAATGCTGTGCAACACTAAGTCTTACTGGGAATGCTGACTCCCTTTCATCACAAACAAGGAAACATCTCCTGAATAATGTGGAAAAGGAGAAAAGAAAGCAAAATAAGGAAGCTTTGTCCCTACCTATTACAGTTGTGCCTTCTCCAGCTTTTGAAGTCACCATCTCTTAGCTTCATGCCCCCTGAAAATCAGCTGCTTCAGGTTTCTCTATCTTATTTAGTCTTTGTGTGTGTGTCTATGTGTGCGTGCGTGCGCGTGTGTGTGTGAGAGAGACAGTCTCTCTCTGTCACCCAGGCTGGAGTGCAGTGGCACAATCTTGGCTCACTGCAACCTCCACCTCCACATTCGAGCAATTCTCCTGCCTCCCAGTAGCTGGGATTACAGGCACGCCATCACGCCTGGCTAATTTTTGTATTTTTTTTTTTTTAGTAGAGACGAGGTTTTGCTATTTTGGCCAGGCTGGTCTTGAACTCCTGACATCAGGTGATCTACCTGCTTCAGCCACCCAAAGTGCTAGGATTACAGGCGTGAGCCACTGCGCCCTATCCTTATTTAGTCTTAAAGAAGAGGATTTTGAATTTTAGGATGATACCAATGCTAGCTCTAGTCTGTTAATTTACCCAAGTGTGCTAGGAATTTAATAACAGACATTATTTTCGTAATAAAATAGCTCACTTCTTACTGACCCCACTGTCCAAGAAATGCACGGAGGTGAGGTGAGGAATACCCTTCATGGACTGTAGGAGAATATGGGACTAGAAAAGATAATTTTACCATAATGTTGAGTTTCCCCCTCAATTAACTTTATGTTAATATTATGCAATAACTATTTCTGAAGAAAGAAAACAGAATTATTGAGTCATTAGGGGAAATAGGAATGTTCTGAATTGAAAATATATATTATTTCTGATATTCTGTATAGCTTATCTGCTTGGTGCTTTATTTGATACTACTAGACATCTCCCATTATCCTACAAGTACTCCCTGTCACCTAGCAATGTGTGCTCAAAGAAGGAGCTTAATTTTACCAAGAGAACAAAATAAGACATGATTAGTGAGTACTATAGAAGCCAATGATAAGATCCCTCCCCTAACAAATGAATAACAACAATTGGTGTGACATATTTGATGTGTTACAATTAATTACAAGGTAAGTCATGAGAAATTTGTTACTAATAAAAAAGTACCGGGCCGGGTGCGGTGGCTCAAGCCTGTAATCCCAGCACTTTGGGAGGCCGAGACGGGCGGATCACGAGGTCAGGAGATCGAGACCCTCCTGGCTAACACGGTGAAACCCCGTCTCTACTAAAAATACAAAAAATTAGCCGGGCGAGGTGGTGGGCGCCTGTGGTCCCAGCCACTCGGGAGGCTGAGGCAGGAGAATGGCGTGAACCCAGGAGGCAGAGGTTGCGGTGAGCTGAGATCCGGCCACTGCACTCTAGCCTGGGCGACAGAGCAAGACTCCGTCTCAAAAAAAAAAAAAAAAAAAAAAGTACCAACATTTGAAAGTGATATGTTTAACAATTAGAGCCGATTCAGCAGATGATCCCTATAATAATATTATGTTGAGGTATGTGCATTCCAGCATGCTTTCTGGGAGAGAGAAGGAGAGAATTATGGGTAGCGACCAGCGACTGATACTATTTTGTCAGTGTGTCCACGGAAATGTGTCGAAAATGTGAACAAAATCTGTCCTCTCTATAGTAATATGGGAAAGTTGAGAATAGCTAAGCTAAAAGATTTTGGAAGTATATATTTTTTTTCTCCAGCTTCCATTCCTCCTTCTCGTGGTAACAGCACTCTGATTTTAAAATGGGGAAACCCCGACACTCCTGGGCTTAAGATAGAACCAATCTTACCCCCAGCTTCAAGAGTGGGCATAGGTCCCAAGGCCAGCCTGTCAAAACTTTGTATCCCTCTGGCTACAATGACTGGTTGGGGAATGAGCATGTGACACAATCACAGCCTGCAAGACCTGTATCACGAGGTTCTTTGTTGCAAAGAAGAGTAGTCAATTTTGGCTGACTCAGAATTTGGTACAAGTTACAAACTCTAAAATGTGGAATTGGCTGAATGGAGGGCGTGGGGATAGGGCAATGAGGACTCTAGTCCAAACTGGAAATTATGAATTCCTGAAATATCTGCTGCCTATTGTTTTGGGGTAAGACCACAGGCCCACTGGAGTGTGGTATGAGAAGAAATGATAGTGCCCGGCGCAGTGGCTCTCCCCTGTAATCACAGTACTTTGGGAGACAGGCGGATTGCTTGAACCTGGGATTTAGAGACCAGCCTGAGCAACATGGCAAAACCCTTCACTACAAAATACGTGCTGGGTGTGGGACACACGCCTATAGTCCCAGCTACTCGGAAGGCTGAGATGGGAGGATCACTTGAGTGCAGGAGGTCGAGGCTGCAATGAGCCAGGATTGTGCCACTGCACTCAAACCTGGGCAACAGAATGAGGCCCTGTCTCAAAAAAAAAAAAAAAAAGAGGAGGAAGAAGAAGGAGAAGAGGAGAAGAGGAGGAGGAGGAGGAGGAGGAGAAGAAGAAGAAGAAGAAGGAGAAGGAGAAGGAGAAGGAGAAGGAAGAAGGAAGAAGGAAGAAGAAGAAATGATAGGAAAAATTCAGCATATTGGCATATGTTGGCTTCTTTTGTAGGCTTTAGAAAGTGGCTGGGCACAGTGGCTCACACCTGTAATACCAGCACTTTAGGAGGCCGAGGCGTGTGGATCACCTGAGGTCAGGTATTCGAGACCAGCCTGGCCAACATGATGAAACCCTGTCTCTACTAAAAATACAAACATCAGCCAGGTGTGGTGGCGGGCGCCTGTAATCCCAGCTACTCAGGAGACTGAGGCAGGAGAATTGCTTGAACCCGGGAGGCAGAGGTTGCAGTGTGCCAAGATCACACCACTGCACTCCAGCCTGGGCGAGAGAGAAAAAGAAAAACTAAAAAAAAAAAAAAAAAAAAAAAAAAGAAAGAAAGAAAAAAGAAAGGATACAAGAAAGTTACTTAGTAACTTAATCTGAAAGTGTTCTATCTAAAAGCATAGAAAGAATAATATATCGCTTTGCTAAGTGAAGTTCTTTCTGCCTATAGCCTGTAATATAAAATCCCATCGTTGCCGGGCGCGGTGGCTCAAGCCTGTAATCCCAGCACTTTGGGAGGCCGAGACGGGCGGATCACGAGGTCAGGAGATCGAGACCATCCTGGCTAACACGGTGAAACCCCGTCTCTACTAAAAATACAAAAAAAAACTAGCCGGGCGAGGTGGCGGGCGCCTGTAGTCCCAGCTACTCCGGAGGCTGAGGCAGGAGAATGGCGTAAACCCGGGAGGCGGAGCTTGCAGTGAGCTGAGATCTGGCCACTGCACTCCAGCTCGGGCGACAGAGCAAGACTCCGTCTCAAAAAAAAAAAAAAAAAAAAAAATCCCATCGTTTAGAGCCCTATAGGGTAGAAAAAGCACCAAACTGGCCAGGCGCAGTGGCTCACATTTGTAATCTCAGCACTTTGGGAAGCTGAGGTGGGCAGATCACATGAGATCAGGAGTTTGAGACCAGCCTGGCCAATATGGCAAAACCCCATCTCTACTAAAAATACAAAAACTAGCCGGGTGTGGTGGTGGGAGCCTGTAATCCCAGCTACTCTGAAGCAGGAGAATTGCTTGAACCCAGGAGGCAGAGGCTGCAGTGAGTCAAGATTGTACCACTGCACTCCAGCCTGGGCAACAGAGAAAGACTCCATCTCAAAAAAGTACATAAATAAAAAGCACCAAACTAAACTTAATGCAGAGGCAAGGAGGCAAAAGATTCAGCAAGAAATAAGACCAGAGTTCCAGGGTTTTGTCATGCACCTCCAGATAAGCATTTTCCCAGAAAAGAGGGCATAGCTCAGATTATGGGTATACGTCTGTTCTTACAGCTTTTATTTTGAGCTTCTTAGGACAAGTACCATTAAATGGAGGTCAAGGGGATGGCACCGCACTGAGGTTGATTCCTAGGAGTTTGAAATTCTCAGATTTAAACATTTTATCTAGAAAAACACTTTTTGGGTGTGACAACTCAGACCAAAAGCTACTGAACTTTTATGGGAATGTATTGCCAAAGAAACCCCAGGCCCAGCAATCTATTGTACTTTCTAGGTTTCCAGTGAGTACCACAGCTGAAGTTGAATAGGGCATGCCCAGAAACGGCATTTCCGTGTGCCCATCTCTGGCATAGCCATGGAGAATAAGAGAAGTAAGATCCTCTAGCAGGAAGAAGTAGGAGCCATGCTAGACCATAAAGAAGATCCCCATAGAGAGCGAGCCTCGAGTTTCCCAGTTACCTTGCCAAGGAACTCATTCTACTGCCAGGCAGGACATCTTCCATATTCCTGCCTAGCAGGACATAATTTATGCTACAGATCAACGATAACTGTGTGCCATTTTTCATCCATTCTCCTCTTTCCAGAATTAGAGTTTTCATTATAATTACTCTGTTCCTCTTCATTTTTTTTTTTTTTAGATATATTGGCTAAGATAGTTTAAGTTTTACCCAGTATAAGCAAATCTGACCACTTCTCTCTCCCTCTACCATGACCACACAGTTTAAGTTCCCACTAGACTTACGTAACAGCCCTCTAACTTCCCTACTTCCATGCTACACTCTGCCCTACAGTCTATTCTTCCCTGTACCCCAGGTCACATCGCTCCCCTGTATAAAACTCTCCCATTACTCTTTCATTTATTTAACAAATATTAAGCATCTGCTTGCCAGGCCTCAAGGAGCCATATCCAAATTTGAGAAAGAAATCAGAAAGAAATCATCAGCCAGAAATCCTGGTCTTAGAGTTGAACACAGTAACCAAATGAGGCCCTGGGTTGTCTCTCACTGGGGAAGAGGTGTTGATAAGTACTCTTTTATACAGGCAGGAGCATTTCTTGAACAACTCCTTATTTCTAACAGCATTCTAATTTTGTTTAGGGAACCACTTTCCATAACACCACAGGCTGAAATGAAGTCAGACAGGTGGCCTGGGCCAGGCACGGTGGTTAATCCTAGCACTTTGGGAGGCTGAAGCAGGTGGATTACTGGAGTCCAGGAATTCGAGACCAGCCTGGGCAACATGGCAAAACCTCATCTTTACAAAAAATACAAAAATTAGTTGGGCGTGGTGACATGTGCCTATAGTCCCAGTTACTCAGCAGGCTGAGGTGGGAGAATCGCTTGAGCCCAGGAGGTCGATGCTGCAGTGAGATGTAATTGCTCCACTGCACTCCAATCTAGGTGACAGAATGAGACCCTATCCTAAAAAAAAAAAAAAAAGGCTGGGCCTGGTGGCTCACGCCTATAATCCCAGCACTTTGGGAGGCCAAGATGGGTGATCACTTGAGGCCAGGAGTTGGAGACCAGCCTGGCCAACATGCTGAAACCCCGTCTCTACTAAAAATACCAAAAATTAGCCGGGCGTGGTGGTGGGCACCTGTAATCCCAGCTACTCAGGAGGCTGAGGCAGGAGAATCGCTTGAACCCGGGAGGCGGACGTTGCAGTGAGCTGAGATCACGCCATTGCATTCCAAACCTGGACAACAAGAGCAAAACTCCATTCCCCCCCCCCAAAAAAAGAAAAAAAAAGCCTGGAACCAGATCATTCTGCTTGTAGGCCACTTAAGACTTTTGTATTATATTCTAAGTTCACTAAAATATAAACCCCATGAGGTCATGAATTTTTGTCACTGTTGAATTACCAGAACAGTGCCTGCCTCATAGTAGAGACTTAATATTTGTTAAATAAATGAAAAAGTAATGGAGAGTTTTGTACAGGGAGAAATAGACTGTAGGGCAGAGTGTAGTGTGGAAGTAGGGAAGTATAGGACTATTACATAAGACTGGGGGCAACGAAGGGAACTTAAACTATGTGGTCATGGTAGAGGGAGAGAGAAATGTCCAGATTCATATTATATTTTGAAGAGGCAGGGACAGAATTTTCTAATATGGACCATAAGAGAAGTAGAGAAGAGTAACAACAAAATGATTAATATTTAATTTGGAATCATAAGGCTAATAAAGTGGTTTTTTTGTTTGTTTTTGAGATGTAGTCTCACTCTGTCGCCCAGGCTGGAGTGCAGTGGTGCGATTGCAGCTCACCACAACCTCTGCCTCCCAGGTTCAAGCGATTCTTGTGCCTTAGCCTCCCAAGTAGCTGGGATTACAGGCATGAGCCACTGCGCCCAACTAATTTTTGTATTTTTAGTAGAGACAGGGTTTCATCATGCTGGCCAGGCTGGTCTCGAACACCTGGCCTCAAGTGATCCACCCGCCTCGGCCTCCCAAACTGCTGGGATTACAGGCGTGAGACAGCACGCCCGGTCTCTTTCTTTCTTCTCTCTTTCTCTTTTACCTGAGATGGGGTTTCACCATGTTGCTCAGGCTGGATTCAAACTTCTAGGCTCAAGCGATCCTCCCACTTCAGCCTCCCTAGTAGCTGGGACTATGCAGGCATGCCACCGTCCCAGCCAGAATTTCATTTCTTTTTATGGCTGAATAATATTCCATTGTGTAAAATATTATCACATTAAGCTATCCATTCATCTGTTAATGGACACTGGGTTGTTGCTACCTTTTGGCTGTTGCGAATAATGCTGCTAAGAACATTGGTGTATGAGTATCTGAATCCCTGCATTCAATTATTTTGGATCTATACCTAGGAGTGGAATTGCTGGATTATATGGTAATTCTATGTTTAAGTTTTTGTGGAACCAACACACTGTTTTCCACTGCAGGTGCACCCTTTTACATTCCCACTAACAATGTACAAGAGTTCCAGTTTCTCTACATCCTCATCAACACTTGTTATATTCTGGATTTTTGTTGTTGTTGTAACAGCCATTCTAATGGGTATGAAGTGTATCTCATTGTGGTTTTGGTTTACATTTCCTTATAGGCTAGTGATGTTGAGCATATTTTCATGTGCTTATTTACCATTTGTATATCTGTTTTGGTGAAATATGTATTCAAGTCCTTTGCCCATTTTTTATTTTTTTTTTATTGTAGAGTTGTGGGAGTTCTTTGCATATTTTGGATATTAATTATTTCATCAGATATATAACTTGTGGATATCTTTTCCTATTCTGTGTTGTCTTTATCCTCTCTTAATAGTGTCCGTTGGTGTACAAAAAATTCTAATTTTGATGAAGTCCAATCTATCTAACTTTTTTTTTTTCTTTTTTTTTTATTGAGACAGAGTCTCGCTCTGTCACCCAGGCTGAAGTGCAGTGGTGTGATCTCAGCTCTCTGCAAACTCTGCCTCACAGGGTCAAGTTATTCTCCTGCCTCAGCCTCCCAAGTAGCTGGGATTACAGGGGCCCACGACCATGCCAGGCTAATTTTTGTATTTTAGTGGAGACAGGGTTTCACCATGTTGGCCAGGCTGGTCTCAAACTCCTGACCTCAGGTGATCTGCCCACCTCAGACTTTCAGAGTGCTGGGATTACAGGCGTGAGCCATGGCGCCCAGCCCTAATTTTTTGTTGTTTCTTGTGCTGTGGTGTCATAACCACTGCCTAATTCAAGGTCAGGATGATTTACCCCTGTGTTTTCTAAGAGTTTTAGCTTTTACCTTTAGGTTTTTAGCCATTTTGAATTAATGTTTTATATGAGGTGGAGTAGTGTTCCAACTTCATTCTTCTCCATGTTGTTATTTGGTTGTCCAACATGATTTTTTGAAAAGACTATTCTTTCCCACCTTGAATTGTCTTGGCACCCCATGTCAGTTGAATGTGGTTTATTTCTACACCCTTAATTGATTCCATTGATCTATTGATTGATTCCATTGATCTATATGCCTATCCTATGCCACACTGTCTTGACTACTATTGGTTTGAAGTTAAGTTTTGAAATTGAGAAGTGCAAGTCCTCCAACTTGGTTCTTTTTCAAGGTTGTTTTGGCTATTCTGAAGCCCTTGAATGTCCACATGAATCTTAGAGTCAGCTTGTCAATTTCTGCAAGGAAGCCAGCTGGGATTTTAATACAAATTGTGCTGATTCTGTAGATCAATTTGGGGATTACAGCCATATTAACAACAGTGTCATGCTGGGTGCAGTGGCCCACACCTATAATTCCAGCACTTTGGGAGGCCGAGGCGGCCAACATAGGGAGACAAGCTGGTCTCAAACTGCTGGGCTCAGGTGATCCTCTCACCTCAGTCTCCCAAAAAATAATTTTTTAAAAATCAGCTAAGCATGGCGGTGTTCACTGTAGTCCAAGCTACTTAGGAGGCTGAGGTGGGAAGAACTCTTGAGCCCAGGAGATCAAGGCTGCAGTGAGCTACGAGTGCCACTGACTCCAGCCTGGGCAACAGAGGGAGACCCTGATGAAAGAGAGAGAAAGAGGCAGACCAAGAGAGAGAGAAAAGAAAAACTAACCTTAGAATGTTTTTCAAGACTCAAGTTTCCACGTCACTCCTCATGTTTCCCCTCAGGCAGAATTAAACATTGAGATTTCCTTATATCCACTTAATTCCAGAAATGTAGTACAGTTCTTGGTACAGAGTAAGCACTCAATATATATTGGCTGAAGGAATGAACAAATAAATGAATTGGGATGAAATGTTTATGTGACAGTCTCTACAACCAGACTGTGAGCACAAGTACAGAGAAAATGTTCTATTCATCTTTTTTCTTCCAGCACCTAGCACAGTATCCAACACAAAATGAATGTGTACTAGATGCTATTTATTAAACTGTAGACAAGAGATAAATACTTTATTTCAAAAATGCAAAGAAGGGAAGATAAATCACATTTCTTTTTATCATGTAAACTTGTACCAAAGATCTATGAATAGATTTATGAACTGGAGTGGAAAACACAGACATTTCTACCTTGAGGATATAGAAGGGAACTCAGGAAGTGAGAAGTCAGGTCATCCTAGTCCTCTAGGGTGCTTAAAGCTAACTAGTCCCGTGAATGAGAATCTAACCTATGTGAAAATCTCCAGCCTCTACCTGTACAGCATCAGCCCTGGGACAACACAGTCAGGGGCAGGCTGTAGTCATATCTCTTAGCCTAAGAGTACACACCTGTCAGGGAAAGTCCTGATGGCCACAGTGAAAAAGGTCATGGGTGGAGAGAAGCAAAGTAGGAAGGAACATTTGAAGCACAAACAAATGGGGAAACTGAACAGACAATCTCAGCATCACCATATCTGCTTCAAAAATGGCACACCAACTCCCTTCCAAAGTGCATCGTTATACTGCACCATTGCGGAAGAAATGGAAAAGCAGGATGGTTTGGCTGGCTGGAGTCACATCTTGGGGAAGCTGGCCAGGTTGGCAATGCCACAGGCGTTGTTCTTATTTCGAGCCATGAGGATATATCCTTTGTTTCCCCAGTTTTCTCCCCAGCTGTAAGACCAATCAAGAAAAGTACTTAGTACTCTCAATTTATTTATTCGTTAAAATATTTACTGAGTATTGTGCGAGATACTAATGGTACACAAAAATGAATATGATGGTTTTTACCTTTAAAGAGTTTAAAGTCAAGAAATAGCAAGAAGGCATAATACTACAGGTATCAAAGGAGGGAAGATTCCTTCTGATCAAGAGAATCTCAGAGGCTTGATGTAAGAGGTGGCATTTAAGCTGAGCCAAAAGGCTGAGTAGAATTTCGACCTGTGGGAAGGGGATGCCAGTGGAAGGGTGTGAAATGAACAACAGAGGCAGGAAAGTGTGGGGCACTGTTAGGATCATGTAGCTGAAAAACAGTGTGCCTAACAGGGTGTAGTGGGAGAGATGTCTGGAAAGGCAGATTGAGACCAGGTTGAATTACCTTTACTGCAAGGTTAAAGAGCTTCACCTTTACTCTGTGACCCATCATAGTGGAGGAACCAGTAAGGGATTTTGAGTGGGAGAGTGATATGATCAGAGCTGTATTTGGGGAAGATTAATCTTGAAAATGTAAGTTGAGAGCATAAGAAAGAGGCTAAAGCTGGTGATCTTGATTGGGGAGTAAATCCTATAGGAGAGATGGATGAAACTATGAGAGTAGATGAGATTATTAAGGAAATGAGTGGCGAGACTAGAAGACATGAGAGATGACGTGAGACAGAGGAGAGAGAAAGAGGAGAGAGGAGAGATTGTCTGTATATCTTCCTGAATTGTTTTCAGTCCTCTTTCCCCAACCAGCAACTTCTCTAATTACCCAATACATTTTATTTAAAACCTGTACTCTATCCCCACTCTCCCCTTCTCCAGGGGCCCCCAGTGTTCCTGATCCTGCCCGGGTGTGTCCTTTCTTCCTCCCAGCTCTCTTGGAAGTATCTCCACACATGACACCTGATCATGAAAGAACAGGGTAAGTGCTTGGAGCTGGGAGTCAAGAGAAGGGACAACACAGGACAGAAGCTGTGGGAGACTTGGGAAGATGTTCAGGTTCACCTTGAGTTGGAACTGTGATATAAAAAGTTGCTTCAGGTTTGAACAACACCACTGCGTTAGTCTGTGAGCTCCCCAGAGTCTAGGGCTCCTGCTCCTTGGAGGGCACTAAGGACAGCAGATTTAGCCAGTGCTGCTGCCAGGTTAATGGTGATCAGCCAGGAAAGGAAAACTATAATTCTTATCAATCTGCCCCTCCCCAAAAGTCACAAGGTGCTAAAGAGAAATGGAAAACAAGGTACCCTGGAGTTTTCTTTGTTCCCCAACATAGGAAAGTAAACACCAACTTTTTTTGTTTATATTTCTTTTTGTTTTTTGTTTTTTTTGAGATGGAGTCTCGCTGTCGCCCAGGCTGGAGTGCAGTGGCCGGATCTCAGCTCACTGCAAGCTCCGACTCCCGGGTTCACGCCATTCTCCTGCCTCAGCCTCCCGAATAGCTGGGACTACAGGCGCTCGCCACCTCGCCCGGCTACTTTTTTGTATTTTTTAGTAGAGACGGGGTTTCACCGTGTTAGCCAGGATGGTCTCGATCTCCTGACCTCGTGATCCGCCCGCCTCAGCCTCCCAAAGTGCTGGGATTACAGGCGTGAGCCACCGCGCCCGGCCCTGTTTATATCTTATTTCTAAAAAATGTTTCTCTTCACAATCTTTGGCAAGTTCTTATATACGTATATCCTAAGTGTATCTTGAAGGGAAAAAACTGTTCAAAGGAATATTAAACCTTTACGCTGTTCCCCTATTGTTAAAGACAGACTGCTAATGGAAACCACCCTAAGAAACTGATCACAGTAGAGACAAAAGAAAGTAAAAATATGTAATTTCAAAGCTCCTGCTGATTCTCTGTACTGCTTTATCTCGTGGTTAGTTAGGTCTATCTTACTGGGCTCTGAGCTCACTGAAGGTATCACCTGCTCATTGGTTTGTGTATGTCACTAAGCATCTTGCACACAGGGAGTATCTGCCCAGCACATAATTGAGCACTATTGTCTGGCGGATATGGTTTGGATGTGTGTCCCCTCCCAGTTTCATGCTGAAATGTGATCCCCAATGTGGGAGGTGGGGTGTAGTGGGAGGTGTCTGGGTTATGGGAGTGGATTCCTCATGAATGGCTTGGTGCCATTGCCTTGGTGATAAGTGAGTTCTCACTCTATTAGTTCATGCAAGAGCTGGTTCTTTAAAGAGTTGGCACCTCCCTCTCTCTCTTGCTCCCTCTCTCACTGTGACATGCCTGCTCCCCCTTTTACCTTCTGCCATGAGAAAAAGCTCTGAGGCCTCATCAGAAGCTGAGCGGATACTAGTGCCATGCTTCGTATAGCCAAACGAACCTCGTTTCTTTATAAATTACCCAGTCTCAGGTATTCTTTTGTAGCAATGCAAAATGGACTAACACACTGGCCATTAAGTGTCGGACTCAGAATTAAGAGCCTCTGACTGAGAAGATAGAAGTGAGAAGCCTGAGATAATTTTTTCTTGATTTGGGACAGAGAAAGGAATATTGGGATGCTGGAGGTGAGGTTGAGTGTTAAAAGGGTGATTGAATAACAAAAGTAATGTTCTCATCATTACCTGTTTTTAATTATCCAGTGCTTGTTTCCCTTCTGGATTCCATATCCCACCGCCAAAACCGCATGGTTCAGATTATCGCTATTGCAGCTTTCATCATAATACACACCTAGAATACAAACTATCAGTGTGAGGCTGTATGCAATCCAAGGGTCACCCTGTGGGATCTCCCAGTCCAGGAGACTCTCTGTAGAATTCCATCCGTGTCAGGAGGGTTTACCACAGACATGCTGCTCCGTACTGCAGCAGTTGTTAATTTCTCTCTGGCCACCTCCATCTGAATACAAAAACTAGTACTGAAAATACCCAAGGTCCTTCGAGAAGCCATCAAGCTTGTATCATAAAAGACAGTGCTCTATAGGATCAGCAGCTTCTTACCTTTGCTGTAAAACTGGAAGGAGGTCAGACTTGCATCAATGGCCACAGAGACAGGTCCCACTCGGGCCACTGCCCTCTTCAGGGCTTTCTCATTCCCCTCGGGGATCTCTCTGTACCCTCTGCATTTAGCTGCCTTGCCTGTTGGGTTGTACATACAGCTCTCCTCCTGGAAGAAACAAGATTGTAACAGAAGTAGGATAAAGCAATAGGCAATGAGTCAGTAAGTGAGAAACTCAACCAATATTTTGAGTGATGCCAGTGAACTAACAGAGGCAGCAGTCTAGGGTTTCTAGAGAGGGTCTGTTCTTCCTCACAAAAAAGAATACGAAAAGAGGATTCCTGCCTTCCACTACACATAAAAATCAACTATAGGCGGGGAGCGGTGGCTCACACCTGTAATCCCAGCACCTTGGGAGGTCAAGGTGGGTGGATCACAAGGTCAGGAGATCGAGACCATCCTGGCTAACACAGTGAAATCCCGTCTCTACTAAAAAAAATACAAAAAAACTAGCCAGGCATGGTAGCAGGCGCCTGTAATCCCAGCTACTCGGGAGGCTGAGGCAGGAGAATGGCGTGAACCTGGGAGGCAGAGCTTGCAGTGAGCCAAGAGATCGTGCCACTGCACTCCAGCCTGGGCAAGAGCGAGACTCTGGCTCAAAAAAAAAAAAAAATACAGGTGTTTTAAGACATAAAAGTGGGAGGAAAACCTGTAAAACAGTAGGGAAAGATTTCTGAAATAAGATTTTTTTAAAAAGCATAAACCATCTTCTGGCCACATAGTATGTATTAGCCTCAGGGGGCAGGAAGGCACCAGCTTCTGTGTGGGCAGGAGGCCAAGGTCAAAGTTTAGCTAGAGGGAAGACCTGGGCCCTCTGCACCTATATCAGGGGAACTGGTGTGATCCTTGTGCTCTCATCAAAGACAAAATATGAAAGTACATAACATGACACTAAAATAGATTAAAGAACTTAGCAATTTAGCCTATGACTTCCAATACTATATTTTACAGGTAGTTAGCAATGTTTCGTTGGGAAGCCACAATTATGGAATAGAATAATAGCCCATGTCAAGGTGGTGTATTCTTTTCAGCAATTCATTTTCCTACAGACTACCCCTTCAGAACCCTAAGGTTGCATCCACAAGAATATATTATCTACTACTCAGGAGGCTGAGGCAGGAGGATTGTTTGTGCTCAGGAGTTTGAGGCTTTAGTGTACTATGATCATGCTGTGAATAGCCACTCCACTCCAGCCTGTGCAAGATAGTGAAATACCCTCTAAAAAAATACGTTATCTAACATTATCTAAATATTAACAGCAATAGCAGCATTTGCTGTGCTATTTTAAGATTACAGTGGTCTACTGCCTTGATATTTTTCAATATGCCTTTGTTTCTGCCATGTGCTCCAAATCCCTGATGCCTCCTGGTGCCAAAAACTACACAAATGAAACAGAATATCTTGGAAACTGACTCAAAAAGATGTTATGTGATGATACTTTAAAGTCAGAATAACCTGCATTATAGCTGAAACAAACTTATAATACCATCCCTTTAAAATGTTATCTGGCTGCTGCCCTATCAGATCTCTTCTTTTTTATCTTTTTATTTTTTGAGACAGAGTCTCTGTCATCCAGGCTGGCATGCAATGGCATGATCTTGGCTCACTGCAACCTCTGCCTCCTGGGTTTGAGCAATTCTTCTGCCTTAGCCTGCTGAGTAGCTGGGATTACAGGTGTACGCAATCACACCTGGCTAATTTTTGTATTTTTAGTAGAGATGGGGTTTCACCATGCTATCCCTGCTGGTCTCAAACTCCTGACCTCAAGTGATCTGCCTGCCTCAGTCTCCCAAAGTACTGGGATTATAGGTGTGAGCCACCATACCTGGCCAGATCTCTTCTTTTTTAAATTTTGCTTTTTCTTACCTTTCTCCGTTCATAAATGAATAAAACACATTGCAAAAATTGCAAAGGAAAATTAATCATTTTACTATATTAAAATTAACTTTTCTAGATTGAAAGACATCATAAAGAGAATGAAAAGATAAACCTCAACTTTTAAATACATAGTACTGGTATCCAAATAGTCTTTTTAAACTTTTAAGAATTGCTAAGAAAGAGAAAAAAAAACCCAATTAAAAATGGGTAAGAGGTGGGGTACGGTGGCTCACACCTGTAATCGCAGCACTTTGGGAGGCCGAGGCAGGTGGATCACCTGAGGTCAGGAGTTCAAGACCAGACTGGCCAACATGGTGAAACCCTGTCTCTACTAAAAATACAATAGTGGGTGCCTATAATCCCAGCTACTCAGGAGGCTGAGGCAGGAGAATTGCTTGAACCCAGGAGGTGGAGGTTGCAGTGAGCCAAGATCGCATCACTGCCCTCAAACCTAGGCAACAAAAGCAAAACTCCATTTCAAAAAAAAAAAAAAAAGAGGTAGGCCAGGCATGGTGGCTCACATATGTAATCCCAGCACTTTGGGAGGTGGAGGATTGCTTGAGCCTAGGAGTTTGAGACCAGCCTTGACAACGTAGCAAGACAATGTCTCTATCAAAAAAAATTTCTATTGTTTTTCAGGACAGGGTCTCACTCTGTCACCCAGGCTAGAGAGCAGTAACATGATCATAGCTCACAGCAGCCTTGAACTCCCAGGCTCAAGTTGTCCTCCCAACCAGCCTCCTGAGTAGCTAGGACTACAGGTGCACACCACCATATCTGGCTACTCTTAAAAAGATTTTCTGTAGAGATGAGGTCTTGCTATGTTGCACCAGGCTGATCTGGAACTCCTGGGCTTAAGTGATCCTCCCGCCTCAGCCTCCCAAAGTGATGGGATTACAGGCATGAGCCATCATGCCTAGCCTCTACAAAAAAAAAAAAAATTCAAAGATTTTTGAAATTGGTGGGCATGATGGCATACACCTATATCCTAACTATTTGGGAGACCGAGGTGACAGGATTGCTTGAGCCCAGGAAGTGGAGGCTGCAGCGAGCTATGACTGTACCACCACACTCCAGCCTGGGCAACACAGTAAGACCCTGTTTCAAAAAAATAAAAAGAAAAACAAATGAGCAAAAGATAAAAACAGTTAATTCATTGAAGAAGAAATGCAAATGGCCAGATAAATATACTGATAAAAAGGTGATTCAATGGGATTTCTTATACATTGCAGGTATAAATTTTTCCAAATATTTTGGCAAACAATTTGACATTATGTAGTAAAGTTGAAAATAGATATACCCTAAGACCCAGACAATTCAGTTCCAAGTCATTATATCCTAGTAAGAAATTCTTGCACATGTGTATGGGAGACATACCTAGGAATGTTTGCTAAAGATAAACATCCCTGGTAGATACATCTTATCTTTGCTACATACTAGTGGTATGAATTATAGTGTCTTATCTCCTTAAGTGTCCATTTCCTCACATATACATTGAAGATAAGTCTACCTTACAGAGTTGTTATGAGATTAAATGAAAAAAAGAAAAAGAAAAAATGTACTAAGGACATGGCTTAGAACACAGTAGCCATCATTTTTATTCTCAAACTTGCTATCCCTATTTCAGAGGTTTCTGTTGTGAAGGCCCTACATTATATTATCTATCAGTCCCAGCCCTATGTGTATAAAAAAACCCTCAAGTTGCCTCCCTTTCAGATACGATTTCCTTCCTATGACTAGAGGATCATGCAGGAGGAACTGAATTAATCCCTTATCTCTAATATGAAGCAACTTGTTTTTTCTCTCATTTTATACATGTTAGCATGTAAACTTACATAATTTCCTTAAATGTTCTGAAAACTCACACTGAGATGATATAAAATAAAGCCACACAATTTGTGTGGCATGGTGGGTTTGTGGGTTTGTTGTGGGAGTGAGGAATTGAGCAAAGGGTTATAGAACCCTGCTCAGAAGTCTATGGGGTAGATAGCCTAGTCTCTGTTTTCTCTCCATGGCAGAGAGGCAAATAGGAACTATAGTAGCTTAAGCTCCCTAAGTTCCCCCAGATTGTGGAAATCTTCTTAGTCTTCTGTGGGAAATTATTCCATCAAGAAAGCAGGATAGGGTAACAGAAAACAGTATTTCTGGAATTGTTTCCAGTACAAAATATCATGCTGGGGAAGGAGGAGCCGACAGAACTGTATAATTGTGTGGAGCAACCTCACCTGTCCCACATATGGGTAGGCATCTTCAGAGTCAATACCCCGGTTCTTCTGCACATATTGGAAGGCATTGGTCATGTAGCCCCCTCCACAGCCATCATTCTCAGACACACAATCCACTAGGTTCTGGGGACTCAGATTTAAGAGTTTGCCAGTTTTCTTCTTGAGTTGGCCCTCCAGGGCACCCACAGAGCTAAAAGCCCAACAGGAACCACACTGACCCTGAGAGGCATACAGAGAAACTATCAATCTTTGCTGTTTACATTTTCTGTATCTTCTCTCTACCTGCCTGAAGAAATTCCATATGTTCTAAAAATTTCAGCACAAATGTTGTCTTTGTTGTGAGTCTTTCTCTTCCCCTTAACATCTGATGCATTGTTCTACTGCTATTGATTTTTGCTACCATTTTTACTATTAGCTACAGTAAAGCAGAGCACAGTACCAGCTTTGGAGGCAGTTGTCCTGGGTTCTACCCTGACTTTGCCACCCAGTCGCTTTGTGACCCTGGGTAAGTTACTAAACTTGCCTGTGTCTCAGTTTCTCTATGTATAAAATATTGTTATGAAGATTAAAATATTTAACTCATGTAAAGAGCTAAGAAGTTTCTGACACACAATAAAATCTCAAGAAGTATTAGCTATTATTGTTCATGCAACTAAACTGTAGATTTTTCTTTCTTTCCTATTCTATTTTTTTAGATTGAGATTTCCTGAGGACACAGGTTATGTCTTAGTCATCTTGAATCTCTGCTGCCTAACACTGCACATGGTAGGTTCTGGGGGTCAAAAAGTGTTTGTTTTATGAACATTAAATCAATTGTTTATCTTGCTGATACAATCCTGTGTTGTTTGGGTTGTGAAAAAACTGACATTCTCATGCTAGTAAGAATGTAAGATTGCAAAAACGTTTTGGGGCTGGGTAGGGTGGCTCATGTCTGTAATCCTAGCACCTTGGGAGGCCGAGGCAGGCAGATTGCTTGAGCCCAGAAATTTGAGACCAGCCTGGGCAGAAAGGCAAAACCCTGTCTCTATAAAAAAATTTTTAAAAATTAGCTGGGTGTGGTGGCATGTGCCTGTAGTCCCAGTTACTAGGGAGGCTGAGGTTGGAGAATCACTTGAACCTGAGAGGTTGAGGCTGCAGTGAGCCATGATTGCGCCACTGGACTCCAGCCTGGGTGACAGAGACTCTGTCTCAAAAAAAAAAATTACAATAATAATAATTTTTTGCGGGGGGAAAGGATTGTGACCCAGTAATTTCAATTTTAGGACTTGTTTTACATAAATATTTGTACATGTGCACAAAAATATATGCACAAGGGTTCTTATTGCAACACTATTTGTAATAAAGAAAAACCAGGCTGTGGTGGCTCACGACTGTAATCCCAGCACTTTGGGAGGCCAAGGCAGGTGGATTACCTGAGGTCAGGAGTTCAAGACCAGCCTGGCCAACATGGTGAAACCCCATCTCTACAAAAATAGAAAAATTAGCCAGGCGTAGTGGTGTGTGCTGTAATCTCAGCTACTCGGGAGGCTGAGGCAGGAGAATCGCTTGAAACTGGGAGGTGTAGGTTGCAGTGAGCCAAGACTGAAACACTGCACTCCACCCTGGGCGACAGAGTGACACTCTATCTCAAAAAAAAAAAAAAAAAAAAAAAAAAGAAAGAAAGGAAAAAAACACCCAGAAACAACCCAAATGTACAGAAACAAATGAGGTTAAATAACGGAATGGGGAGATGTACCTTAATCCTTTGCCCTCTCTTCCTGGTGCCCTTTCACCTCAAGAACAAAGCAGCAGAAAAAGGAAAAGGTCACGCCAGATTACATATGCACACCCAGAAGAAAGGAAAGTACCTGATTTTTGACAGGAGTAACATATCCTTT
Source organism: Piliocolobus tephrosceles (assembly GCF_002776525.5). Taxonomy (NCBI): domain Eukaryota; kingdom Metazoa; phylum Chordata; class Mammalia; order Primates; family Cercopithecidae; genus Piliocolobus; species Piliocolobus tephrosceles. The sequence goes on from NC_045434.1 coordinate 88,442,343, forward strand.
CTTTCGATAGTCGACAGAGTCTGGGGCTCTACCTTCCCAGTCTGGGATATAAAGGGTGTCATTACTGCGGGAATGAGAGGGGGGTACTTTGAGTCCAGTCATCTTCTGAACCACCTCTTCATTGGTCTGAGACAAAGAAGAAAGAGGCCAGGCATCAGCAGGGAACTAAAGCAAATGGTGCAGGTGGAACAGGAGCTGACGCTGTACTTACCATGTCCCCCAAGTGGTTCATAGCCAGTTCATACGTATGGACACCAAGAGAAGCCTCAAGGTTATGGATGGAAATATACTTCAGGTTTTTTTCCCAAATTAAACGCCGAGAGATTTCATCCACCTAAACAAAGCATAGTCAGTACTTGTACAGACTGTATACAGTTACATATGTCATATTGTGAAGGGTTTTAGGAGAATAAAGGAAACTCACAATCATAAAACCTAACAGTTTAGTTGGGGAACTAACCATGGAATTATTAAGGCCTGCAAGAAGAGATAATATGTAAAGAAATACAACACAAAGCTCTGGAGAGACAGAAAAATTGCTTACAGATGAATAGCATTAATCTTAGAAATCTTCCCAAAAGAGAAATGTAACACACTTATAAAGCAAAGGAAGGATACAACTTGACAGAGGATGATTTGAAGCATAGGAATGAAAACCATATGTTAACGTGAATTAGGAAAGAGGGACTGATTTGCTAGGAATAAAGCATTTGGATTGGTAAGAAGGGAGTCTGCAGCTAAGATGGGAGAGCTCAGGTCTCAGCCCTCCTGCCATGCCCCCTCCAGGACCCCAGGCACCTTGCTGTCATATTGCTTCCTGTGGGTCTTCTTCCATAACTCCCAGTGGGTGTCCAGTATCTCCTCAGGGTACAGAGCAAAGCTCATCACGGGTAGCAGCAGAACCTTGAGCCCCCACATCCTGCGGAAGAGTGTAATTAGGGAAAACTCTTCCATTTGGCAGGGAAACTGAGGAAAACTAGGCTTTATGAGGAAGAGGAAGGTAGACAGAGAAAGGGTGATAAATCAGTGATAGTCAGGAGGGGCCTGTGTTTAGATAGGGTGCTGGTACATCTGGTTCCAAGTTTTGATCTAGGGAGAGGTAGCCATTTCTCTCTCTCTCTCTCGGGAGATTTAACCAACACACACACACACACTCTCTGTCTCTGTCTCTCTCTCTCTCTCACAAACACACACATTTACACAACCAGAAATGGGATAGAAACTGGACAATCAGAATGGGCTCAGTGCCTGTTTCCTCCAGGGTCCCCAGCAGGCTTGGAGACAGATAAAGAGGAAGGTGGTAGTGGGGTTCAGAATACACAAAGGAGAGATTTCCATCTAAGTTTTGCTTCCTGATCATTTCTTCGAGGCATTTTTCTCTTTCTTGCCTAAATTCTGGTACTTTCCCAGATCTTGTCAGAAGAGGACAAGGGAATATATGACAATGTTTCCTGTTTTCTGAGACATTTTCTATCTCCTCATTCTCCTTATGCATTTCTTCCTCCTTTTGCTCTCCCCTCCCTCCTTAGGCAGGAAACTGCCCTAATCTTAACCAGATGCTGCGGGCAAGGTTTTTTATTTTTCTCCTAACAACAAAAAACCACTGTGGCTGCCACACAGGACAAGAAGCCTCAGATCCAAGGTTTGTTAGAAGAATGTTCAGACTGGAAAGCAATGTTCTATGATGATTAAATTCACAGCTTTTCATAAGTTTAGCTAGCTTCACTCATTTCTTGCATTGGCTTGCTTTATTACAAATCCTCCATTTTAAGAACAATTTGCAGCTTGCAGCATGTCATATGGCTTACACAATTGCTTATAGTCCATTTACATGTAATTTTTTCAAACTGGCAAAACGTCCAGTAGGACATTTAAAAGTTAGAGTGTTAAGGGCTTTGAGATGTTTCAGCAAACTGGAAGCACTGAGCTACCACCTCCCCATACCACTCTCCTCCTCCTCCTCACTAGGGAGTTAACCCTTTTGATCCTTGTTGGCCAAAGTAGAAAACACTGCAGAAAGGCCACCCTTGACGGATGGGCAAATGATTCCCTATATACTTTGCTTTTACTTACAACCATGTATGTATACATATAAATCATACAAGGAATTCTACAGACTTCCAGGCAGATTTTATTTAGCCAGGGAATGATCTAAGAAGTGCATCTCAGTTTTCATCTGCAAAGGCTAAAAGTTCATTGTGATTCTCAAGTCACCACATCCCTAATACTCTTAGAGAATTGACAGGAATGAAAAGCTAAAAGATCTAGGAAGTTGCAAATGTTACCTGCTGATGGAACTGTTGTCAGGCTTCGTTTCCGCAGCAAAGTGTGGGCAGACCATCGGGGTGCTAGATTTATTCCATCAGGATTGCGGAAGTCAGCTTCAGTGGTCGGCTGGAAAATTTGGGTAAGAGGAGGAGGCGGGGATAGAAATGCTGAGAGAAGGAAGGGTAGGGAGGAGGGAAGGAGTCAGTGGATTTGTAGTGTTTCTGTGTGTGTGCAGCATGTGTGCCAGGGTAGGGAGTTGCTAGGTATTTAGTCTCACAAGACTGTCTTTGGTGGCAAATAACAAGACCTCAGTATCTATGGACTCAAATAGGAGCTTACCTTCTCTTTTGATGAGTAAAAGGAAGGACACAGCCCTAGTCTCTCCCATCCTTCTTCAATATCTTTATTATAACATTGGGGGAATTACATCTTTTCCTACCCCTTTCCTGTTATGATTTACCTCTCCAACATTGAAACCTATTTTCAAATTTGTGTCTGACCCTCGCCTCTGGGATGCGGTAATGAACATAAAAGGCTATAAAAGAATAATGTAATGGAAGCCATAGGCTCCAGAATTCTTTGTATTTTTGTAAGCTTGTTGGTTGCAAGTTGTCATTACTTCCAGGAAGAAGAATAGCTTTCCCAGCCTAATGTGGTTTTGCTGAAGGAGGATATACCTAGAAAGTCCAGATGAAATTGTCTTTAAAAGTAACCAAAAACCGTAGTCCTGGTTATCTATGACAGCACTTGAGTCAATGCCGTAAGTTCTGATGGACTCCCATGTGACTCTGTTGCTAAAACTCTCAGGTGGTGGGATGCCCGATAAACATCATCTGTCTCAATTAAAATCCCCAATCTAGGACAAGTCACATGAGCTTCTCCAAATGCTTCCCCAACATCCAGGCATGTGACAGATCATAAGAATCTAGCTGAGTCCTCAAACCACACCCCAAACTTCATTTTCTTCCATAAACAGATGTGGGGAAGGAGGAAAAAAGGCTTCTTGGAATAGAAAGGATAATAAATGGGATCTGTAACAGACTCAGTTTCTAGCTGGATTCCATGCATAAACCCTCAAGAATACAGGCTTATGCCTCTGAATTTTAAGAGCTGCTAATGGGCTAGACACGGTGGTTCATGCCTATAATCCCAGGCATTTGGGAGGCCAAAGCAGGCGGATCACCTGAGGTCAGGAGTTCGAGACTAGCCTGGCCAAAGTATAGTGAAACCCTATTTCTACTAAAAATAATACAAAAATTAGCTGGGCATGGTGGCACACATCTGCAGTCCCAGCTACTTGGGAAGCTGAGGCAGAATAATTGCTTGAACCCAAGGGGCAGAGGTTGCAGTGAGCCAAGATAATGCTACTGTACTCCAGCCTGGGTGACAGAGTGAGATTCTCTCTCTCATTAAAAAAAAAAAAAAAGTTGCTAATGAACCAACATAGTCTCCTAGAGGGAAACCAGGTCCAGACTTAAACAGTTTAAATTTCACTCATTTTAATCCAGAAGAGGACATACTGGGGGAAGGCATCCAGATGTGCCCTAGTGGTTTTCAAGTCCCAACTCTTTTCCTCTCTCCCAAGAACCCAGGCAGTGCCCACCCCAAAATCCCCAACTTATGGTCAGAGCATTCCTGCTGATGTTACTCAGAATGTGTCAGGATCAGGAGGACAAGTGAGGGGGAGGCATGCAGTGTGATCAGAACCCTATGATTTCTGATTCCTGAAATTAAAGACACAATGTGCCTTATGTTTGTATGTCTGGAGCTTAAACTATAGATTCCTCTAGTTGTGGGTGCCTGTTGTTTATGAACTGGAAAGGAATGATAAAGCCGCAATCAAGATCACACAACACAAGAAATTTTACAAAAGGAAAAAATATTTTGTTTCAAAATCTTTGCTACATGTCATTATTTTTGCCACTGTAAGGCTTAGCACAGATGCCAGCAATACAGAAATGGCCAACAAGAAAACAAAACAATCAAAAATAAAACCCTGAAGGAAAAGCAAAAACAAAACCCCCAGAGCATCTTCTCGCTATCCTCCCCTTCCCCAAAAGCCCTATAATAACTGTACAATATTATAGTCCTGATCACATTTAAAAACAGTTGATTATTAAAAAACAAGGGTTCCATTGGAAACTCAACTTTTTGGTTTCATAAATTGTGATATAAATATATATGTATACTGTAAGTGTGCACATAGAATAAAAAAATAAACTGTCTCCTTTTTTACTCCACTACCTGGCACCGGACTGGAGACAAAAGGAAGGGAAACCCAGCAAATGGACATTATTTTGGCCTCTTCAAGGCCATCCTTGCTCCTCAGTCCCCTATGACTACATTTAATATATCTTCTCATTAATTCAGTCTTGCACTTTAGCTACTGGCCAAAGCCAGTTAAAAACAAAAAAGCTGATATCTTCGACTATTACCTGAGGAAGGTAAAAGGTGAGGGTAGTAACCTGTATCCACATTTATATGGCTATTGTTAATTACCAAGCGACCCTGTTGAGATGGGTGTCCAGGCCCCATCTATCATACGGAATTATTATACTTGCACTCTAAAGTAAAACCCAATCTCAAGATTGGAGGGAGCAAAGAGGAAAAACCTCTTGGGGCCCAAAAGACTTAAATCTCAGTTTCTTGCTAAACTGGTATTTTGAGTACGGGATGAAAGAGGCTACTTTGCAAGAGGGCTTCGTATTTGGTTTACACTCCAACAGTGAGGATTATCACTGGGATGGCTAATCCAAGAAGTTGAGTTTCCATGCAGAAATAACCTCTACAGAACACACATCATATGTGATTCTGACAGAAAAATGCAGCATTATTTTTATGGCCAAGTCTTGGGTTTCAGAAAGTGTTTATCTTGCCAGTCTATTTAGGTAATGTTTGCAGATCTTCCAGATAAGGTGAGAGCACCAAAAGCAGGAGTAACCCAGCTTTATCACTGAATGTGTTCGAAGACAACCGTATCAACAGCTGACTTTCTATATTTCCTTTACAGTTGTATATTGGCTGGGCATGGATGCGAGCGCAGCAAAGACATTTATTTAAATATTCTTTGGCTGCAATACTAAGTGGAAAATACCTGGAAGATTTAACTCCTTAGGACTCGTTGAAAAGTACACAGAAAGACAAAGATAAAATCTGGGACAAATTTTGCATAACTCCCTAACAGGGAGAAAGAGTGAAATACAGAAGCACGTGCGCACACACATATACACGTACACACACATACACACTCTCTCACTTACTCACATGTTTCTTTCCAGAGGGATTGCTCACAGGCAGCAAAAAGAGCCTATGCTCACTTGCTAAAGCCCCATATATACCTACCACGTTTCATGGTCCTCAAATATGAGGACATTTCTCCTCTCCTCCACTCTCTTCAGAATTTCTTTCCAAAAACAAGTCATACTATCCAAGGCAAACAGTGGATGTCACGTTCTTCTAACCTGCCTCTTGATCTTAGCACAAATCAACACTATACAATTTCAGGTCAGGAGACATAAGGAGAGGTGTTTTAACTTCACCCAGCCTCAAATTTTCAGAGAGTCCTAAAAGCCTTGGAGATTCATTCCATTTCTTCTATAAATGTTACCTTAGAGAGGCAACAGAGCAGGGGAACAGCCAGAAGGGAAAGGGGGTACACGTCAGGGGTGAGGGAAGGGAAGGGAGAGGAACTTTTATTCTGTTTACAGAAAGATTTGCTTTTTAAAAACAAACAGTGATTTTTTTCTCCCCCACCCCTTATCCTCACCCCAACAGTTCTATTCTGAAAAGGGGGGAAACATAGTTAGATCAGGGAATTCTTCATTGTTGTAGCTGTTGCTCTGATCTCCCAGCATGGACAGCATCTCCTGATAAAAGAAAAAGATTAAGTTTGGGTCACACACCCTGATCTCTTACACTTACCAAGTTCTACTCCACCATTCCCCTGCACTACCATCCCTGACCCCGAGTCTTTGCTGTGCTCTCTTAGCCTTCCTTACTTCCAACAACTTTGACTCCTTTAGATCACAGCCTTTTTTCCTAATCCCTTCTGTCTTCCTCCTACAGTTCCACCTTTTTCCTTTTCCTAGTTCCCAATATTTTCAAAGGGAGAAAAATCTGCTTGCTGTATTTCATATAACCCCCTATAGACATATATGGAGTCTCTTATCTTATTTGTTTTCCACCAAGACCTGTTTTGCTTTCTTTCAATCTTTGCTTTAAACCAGCTCTTCCTTTGTCCTGCCTAAGATTACTCCATTCACTCTTGCAGTCCCTCAGGAATTGTGTAAATAGACCATTATGGCTATAATCAGTATGCTCTATTTCATTTACTTTTTATAATTTTTTAAATGGAACACTTCATGAATTTGTGTGTCATCCTTGCACAGAAGCCATGCTAATCTTCTCTATATTCATTCCAATTTTAGTATATATGCTGCTGAAGTGAGCATTACTTTTTATTTTTAATCATTCTGTCTCTTTTAAACCCAAAGCTACTATGACTTGGGTATGTGGAACTATTTGAATGAGCTAAAGTAACTTTCTTTGGCATCTTCCTATAGCGCTAAATTTGTCTGTTCTGGTTAAATGGTATGCATCACACTCAATTCATACTCCTTTTTTGTTTGTTTGACAGGGACAGGATCAGGCTAGTTGCTCAGCCTGGCTTTGAACTCATGGCCTCAAGTGATCCCCTGCTTCAGCCTTCTAAGGGGCTGACATTATAGACACAAGCACTACTGCCTCTAGCTTCCGCAATATATTCAATAACTGACAGTGATCCCTTCATTTATCCCTCTCTGTCTTCTCACATATACTTCCAATCAAACACCTCAATCCAGGCATGCTTCCTTCACTGTCTCTCCTCCTCCCTGACCCTTTCTCTCCCAGCTTCTAATTTTTGAAAGCCTTCACTCTCTTACCTGGAAGACCTCAGGCTGGCCAGGTTGCTGTGCTGATGGTTGTTGAACATGTTGCTCACTAGAACTCGAACGATGATGAGGCTGCTGGCCCTGCCACTGTGGCCAGACACCCACAGCCTCTGCTGTCCGTGTCTGGAATTGTCCTGCAGTCTGTCCAGTCTCGGGAGCTAGAAATACAGCAAGGAAGAATAAACAACGCCAATCTACACAATTCCACTGTGTACTAATGCCACAAGTAAACAACTATAGGTAAGCCATTAATTTACCTAGGATAACTCTGTCCTTCTCTCCACCAATCAATGCCTTTTCTATCTCAAAACTCAGCCCTAAATTAATTATTCTTCTCCAGGCAGCCTTTCCATAGAGTCTTTTACTCATTTACGTTAAATGTGCAGACTATTAAATGTATAAAAATATACATGATTTTTGTTATGATTTTTGTTATATGTGCTAAAGTATTTTTCATGTGGGTAGGTTTTTTTTTTTTTTTGAGACGGAGTTTCGCTCTTGTTGCCCAGGCTGGAGTGCAACGACACGATCTCAGCTCAACGCAACCTCCACCTCCCAGGTTCAAGCGATTATCCTGCCTCAGCCTCCCAAGTAGCTGGGATTACAGGCATGTGCCACCACGCCCGGTAGAGACGGGGTTTCTCCATGTTGGTCAGGCTGGTCTTGAACTCCCGACCTCAGGTGATCCACCTGCCTCAACCTCCCAAAGTGCTGGTATTACAGGCATGAGCCACCATGCCCAACTGGTAGATTTTAAATTCTAAATAGACTGTCACCTTGCATTTCCCTACAATTAGGTCAGTGTACCCAGAACACAGGCAAACAACTTTAACTACCAAATCCTTTCTCTTTAGCGGTGCGATTTTTCTGTTACTCTCCTTATGGTCTGGACTCACCAAAGTTAGATCCACGATTGGTGAGACTAGGGTAGGCAGCAGCACCAGGCGATGCAGTTGGAGCACCAGGGAGGGACATGGAGCTGAAGGAGGATGGAGTCTGAAAGTTGCCCACACCAAATTGGGAAGTACGAGTCTTAGCAGTAGCCTGGGTAACCACTTGCTAAAAAGAGATGGAGAGGGGATACAGAACAAATACAGCATTAACATCATTGCACATACCATGCCTATGAGAGTCAACACTGTCAATCACTGCATCCTTCTGAACCAAGCTCATCACTTATTTCCTATTGTATATTTCTTCCAATTAACTCTCAATCTCTCTTAACACTATTTTTTAGGCAGCTGAGATAAAGGTACAAAAAGCAATGAACTATGGGATTAATAAAAGTTGTAAGAATTAAACGAAAGCATCTTATAAACTGTGAAGTTACACAAAACTAGATGCATTCGTAACAGTAAAGTATTATATGCAGGCCAGGCGGGGTGGCTCATGCCTGTAATCCCAGCACTTTGGGAGGCTGAGGCAGGCAGATCACCTGAGGTGAGGAGTTCAAGACCAGCCAGGCCAACATGGTGAAACCCCGTCTCTACTAAAAATACAAAAATTAGCTGGGCATGATTGCACGTGCCTGTAATCCTAGCTACCCAGGAGGCTGAGGCAGGAGAATCATTTGAACCTGGAAGACAGAGGTTGCAGTGAGCCAAGATTGCGTCCCTGCACTGTAGCCTGGGCAACAGAGCGAGACTCTGTCTCAAAATAACAACAACAACAAAAGTACTATATGCAGAGAAAAAATATTCTGCACCATTATTCAGTCTGTTCTGCGTTCATTTATTCCTAATGATGTATTTTTTATAAAAACTATTTTCTCACAAGAGTCGTGTATATGCTTTATAGAATATTTGGAAAGTGAAGGAAAATATAAAGAAAATAAGAATCATTCGTAATTCCATGGTAAACATGTTTGGATAATTTCTTCCAGTTTCTATTTTCTCGTGCATTTTGTACACAATTGAGATCAGATTGCATGTAACATTCTGCAGCCTGCTTTTGGTTTTGACTTTTTAAAACTATTACTTGTATAACATAAATATATAGTAATATTAAAGAATATTTCTTTAGACAAGGTATTTATTGTGCATTATATTATATATATGAATATTATATAAGAATTTTTCGGCCGGGTGCAGTGGCTCATGCCTGTAATCCCAGCACTTTGGGAGGCCGAGGCGGGTAGATCACGAGGTCAAGAGATTGAGACCATCCTGCCTAACACAGTGAAACCCCGTTTCTACTAAAAATACAAAAAATTAGCCGGGCCTGGTGGCGGGCGCCTGTAGTCCCAGCTACTCGGGAGGCTGAGGCAGGAGGATGACATGAACCTGGGAAGCAGAGCTTGCAGTGAGCCGAGATCGCACCACTGCACTCTAGAGCCTGGGCAACACAGCGAGACTCCATCTCAAGAAAAAAAAGAAAAAAGAAAAAGAATGTTTCAACTTTTTTGTAAACAGACATCACTGTAAGTTAGTCATTAATTTTCTCCTTTTTTCCTGCCTTATGGAGTCCTAAACAAAGAGGAAACATCTTAGAATTCACTCCAAAACAAATCTGAAAATCGGACGTGCTCAAAATGTTCCAAGTGAGCAATTCTGATTTAAGGTGAATATTTAAGATAAAAACCACAGACACTACTGAGATTTTTTTATTATCTGTGATTTTTAATTAGCTACTCTCAACAAAGATGGAAATTGGAAATTGGAGAACAGGGGTTGTGGAGAAGGTATTTAAAATAAAAAACACTGATTTTACATATGGAAAAAAGCCCAAACAAACAGAAAATAATACACAGGGAACAAACAGATGATAGGTTTTACCTGGGCAGAAAAGCCTGAGCGGGTAGTAGGGGTCCAAGTTGGGGTTGCTCCTTGGGTAGGGTTGGAGTGGCGGGAAATCTGGGCCAAGATCTGTCCTGCAGAAGCTGATGGCTGGACAATGGTTACAGGAGGGGCTAGGCCACTATTCCTAGGAGTGAATAAATGAGGTAAAGGATTAAAGGGATAGATTTATCACAGAAGCCAGGAATCAAAGGACAATCTAGTGCTGTCCCTAGATCCCCCTGACTTCCTGCAGGTTAGGGAAAATTTGATAACAATTTGGAAAAGACAAGAAAGACTGACAGTCACACACTGACCAGGACACACAGAGATGGAGCCTAGAACATGGCAATAGGACAGGTGCAAAGAAATAGAAGGAGGAAAAGCAGCTTGTTTGCCTCACGCTAGGCCCTACAAGCTTCACTGCTTTTTCTGAAATAACCAGAGAAAGCAAGGGAAGAATTAAATTTGGATTCAGCAGCTGAATCCCTCAGGGCCCTGTAAAGCAGCACATATATACGGGGCTCACCTGAAATTCTCTGCCGGCCGGGGGGTAGGAGGGAATGTGTTGCCCTGGGAGAATAGCTGTTGGGTGGCAGGGACAGTGCTGGAAGAGATGCCTTTACTCTGATCTGTGGACCAAAAGGAGTTGGGGGAGGGCCAGTCAAGGGGCTGTAGTATATTAGTTCAGCAAGTTCCTATTTACTCAGGTGGCATTACGATTAAGTGGAAAAACACTGGAAGATTACTGATTGGGCAGTGGCATGCCCATCAGTAAGTGATCTAAATGAGAATTTAAAAGGATAATGAGAAAGAAACATACCTGCATTGATGTTGTGATAGATTTCTGAAAATCTTGGATCTCTATCCTGGGCAAATAAACCATCTGACTTCTCAAGGGGCTTGCTGTGTTCTGGTCCTGTGGTTGTCACAGGCTGAACAACCTGTGGAATACAATGATAAAAATAACCATTAAAGATTTAACATGACGATTCAATAACCCTAAAATTCATATAAAACATATGTACATTCTAACTAGTACTGGAGAACACTTCCTAAGTAAATACTCCCTATCCTCTTCAACAAAGAGGACACAACTCACCTGGGAATGATTGTAGCTGGCCAGTCCATCTCTTCCTGGTACCATGTCCAATTCTGTTTGCTGTTGCTGCTGCCTATATGTCAAAGGCCAGGTGAGAAGAGAAATAGAAAAAAAAAAAAATTTTTTTTAAAGAATCTGGAGAAAGAACCTTAAAACAAATCAAACAGGCCAGGCATGGTGGCTTACGCCTGTAATCCCAACACTTTGGGAGGCCGAGGCAGGTGGATCACCTGAGGTCAGGAGTTCGAGACCAGCCTGGCCAAAATGGCAAAACCCTGTCTCTACTAAAAATACAAAAAATTAGCCGGGGTGCTGGCAGGCACCTGTACTCCCAGCTATTCAGGAGGCTGAGACAGGTGAATCACTTGAACCCAGGAGGCAGAGGTTGCAGTGAGCCTAGATCATGCCATTGCACTCCAGCCTGGGCAATGAGAGCAAAACTCCTTCTCAAAAAAAAAAAAAAATACTAACCAACCAACCAAACAAAAAATATATGGGATTGCAAATGACCACCCCCTGGGTGACTGCTCAACAGATGATTATTTGACCATTTCTTACCTGGGTGCCAGCTGTCCTGAGCCCATCTCCAGGGATAAATTAGCTGTGGGACCTAGCTGTGGCCTCTGGATTGTGTTGGAGAGTGTAGGCCGTGGTTCTTGGCTAGAGTTCCTAGGAAAACAGAGTAGACAGTAAAGAGGGGGTGGAGAGGGAGGAACGGGGGGAGAGAGAGAAAGAGAAGAATCAGATTTTGTATGTAAAGCTCTATAGATTTATCTGTAGGTGGAACAATCAATAAATCCTTCATTAAAGTCCAATCCTCCAGTTAATCTAGGGTGCCAGTTTCAGCAAATAGAAACTATGTTCTATGACACAGGGGTCATCTTGTTGGGTTCTAACTCCTTCTAGGTATTCAAAACCTGGTTGTTATGGATGTGTGTACATATTCATATAAGGTATTTTTTAAAAGCATAGGTAAGGCCAGGCGCAGTGGCTCAAGCCTGTAATCCCAGCACTTTGGGAGGCCGAGACGGGTGGATCACGAGGTCAGGAGATCGAGACCATCCTGGCTAACACGGTGAAACCCCGTCTCTACTAAAAACTACAAAAAAAAAAACTAGCCAGGCGAGGTGGCGGTGCCTATAGTCCCAGCTACCCGGGAGGCTGAGGCAGGAGAACGGCGTGAACCCGGGAGGTGGAACTTGCAGTGAGCTGAGATCCGGCCACAGCACTCCAGCCTGGGTGACAGAGCGAGACTCCGTCTCAAAACAAAAAAATAAAAATAAATAAATAAAAATAAAAGCATAGGTAAAAAACTGAAAGTACGTACACTGTACATTAACAAAGACTATCTGGAGTGTGAAAATTTTATTCCTTCTCTCTGTATTTTTCAATACTTTCCACATTTTCTATAAAGAATATTTATTTAAAAATAAAATACTAGCCAGGCATGGTGGCTCACACCTGTAATCCTGGCACTGTGGGAGGCTGAGGCAGGGTGGACTGCTTGAGCTCAGGAGTCTGAGACCAGCCTGGGCAACATGGTGAAGCCCCCGTCTCTACAAAAAACACAAAAATTAGCAGGCATGGCGGTGGACTCCTGTAGTCCCAGCTTCTCAGGAGACAGGTGGGAGGATCGCTTGAGCCTGGGAGGCGGAGGTTGCAGTTGGCTGAGAGAGCGCCACCGCACTCCAGTCTGGGTGACAGAGTGAGACACTGTCTCAGTGAAACAAACAAACAATCTCTAAAAGCTAATTAAAATTAATCATGGTAGGGAAAATGATACATAAACATGGAGAAAGCAATTATTTCCAGAAACTCAAGTCCTTAAAACGGCTTAAATTTTTAAAAATTTAAACAAAATGGAAACACAAAAATGATGGTTGTTGTGTAATATAAAGATGCAAAAAGACAAAAATAAAGAGCTACAATGACCATGACCATCCACTTGAGTCCTAAGTTAATAAAAATTTTTAACTCAATCCACTCTGTTATACTAAGTTAGTAAGCAAAGAATTAAACTTTACAAGTTCTAAAAACTGAATTGGACAATACTGTTGTCACCAGGTATTATTCATACTTGCTACGTAGTCATAATCTAATCTTCAAGAGCTGGATTCAAGGCCAATTCTACAGAAAAAGGATTAAATGGCAAGGTGGTAACCTGACAATTGATATCTACTAGATGGCTATAATAAACAAAAAGACAGTAACAAGTGTTAACAAGGATGTGGAGAAATCAGAGCCCTTGTACACTGCTCCTGGGAATGCAGAATGATGGGGCAGCTTTGGAAAACAGTTTGGCAATTCCTCAAAAGGTAAAACAGAGTTACTATGTGGCCAGCAATTCCACTCCTGGGTGGAATTCAAGAGAATAAAAACATATATCCACACAAAAACTAGTACACAAATATTCATGAAAGCATTTTTTCAGCTCCTTATCCCTATTTTACAGATGGAAGCACTTTTGATAACCAAAAAGCAGAAACAACCAAATGTCCATTAATGAACACACAGACAGTATGTGGTATATCCATACAATGAAATCTTATTTGGCAATAGAAAGAAATGAAGTACTGATACATGCTACAACATGGATAACCTTTGTAAACATTATACTAAGTGAAAGAGGCCAGTTACAAAGGAACTACATAGTCTGTGATTCCATTTATACAAAATGTCTAGAATAGACAAATTTATAAAGACAACAGATTCATAGTTATATAGAACTTCAGAGCGCGGGGAAAGAACAGGGAATGACTGTTAACTGATCTAGAATTTGTTTTGGGGGAATGAAAATATTCTGAAATTAGACTGCAGTAAGAGTTACATAACTGTGATATACTAAAAAACACTATATATTTTAAATGGGTGAGGTGTATGGCATGTGAAATATATCTCATAAAACTTTTTTAAAAAGCAGCTGAGAAAGAAAGGTCAAATAGAAAAGTGCAAAAGAGAGGAACAGTAACTAATGAAAGAGGAGGATGTAGCTATGCTCTAAAGAAAACTGACCAAATCAGGCCCACTGCCTGTTTTTCTAAAGATTTCCTGGAACACAGCCACATTCTTTCATTTGTCTATGACTGCTTTCATGCTACAGCAGAGTTGAGTAGGTGGAATAAAGACCACATGGCCCACAAAGCCTAAAATATTTACTATCTAGCCCCCCTTACAGAAAGAGCTTGCCTACCCCTGCTCCAGAGGAAAATCCTGTCAGAGTAGAGCAATAAACTGGTGTACAAAACATAATCCTTTCCAGAAAGAGTTGATATATAGAATTGAAACATAAACCCTTCCATCTCAGGACCTAGTCTCTGAATTATTGTTTGTAAAATCTTATTCTGGCGAGATGCAGTGGCTTATGCCTGTGATCCCAGCACTTTGGGAGGAGGACGGACTGCCTGTGCCCAGGAATTTAAGACCAGACTCTGCAACATGGAAAAATCCCATCTCTACAAAAAATACAAAAATTAGCCAGGCATCTTGGTGGATGTCTGTAGTCCCAGCTACTCAGGGGACTGAGGTGGGAGGATCGCTTGCGCCTGGGAGGCTGAGGCTGCAGTGAGCCATGATCACACCATTGCATTCCAGCCTGGGTTCCAGAGCAAGACCCTTTCTGAAAACAAAACAAAACAGAACAAAAACAAAAACAAAAAAACCTCACTCTACTCTGATTAGCTATCCCAAATCCTATAAGCTGGAAAATGAGGAACTTCAAACTAATGGTGTTTAATACTAGAAAAGTGAGGAGAAGGGAATAGCTTGATAAGACTAAGAAGAGCTGGTACATTAGAAATCCCAACATTGGAAAATGCCTATGTGATATTATGAAATACAACTGATTGCTGAACATGGAGGCTAGGGGCACCCACCCCTGTGCTGTCGAAAATTCGACTGTAACTTCTGACTCTCCCAAAACTTTACTACTAATAGCCTACTGTTGGCCAGAAGCCTTACCAATAACATAAACAGTTGATTAACACGTTTTGTATGTTGTATGTATTATGTACTGTATTCTTACAACAAAGTTAAAGAGAAAATGTTATTAAGAAAATCGTAAGGAAGAGAAAATACATTTACAGCACTGTACTGTATTTATCGTTATCATAAGTTTATATCATCTTACAAGATGACTTACAAGATGAGTCATCTATATGAAGTGGCAAGCAACCACTGCTGCAGACTTCATTCTACAGTACGTATCAAGCAGTTCACCTTTTTCTTATAATGTCATGACTTTTCCCTGCTTCTTGGGAAGACTTCCAGCATCACTAGTGGCACTTCATACTGTTCCCAAATGTTATTCAAGGTTTCAGTATTGCACTAAACACGACGAAAAATATGCAAGAACCATGAGATTTCACTTTTTACTGCAATATGCAATTTACGGGAGTGAATTGCTCATGAAGGGATGATTAGCATCACAAAGAATTTTAAGCAAACTGGCAACAATGGAGCAATAGGGGGTGGCTACAAAATTATTACAATAATACAGTATATACTACCGTTAACTTTACACAGTTATGATTTAAAACTGCATCTTTAAATTTGTTTACATTTCTCTCAACTACAAATGGTGCCATTATACAAATGGTGTATATGTATACGTTGTGATGCATTTTTACTTTTTTTTTTTTTTGGAGATGGAGTCTGTCACCCAGGCTGGAGTGCACTGGCACGATCTCAGCTCACTGCAACCTGCACCTCCCAGGTTCAAGTGATTCTTATACCTTAACCTCCCAAGTAGCTGGGACTATAGGCACATGCCACCATGCCCAGCTAATTTCTGTATTTTCTTTTTTTTTTTAGTAGAGACAGGGTTTCACCACGTTGGCCAGGTTGGTCTCGAACTCCTGACCTCAAGTGATCTGCTCAACTCGGTCTCCCAAAGTGATAAAGTGATGGGATTACAAGTGTGAGCCACTGCACCTGGCCGGCATTTTTACTTTTTATAAAAGATTTGTATATGTTGTATGGTAGTAAATGATAAAATAGACTAGAATTTATATGTATTTAATATATTCACGCATGACATGCCTAACTTTTTCTAATTTTTTCAATACATCTAGGCTATGTAGCTTATTTTCACGTTTTTCAAATTGTCACAAATATCAAAAGAATTTTCCAAAACATTTACTGAAAAAAATCCATGTATAAGTGGACCTGGATTTTTACCAATCAAAATCTTTGGAATCTTCAGTGTGATAAGTGTCTTTTTGTCTGCTAATGAGTTGACTGAGGGCTGGCAACCCCTAGGTAGCTTCAAGATGGGGGCTCGTCCCTGGAAAGATCAAGGCAAAATTAGAGGGTTGGGACTTTTAGCCCTAACCTGCAACCTCATGGAGGGGAGTGGGACCTAAGGTTAAGTTGATCACCAATGGCCAATGATTTAATCACTCATGCCTACATAATGAAATTTCCATTAAAACCCAAAAGGACTGGGTTTGAGGAGCTTCTTAATAGGTAAACACATAGAGATCCCTGGAGGGTAGTCCACCCAGAAAGAGTTTGAAAGCTCTGCGCTCCTTCCTCCTTACCTTGCCCTATCTATCTCTTCATCTGATGTTCACTAGTATCCTTTGTAATATCTTCTATAATAAACTGGTAAACATAGGTAAAATGTTCCCTGAGCCATTCAAGCAAATTGACTGAACCCAAGTAGGGGGTCATGGGAGACAGCTGGCCAGTCAGATGCACAAGTAAAACAACCTGGGGCTTGCAACTGGCATAGGAAGTGGGAGCAGTCTTGTGGTACTGCATCCACAAATTGGGGGATCTGATGCTATCTCCAAGTAGATAGTGAACTGAATTGAATGGAAGGACACCCAGCTGGTGTCCACTGCAGAACTGATTGCTTGATTTTTTTTTTTCTTTTTTTGAAATGGAATCTCACTCTGTAGCCCAGGCTGGAGTGCAGTGGTGTGATCCCAGCTCACTATAACCTCCACCTCTCAGGTTCAAGCGATTCTACTGTCTCAGCCTTCCGAGTAGCTGGGACTACAGGCACATGCCACCATGCCTGGTTAATTTTTGTGTTATTGCTTGATTGTTTACCCCTCACATAGGGCATCAGAAGTATTTTGTGTTGTTAGAGTAGAGGTAAAACACTTTTTTCACACTCCTGTATAATACGTACTTCACATTGGTGTTGGTACAGATGATGTATTCAATTTCATCTGAGTAAGGGTTCTGGAAAGTAAAGGAGCTGGTTCTCATCCAGAGCCATTCTTGGTTCTTAGACCGGAACCGGAACATGACAGACAGCACTTGGCCTTTTAATTTCACCACCTGAAAAAGTTTTCATGCCATCAGTGGAACTCACAGAAAACTTTCATTACAAAAATAAATAAAAATTTTCCCATTTCTACAACCCTAAAACTCTTGTCATTGTCCTTGAGGCACCAGTATTTTTCAATATTAAAACAAAATGAGAGTAAAAACTAAGTGATTCAATATGGAAGCATATTTCTCATGCTCCCTTTCATCTAGAGTGCAGTGGTGCGATCTCTACTCACTGCAACCACCACCTCTCAGGTTCAAGCGATTCTCCTGCCTCAGTTTCCCAAGTGGCAGGGACTACAGGCACGTGCCACCACGCTTGGCTAATTTTTTGTATTTTTAGTAGAGACGGTGTATTCACCATGTTAGCCAGGATGGTCTTGATCTCCTGACCTCGTGATCCGCCCGCCTCGGCTTCCAAAAGTGCTGGGATTACAGGTGTGAGCCACTGTGCCCAACCTTTTTTTTTTTTTTTGAGATGGAGCCTCGCTCTGTCACCAGGCTGGAGTGCAGTGGCGCAATCTCGGCTCACTACAACCTCTGACTCACTGGTTCAAGCAATTCTCCTGCCTCAGCCTCCCGAGTAGCTGAGATTACAGGCAGGTGCCACCATGCCCAGTTAATTTTTGTATTTTTAGTAGAGACAGGGTTTCACCATGTTGGCCAGGATGGTCTCAATTTCCTGACCTCGTGATCAGGCGGATCACTCAAAGTGTGCCTTGGCCTCTCAAAGTGCTGGGATTATAGGCTTGAGCCACTGAGCCCGGCCAGAGACTCAAGCTTTCTTATTAGGTTGGTGCAAAAGTCATTGCATTTTTGCCATTAAAAAAAAAATGGCAAAAACCACAATTTCTTTTGCACCAACCTATTACTATTCTAGTCAAAAAGGAATAATACTTATTTCCAGGAAGGAAAAGACTGTTTCCCTACTTCCCTTGGGAAATCCATTAAAGATACTCTGAGCTACCTTTACAAGTCTATACCAGAAATTTGGTAAGTTTAATGACACTGAATATAGCTTACATATTGCTCTTCAATCCTATTTTTTTCCCCTGAAATCTGAGAACATCTGTTTTCTTTTTTTTTCTTTTCTTTCCTTTTTTCTTTGAGATGGAGTCTCACTCTACTGCCCAGGCTGGAGTGCACTGGTGCAATCTTGGCTCACTGCAACCTCCGCCTCCCGGGTTCAAGTGATTCTCCTGCCTTAGCCTCCTGAGCTGGGGACTACAGGTGTGCCCCACCACACCCAGCTAATTTTTGTATTTTTAGTAGAGATGGGTTTTCACCATGTTGGCCAGGCTGGTCGCAAACTCCCGACCTCAAATGATCCGCCTGCCTTGGCCTCCCAAAGTGATGGGATTACAGGCATGAACCACGGCGCCCAGATAACATCTGTTTTCACACCATCTACAGAGGCTTCCATAAATAAAATTAAGTTGGCTTTAGTCTTGTTTTGCTTTTTAAAAGTAATTTTAAGTTATTCTATTTTTTATTTTATTTTATTTTTAGACAGTCTTGCTTTATCACCCAGGCTGAAGTGTAGTGGGGCAATCTTGGGTCACCGCAACCTCTGCCTCCTGGGTTCAAGCAATTCTCGTGCCTCAGCCTCCCAAGTAGTTGGGACTACAGGCATGAGCCACCATACCTGGCTAATTTTTGTATTTTTAATAGAGACAGGGTTTCAAGATGTTGGCCAGGCTGGTTCAAACTCCTGGCTTCAAGTGATCACCTGCCTCAGCCTCCCAAAGTGCTGGGACTACAGGCGTGAGTGACCATGTCCAGCCAATTTTAGGTTATTTTACATACTGGTCTCATGGAAAATAATCTTTTAACTCTATATTCCTAAAAATGAAAAAATAAAAAATAAAAAAACAGTATTAGAAGCCAACCACCTATTTTGCAATACTATGTATCAGATACTGGGTCATGTGTTTTATATTCATTACCTTATTTAATCTTGCCAACAACCATTTGAATTTAGGTACTATTAATATATTCATTGTATCAGTAAGGACACTACTGAGACTTAAAGAGGTTAATTAACTTGTCTAATACAAAGTAAAAACCGTTATAGAAAGCCATGTCTATAAAATTCACCAGATATTTTCAGGAGCTGAAGCCTGAGAATGACAATTAACAGTCAGCTTACGTAATTCATTACAACTCTCACTCATCCATAAAAGAACCGTCTAGGCTGGGCGCAATGGCTCACGCCTGTAATCCCAGCACTTTGGGAGGCTGAGGTGGGCGGCTCACAAGGTCAATAGATCGAGACCATCCTGGCCAACATGTTGAAACCCCGTCTCTACTAAAAATACAAAAATTAGCTGGGTGTGGCAGCGCGTGCCTGTAATCCCAGCTACTTGGGAGGCTGAGACAGGAGAATCACTTGAACCCGGGAGGCAGAGGTTACAATGAGCCGAGATCACACACTACACTCCACCCCGACGACAGAGCTAGACTCCTAAAAAAAAAATTAACTGTATAAAATGAATTTTTCTACTACAAGCTTAGTGAAGTATACCGTTTTCTTTTCTTTTCTTTTTTTTTTTTTTGAGACAGAGTCTAGCTCTGTCATCCAGGCTGGAGTACAGTGGTATGATCTCAGCTCACTGCAACTTCTGCCTCCCCGGTTCAAGTGATTCTTGTGCCTCAGCCTCCCGAGTACCTGGGATTACAGGCATGCACCACCATACCGGGCTAATTTTTTGTATTTTTAGTAGAGATGAGGTTTCACTGTGTTGGCCGGGCTGGTCTTGAACTCCTGGCCTCAAGTGATACACCTGCCTCAGCCTCCCAGAGTGCTGGGATTATAGGTGTGAGCCACGGCGCCCAGATGAGAACATCTATTTTCATAGCACCTACAGAGATTGGGTGCATGAGCCACCATGCTTGGCCCAATAGTTTAAATACCTTAACGACAGCTCCTTGGATACAGTTAATTGAATACAAGACAGTAAATAGCCAAAGCCAAACAGAAATACCTTGGGGATTATCCATAATTTCAAAGTATTAGTCCTTTTCTATTTCTTAAAAATGCAGATTAAGTACTAAAGAACATAAAACTGTAGTGCCTGCCACAGTGTTCAGTTAATCAGTAGTCAATATTTATGGAGTGAATATGATAAATATTTATTCAGAACCAAACCAGGAAAAAAGTTACCTGTTGGAAGCTGTCTCTTAGAAGCTGCTGGTCTTCAGGATGACAGAATTCCACAATATTCTTTCCTAAGAGTTCCTAGAAGAAAGAAGAGTATGATATATACTTTTTTTTTTTAAGATGGAGTTTTGCTCTTGTTGCCCAGGCTGGAGTACAATGGCACGATCTTGGCTCCCTGCAACCTCCACCTCCTCGGTTCAAGCAATTCTCCTGCCTCAGCCTCCCAAGTAGCTGGGATTACAGGCATGTGCTATCACACCTGGCTAATTTTGTATTTTTTTTTTTTTTTTAGTAGAGACAGGGTTTCACCATGTTGGTCAGGCTGGTCTCGAACTCCTGACCTCAAGTGATCCACCTGCCTCGGCCTCCCAAAGTGCTGGGATTACAGGTGTGAGCCACCATACCCAGCCAAGATATATACTTTTATGGTCATCTAACTGGCCTGGTCCATCAGCTGGGGACCTGGATTTTATTTCTTCTGTTTTGATCCTAAGATTATAGTTAAGTGCGGAGGGAAAAATAAGACAATAAACAGGCTGGGCGCGGTGGCTCAAGCCTGTAATCCCAGCACTTTGGGAGGCCGAGATGGGCAGATCACGAGGTCAGGAGATCGAGACCATCCTGGCTAACACGGTGAAACCCCGTTTCTACTAAAAAAAAAAAAAATACAAAAAACTAGCCGGGCGAGGTGGCGGGGCGCCTGTAGTCCCAACTACTCGGGAGGCTGAGGCAGGAGAATGGCGTAAACCCGGGAGGCGGAGCTTGCAGTGAGCTGAGATCCGGCCACTGCACTCCAGCCTGGGTGACAGAGCGAGACTCTGTCTCAAAAAAAAAAAAAAAAAAAGACAATAAACAAAAGATGAAATATACTAAAAGAAGACAGAATCTGTTAAGGAGCTGGTTTCTGAAACATTTTTCTTTTTCAGAATATTATACATTTATTTTAATGAGATTATAAGTTTGAGGTATAATTTATATTCATAATTCAGCCATTCTAAGTGTATGATTTGATGATTTCTACTAAATTTATACAATTGTGCAATGATTACCACAATCCAGTTTTAGAACACGTTCATTGCCCCAAAAAGTTCCCTTGGACCATCTGTAGTCAATCTCTGTTCCCACTCCCCTCCCCAGCCAACCACAAATCTGCTTTCTGCCTCTCTAGTTCAGCTATTTCTACAAATTTCACATAAATAAAACAACACAGTATGTGGTCTTTTGGGTCTAGCTTCTTTCACTGAGCATGGTATTTTTGAAGTTCATCTACATGGTTGCATTATCAGTAGTTTATTCCTTTTTATGCTCAGTAGTATTCTAACATGGATACAACACAGTTGTGTATTCATTTATAAAATGTTAATGGACGTTTAAATAGTTTCCATTTTTTGGCTATTATGAATAATACAGATATGAACTGTGTACAACTATGTACAAATCTATGTGTGAACATGTTTTCATTTCTCTTAGGTAGATACTTAGGAATGAAATTGCTAGGTTATAGGATAAGAGTATGTTTAACTTTGTAGGAAATTGCCAAAATGCTTTTGCAAAGTAGCTACACCATTTTACAAGTCTATCAGCAATGTATGAGGGTTCCTTCCAGCTTCTACACATTTTCAACAATACTTTTTGATTATAGCCATTCTAGTGGGTATCTCATTGTGATTTTATTTTGCACTTTCCTAAGGGTAAAAAGATGTTGAGCATCTTTTCATGTGCATAAATGCATATTTATTCTTTGGTCAAATGTCAAGTCTTGTGCCCTTTTTTACCAGCTGTTTGTCTTAATGAGTTATTTATATATTCCTGGTATAAATCCTCTTTCAGATATATGATTTGTAACTATTTTCTCTCCATTTATGTCTGGTTTTTTTCATTTTCTTAATAATATCCTTTAAAGAGGGCAAACTTTTAATTACTATTAAATCCAATTTATCATTTTTTTTCTTCTGTGAATCATGCTTTTAGTGTCATGTAAGAAATCTTTTGCTTAACTCAAAATCACAGAGATTTTCTCCTAGGAGTTTATTTGTAAGTTTAGCTCTTA
This sequence comes from Piliocolobus tephrosceles, assembly GCF_002776525.5. Lineage (NCBI taxonomy): Eukaryota > Metazoa > Chordata > Mammalia > Primates > Cercopithecidae > Piliocolobus > Piliocolobus tephrosceles. The sequence goes on from NC_045434.1 coordinate 88,464,907, forward strand.
CACATTTAGGCCTTTGAGCTGATTTTTGTAAATTGTATAAGGTAAGATCTATGTGTTTTTATTTTCGGGTGTGGTTTTTTTTTTTTTGCATACAGATATCCAATTGTTCCATTTGTTAGAAATATTTATTTTATCCATTGAATTGTCTTGGCACCTTTGCTGAAAATTAGTTGACAAGTGTTAAGAATAGACCTTATTCTGATCTATTGATTTATGTAGCTATCCTTACACCAACACCACACTGTCTTGGTAATAGCTTTATAGTTAGCGTTGAATCAGGTAGTGTAAATTCTCTTTGTTCTTTGTTTTCAAGATCCCTTTTTCACCAACCTCTTTCACATAGCCACAGCGAGAAGTCCTTCCTTCCCACAACACTTTTTTTTTTTTTTTTTTTTTTTTGAGACGGAGTCTTGCTCTGTTGCCCGGGCTGGAGTGCAGTGGCCAGATCTCAGCTCACTGCAAGCTCCGCCTCCCGGGTTTACGCCATTCTCCTGCCTCAGCCTCCGGAGTAGCTGGGACTACAGGCGCCCGCCACCTCGCCCGGCTAGTTTTTTTTTTTGTATTTTTAGTAGAGACGGGGTTTCACCGTGTTAGCCAGGATGGTCTCGATCTCCTGACCTCGTGATCCGCCCGTCTCGGCCTCCCAAAGTGCTGGGATTACAGGCTTGAGCCACCGCGCCCGGCCCCCACAACACTTTTAAAAGTTTATATGATGAGTCAATTCAGAGATGGCTAACTGGTCTGTTGCATGAGTAAATTATAATAACTGGTGCTAAATCTGCATGTTTTATGGGTCATTATTCATTTAGGTAATTACATGAATTATCTAAATGTGGCTATACTGGTGTAACTAATTAATATGAGTACCTTTGAATCATTACCTGTATTAATATGAATAACGAAAAATAAATACATATTTGTACGTGCTGCTCCCACCTGGTTTGACAAGCCATATTTCTCTACATGAGATGACAGTCTTAATAGGAAGCTGAAAATAATGTTAGGTACTAACAGAATATGATGATCTCTTTTTCTCAGCTGAGGCTGATACGTTTTGGCTATCTTAGGAACTACATGATTACATAATCTCAACACAGCCAAAGGAAAATGGAGGCCTAAGTATTAGTGATATAATAGCTCCAGCTCCTCACCTGCGGCTGGTAGCCAACAGTAGCCACACAGCGGTGATCCACAAAAGTGAAGATCCCCTCAATGTTGTGTCGGGAGATGAACTCTGTTGGTTGACAAACATTACTCATGTCTGTACAGTTGGGAGAACTAGTTACCTGAGAGTGAAGAGATAAAAATGAGGTAAAATGACACCAGTCTTTACAGATGTATTTCCTATCTCCTCATGGTCTTTTGCATACACATAAGATTCCCAGTTTTAGGACTTTCTAAACTTTCACATTTTATCCAAAAAGGAAAAAAAATGACAATCACAATCAGACAAGGCATAAGGTCTAGCTCTACTACCAAACATTCACACTTTACCAAGTTAGTAAAGTAAGAATAAAGTTTATTCAACCCAAAATCCACATACTTTCATCTAGCTAGGCTGAGCTCATTACTCAGGTTGATATGGTACAAGTAACCAAGAAACTTATCTATACTTATGAAAAAAAATCAAAATAATTTCACTTTTCTAATGTTAGTCAGGTAATGATAAAATGAAAAGGATCTTTCTTCTTTTGTATAGGGGCAAAGGAAATTAACTGGAAATTGAAAATTAAGCATAGTACAGCTAAAATTAAGACAAGGGGAAAAAGATCTCCCTCCTCTCATGCTTTTCAACTTCTACTTAAGTCCAAGAATAGCAAAGGTCACTATAAATGCCATATTCCTTCAAATTTTTACAGTTTTGTGGAATTCTTCATTTGTATTCAGAAAGTAAAAGAAAATTAACAGGAATGAGTCCTGAAGATTTTTTCTAATTGAAAGGGGATATACATGTGGAAAATTCATACTTGCCTGCAATCTGCCAATGGCCACTAGGCAAAACTTGCTTCCCTGGCCAGCCTCTGGGTCATCATCTGGGAGGGAAACACCTTCAGAAAGGTGAGGTTAAAAGGTTTAACAGGGACCTCCAACTCAAATGCCTTCAAAACTCAGACAAGTAAAGATTCAAAATAGACCTATTTATGGGCCAGGCACTGTGGCTCACGCCTGTAATCCCAACAATTTGGGAAGCCGAGGTGGGCAGATCAATTGAGGACAGGGGCTTGAGACCAGCCTGACCAACACAGTGAACACAGAGATGGGGATCTCCCCAACACAGAGATGGGGATCTCTACTAAAAATACAAAAATTAGCCAGGTGTGGTGGCGTGCGCCTGTAATCTCAGCTACTTGGGAGGCTGAGGTGAGAGAATCACTTGAATCCAGGAGGTAGAGGCTGCAGAGAACCGAGATCGCACCACTGCACTCCAGTCTGGGTGAGAGACAGAGTGAGACTCCCTCTCAAAAAAAAAAAAAAACAAAAAGCAAAACAAAACAAAATACATCCAGTTATGAAGAGGCTAAGCATAAAGCAATAGAGAATGATAAATAAGAATAAAAATAAACAACTATATAAAATTTACCATATATGCCAGTCATTGTTTTAAGTATTTACATATCTATTAATTCCTACATTTTACCCATGTTAATTATAGTAAACTGGAAATACAAGTCCTACCCAGCGTAGTCTAAAAAACTATGCTGGCCAAATAAGGCATATATGAAGACATCCATTCTATGACCATGTTATAGGCAGAAAATTTATGCTTTGCCTAATCTGTGACTTTTAAAGTTAGCAAGCAACCCAAAATGAAGTTATAACAACCATCAATAGTTATTCATGTCCCTTGGAAAAGAGAGAAACCAATGTTTTACAGAGAAAGGGAAGAAGACTGCATTTCTCCCCTATTGTTTGCATAGTTATATTCTTTTTATCCAGAAAAATAGTATTCCTTGATGCTACACAGAGGTATGAAAGATAACATACTTTAAATGTATAGATTATGTAGTGTATAGACAAAGTAATTCAAATGTCATTACTACTTCAGTGAATTTTTTAAAAATTACATTAACTACTTTTATTGGGTACCTGCCATATGCCAGGCACTGGGCTGGATGCTTTCCTTAAATTAAATCTAATCCTCACAAAACCCCTATACAGGATGTACTAACTCCAAATTACAGATGAGAAAACTGAGCTTTATAAAGGTCACACAACTTACCCTAGGCAATGCCACTAATAAATAACAATGACAGGAATCATATCCAGGTTTTTCCACGTCCAAAGTTTAACCTCTTTCTGAAATACATCACCTTGCTTCTCTTTTCTCTTAGTTTCTATCTCCCCCAAACCCCTACTTTCCAATAATATCCATGCAGCAGGGAAGTAATAAAGTTGCTAAGATTTGGAAACTCTGACAAGCCAACTTAAAACGTTGATCCCTGCAACCCAATCACCTTTCTCACATTCCTTGTTTGACCTCAAGTTGTAGTAAAGCCAATCTGCTCAAAGCTTGATTTAAAGCCTTTGCAGAGAATATCCTCGATAAGTTATTACAATAAAGGCATTTCCCCCTTTTCCCTCAAAGTCTTGCTCCTAGTTTAGAAAGCTTTCTCAAATTAACTGTATTCAATGTCTATGCTTCTTTGCAAGAAATGCTTAGAACACATATGTTCAGTATAAATTTGTGCATTTAAAAACCACATTCTGTGACACAGCCAATACTGAATCATTTTCCAGCCTGAACTATCTATCTCCTCAACTGGAATAAAAGCTCAATAATGGAAGGGAAAGATTGTGCATTTTACTTTCCTATTTTCTTTCCTCTTATACAAAAGTACATTTCATATACCAGGTATATAATAAATACTAGCTTTCATGGACTCTGTGAGGAACCAACGGTACTAAGGGGAAATACTTACTGTTTCACTTTCTTACCTGCTGGGGGCCAGGCCTTGATGTAGCCTGTGCAGTGGACCACCACGAAGTGAGGTTCCCCATCCTTTACAGAGCCAAGTCCATTCCTAGAAGAGTTACAGGAATTAGAAAAAAAAAAAATCTACCCAGTAAAACTCAAAGGGCAATGCTGGCTTAGTACCTTTAAGTTTAGGCTCTTAGGAGTTTACAAAACAGGATAATCAGCTTTCCCACCCAAAAATGACCACCACATTTTTACCCTTGCCAAAGTAAAGTAACCAAAAGGTATGCAGTAGGAGGAAAGCAGGTAAAATAGCATAGCAACTTCCTTAAACAGGATTTTCAAGAGAAGTTTTAGAAGTTTAGGAAAATATTGCCAGAAAAAAAAGTAACTGGGAGGTAAGGGATGAAAGTGAGGGCTGCTGAAGGAACGACTACAGTTAAGATAAGGTAAAAATGTGATGATCTCTACAGGTATTTGGCCATCCCTTTGGTTTTCACCACTTAGGATCTCACCTGCATCTGTTCCTCACAAAGCTCAGCCTATTCACAGAAACTGGGTCCACAGAGCTACTGCCACACCTGTTTCAAAGAACGAAGAGATTAAAAGCAATCAGGCTGCACTATCAAAGAACTTTCCACAGTAATAGCAGAATAACAGGCTCTGGATACAATTAGACATAGAAAATTGGTAATGCTTCTAATAATGAAGGATAAAGGTAAGTCAGGTTTAGTATTTCTAGAACTTTTAGAATTTGAAGTCAAAATGTTCCATATATTCTTCAAATGTAAATATTCTCAACATCAAGAGTTGGCAAGCTTTTTCTGTAAAGTACCAGATAGTAAATATTTTCAGCTTCATGGGCCAGAAAGTCTGTTGCAACTAGTCAACTCTAGCATTATAGCATGAAAGTAGCCATAGATAATATGTAAAAATATGGGCATGGCTAGGTTCCAATAAAACTTTATTTACAAGTAAAGGGCTGTGGTTTGCTTACTCCTGCTCTACATTAACCACAACTTAATGTAATTGCTACAGTTCATTATCTTGCTTTTGCCTATGTCTTTGCATTAGCCATGTCCACATATTGGAGTACTCCTGCCAATGCTACTTTCCCTCTCCCCATTCTATAAAATAAAAATAAAACTTACATAGGGTTAATACATGTCATACTCTGTTCTAAATATCTTTACATATATTAATTCATCTAATCTTCATAACAACTTTATAAAGTCAGTATTAACATTATCGCCATTGTGAGATGATTAAATCAAAGTACAATGTAGTCATGTAATCATCCAAGGTTTCAGAAGATAGCATCAAAGCTAGAATTCAAATCCACAGAATATGGATTAAAACAAAATCCAGCAGTCTGAGTCTAGAAGCTACTCTAAGTTACAAGCTGGGCACAATGGTTCAGGCCTGTAATCTCAGCACTTTGGGAGGCCGAGACAGGCGAATCACTTGAGGTCAAGAGTTTGAGGCCAGCCTGGCCAACATGGTGAAACACTGTTTCTACTAAAAATACAAAAATTAGCCAGCTGTGGTGGCATGCACCTGCAATCCAGCTACTCAGGAAACTGAGGCATGAGAATCGCTTGAACTTAGGAGGTAGAGGTTGTAGTGAGCCAAGATCATGCCACTGCACTCCAACCTGGGCAAAAGAGCAAGACTCTGTCTCAAAAAATAAATAAATAAAAATAAAATCACTGAACCACATAATGTTCAATTCTGTGCCTCTCCAAGCAAACCTTTAATATCCTACCCATAATTTCTAGCAACCATCCTTTTAGTACAATGTAGTCAATTTCCATTACATAACCTGAACTTTGTGACCCCAAGATGTCTTTTGTACCTGTTTAGAAAGGACCACCATCTTTTCTACAGAATCCTAAAATATACAGTATATAATTTATAAACACTAAACACTAACTGAAAGACATAGGAAGTCTCAAATTTCTAACCAAAAACAAAAAGAAGAAATGGTATGAGTAAATGGATATTGCCTTGTGTTGTAATGGGGAAAAAGTACAGGTTTTGTAGTCAGACAACTATGAATTAAAACAAAATCCTGTATCAAACACTATGTAATAGTGGGAAATTCATTTCTTTTTCTCTTTTTTTTTTTTTTTTTTTTGGAGACAGAGTTTCACTCTTTTTGCCTAGGCTGGAGTGCAATGGCACAATCTCAGCTCACTGCAACCTCTGCCTCCTGGGTTCAAGCAATTGTAATGCCTCAGCCTTCGAGTGGCTGGGATTACAGGTGCACACCACCACACCCGTCAAATTTTGTATTTTTTTTTTTAGTAGGGACGGGGTTTCACCATGTTGGCCAGGCTGGTCTCGAACTCCTGACCTTAGGTGATCCACCCTCCCCAGCCTACTAAAGTGCTGGGATTAGAGGCTTCGGCCACCGCACCCAGCCAAGTTCATTTCTTTATATATGTTTTTCCATCTACAAAACGGTAACCATCAATCTTACACTACAGGGCAATTGTGAGGATGAACTAAGATGACAGAAAGCACCTATCATAGCGTCTGGCAAGTTCAGAAACATTAGTTCCCTTACCAAATACTTTATTCTGTGTTACAACCCATGTGGGTAGGGAGAGTTAAATTTAATCCACTGGAGCTAATCCAACTTAACTCCGACAGAAATAAAACTCTCAGCTCTTGATCCCTCCTATACCAAATTACAATCCTCAGCTTGACACTCACCTCATTCGGCAAATAAATGATCTCCTTGAGCCCATACACATTCTCATGGAAGACTGCTGACCTTCCTTTTTCACTGTTCCAGTCTTTAGATCCAGGATACGCCCTGAAGGAGGATGTGAAAAGCAGTCTGGAGTGCATTTTTGTGTGTGGGGAAGAGGGGGAGAGATACTGAAGGCAAAGATAAGTAAGCATCCTATTCATGCCCTTAATCTCCTTGCTTAGAACTGACCAAGCAGGAGATGAATTTTTTTTCAAGTCTAAAATACTTCAATTATCATCAGTGAATCTCACTCTTAAGTTCAAAGGCAAAGCTGAAAATAACACTGTGCAAGGAAAAGTAGGAGTGGAAAGTAGTATTAGAAAACAAGATGCAAGGCTATATTCTCATGCCTGATTATTTGTATACACATACAGACATACATACAGAGTAAATGTCATTGGTTGAAAAACAAGTAATTTTCTGTAGTCTCAGCTAATCAGGAGGCTGAGGCAGGAGGACTGCTTGAGGGCAGGAGTTTGAGACTGTAGTGTGCTATGACTATGCCTGTGAAGAGTCACTATACTCCAGCCTCAGCAATAAAGCAAGACCTTGTCTCAACAAAAAAAAACAAAAATAAAAAATTTTACAAAGAAAAAAACCAAGTAACTTTATATGTTATAGAAACATACAGATCTGTTTGTCTTCTTTATTATATAGAAACAAAGAACAACTTTTGGGGAAAAGGAAGAACTAGAAAAATGAAATCATAAAAACATAAAGGAGGGGAAAACTGGTCAAGTGCAGTGGCTCATGCCAGTAATCCCAGCACTTTGAGAAGCCAAGGTGGGAGGAATGCTGAAGACCAGGAGTTTGAGACCAGTCTGGGCAACAGACAGAACCTGTCTCTACAAAAAATTTAAAAATTGGCCAAGTGTGGTGACATGAACTACTCCTAGCTACTCAAGAAGCTGTAAGAAGGCAGATCACTTCAGCCCAGAAGAGTTCAAGATTACAGTAAGCTATGATGCGCCACTGCACTCCAGCCTAGGCAAGAGAGTGAGACCCTGTTTCTTTTTGGGGGGGGGGAAAAGGAGGAAAACTAAAGATCAACAACACTAATATGAGTATGTTGAAATTTCTTGCATTTTAACTACCAGTTTTTATCTGCTTCCACTTTAAATTTTTTTCTAGAGTTGCTCAACAATAGATATGACTTGTTTCCTCTAGCCAAACTCTGGCCAAAAGACTGAACATAATAAAATAGGGGAGAAAAAAAGAACAACAGTACAGATACAAATAACAACATAAAACACCTTATACACCGACCAATAACCATATCTATAGAATAAAAAGCTGTTATCATTGAACCTAGCACAAAGCCAAGCACCAGGAGGTAGAAAAAATACCAGATAATTATCCACACAAATGAGATAAAAGCATGGGTAATTCCCTTAGAATGGAAAAAAAAAAAAAAAAAAGTACTGTAGGTTTGGCTTTTACTGTTCTATTTACACTAATATTAAGATAAATGTAAAATATTATCATTAATGAAATATTTTCTAAGGATGAGCCACAAAGTAGATAATCTCATATGGATTAAAAGAACTCCTTTATATTCATTAAAGGAGAAAATTCTTGAAGTCTTGCCAGGGTCAACAAACCAATTTAACGGCTAAAACATCTCTTAAGCCTCGGGAAAAAAGAAGAAAGGACTTCTCATTCATTTCCCATACACAGAACTCTCACCTGTCAGGGCATTTTCCGAAGTGGAAAGCTGCTCACGAAGTTTATCCACATCATCTGGGTGCACCTGATCATAGAGTGTGCTGCCAAACCATTCAGACTGTGGCTGGTTCAAAACAGGAGTCACGGAGTCAGAGACATACACCACCCTGCCTGTCTCACATGAGACAATAAACAGAAAGCCATCTGCTGCCTCCAAGATCAAATGTTTCAGTTCCTGCCCAAGAAAAAGAAATAGAAGTTAATATTGAACTCTGAAAAAACAAGTATTTCTATTCACAGGAAGAAGTAAGACATTTCAGGACGTATGCATCTCTCCATAAGCAACTGCTGGCTGACACCTGATCCACAGTCACAGGTTTCCACCCTAAATGTAGTTACCTTCAAAAATAAGAAAGTTTTTTCTAATACATATTTCTTCACTTTCTCTGTCACTATCCACCTCTTCCTCTCTATCTCAGGATTCAAGAAGAATAAAAAGGCTTGGGCTAGGCACAGTGGCTCATGCCTGTAATCCCAGCACTTTGGGAGGTCAAAGTGGGAAGGTCACTTGAGTCCAGGAGTTCAAGACCAACCAGGACAACAGGGCGAAACTCCATCTTTACAAACAAACAAAACAAAACAAAACAAACAAAAAAAAACTAGCCAGGTGTGGTGGCACACGACTGTAGTCCCAGCTACTCGGGAGGCTGAGGTGGGAGGATCACTTGAGCCTGGGAAGCAGAGGTTGCAGTGAGCTGAGATCACACCACCATACTCCAGCCTGAGCGACAGAGCAAGAGACCCTGTCTCAAAAAAAAGGCTTACTATGAACAATAATTGACTTCTTAATTCCATACTGTCTGGTCTCTTTTTAGGATCTTGCTTGACAAATATTCCAACTTTCTCTCTTTCCCCTGAGGCCTATAAAAATGATCAGGTTTTCTCAATTCTATATAAATCTTCCCTCACTTTGACCCATCTCATCTCTCTTTTTAAGCAGCAAGCTTATACTAAGAATAATGTTATATTCACTGGCTTTATCCTCTTACCTTTCAATTATTTCTCAATCCCACGTCAATCTGCACTCTAAACTACTGTTTTCCTGTTTGTTTGGTTTTTGTTCTGCCAGGAACAGCATACATATATTTTTAAGGAGGTTACTAATGTCCTCCTAAATACCAATTCAAGCCCCTTCTCCTGGGTCTTCATCACTTTATTCAACCTCTCTGCAGAATCTGACCATCTTGTCCATCTTATCCTTTACATTTTATTTTTTCCTACCGCCTTCTATGAGGCTGTACTCCAATTTTTGCTTCCTCTTCTGTTTCAGACTTCCTTTCCTTTGTTCAAGTCTTAAATGTAGACATTTCCAAAGTTCATCTTAAGTTCTCTTTATTAATACCATACTTTCTTCCTGGGAAATCATATTCACTCTTCCCCACTATGAAATAATACCCAAGTCTATATCCCTAGACCTGACTAATTTTTTTTTCCTGAGCTTTCAGCAGACTTGAATTTCAAGTATCTAAAAAACATTTATAAATATTCTACTAGCAACTCAACATCAATATTCCAAAACCTGAATCATTATTTCTCTCTTAAAAAAACAATCTGCCATGCTCTTCCAATATTCTTTCTTAACAGTACCCTCCCAAGCTAGAAGCCTCAAAATCTAACTATTCTCTCACATTCCAGTGATAACTCAGTTTTATCAATTCTACTTTCCAATGTTTTGTCACTGTCCTAGTCATCTTTTGCCAAAACTAATTAAATAGTTGCCCTGCTTTCAATCCATCCTTAAAATGCTACCAGATCTGCTAATACATTTTTGATGTCTCCCCACTGCATAAAAATTAAAATCGAAATTCTTTAACACCAAACATTCCATCATTAGATCCCAGCCTGCCTTCCTATTACCTCCCAAAAACATGCTAAAATACTTGACTTTCTTTGCACAACCCAATTATTCCACACTTCTAAGTTTTTGCTCAAGTGATTCCCAAAATCCACAACACTACTCCCCAACTCATTTTCCATATCTACATTTCTACAGGATTCATTACTGCATTTCCATTATAGAACTAGTTCTATGTTTAATTTATTTACATGTCTGTTTCCACCAGAAAATCATTTCTCTTACCATTCTATTTCTCACAGCACAACATACCTGGTTTGCCCACAAAAGGTGCGTAACCGGAGTTTGTTGAATACTTGCACATGTACTCTTAAAGCATATTAACTATTTCAATGTATGTAACTATAAAGCATGCACTTTTAAGTAGACCATCCTATTTGGAAAAATTCTTATTCCATTTTCTCAAACTATATTCTCTCCTCCTTTCTAATTATTTGATTAAATTGGTGGCATTAAGGGCATACTTGATTGATACTGAAGTAAATTTTTTTCTTTCTTATACCTCCTACATTTTCCAAACTTTTCTGTAATGATCACGTTATTTTAATAACCAAAACAGAACATGGCTTCCTTACCCTCAGAAGTCTTCCCTAACCATCCTCACTCAAGTCTAGCCATTCTATTCACTTTAGCCATCCTTTTGGTATATGTCTATCTAGTCCCACATAAAATTACTAATTAAAAAATACAATTCCTCTCTTTATGCATTTTCCTATCATTTTCTGTTGTATCCTGCCACTCACATACTTATATTCAGATGAAGCTCCTAAAAGGCAGAAAATGTTTATGCCTTCTCTCTGTTTTTCATAGTGCATCAAATGTAACACAGCACATCCCAAGCAACAATTAGACTCTCAGTTATTGTATCACCAAAGGAGGGACAGATTGATTCAATTACTAAAACTAGAAGCTGCTTCAGGGATAAGAAATAGATTTCTTCCATCTTCTATAGCCTTAAAGGCAAGGAAGAAAACTGGTTCCATGGACATAGTCATTCCCTCTGTGATTCCACTGTTCTTCTTCCATCCTATATGCTATATTCATGAGTCAAGTTCTCAAATATTAATACTTATTAGTTTGTTAAATGGTTTTCACAACTCTTCTCTACTTCTCATTGTCCCAATGCTAATTAATGTTATAACCAAGAACTGAAATTCATTTTCCCATTGTCTGACTTTTTCCTGAAAAGCTGAATCTTGTCCAAAAAACGAAAACTTTCAAGAGATTCACCCAGATTCTAGACTTTCTCAGAATATTAAGTCCCAGAGACCTGATCAGTGAGGAAAGACGGCTTATAGGAGCCATCAGTGGATGTGTTGCCAGTTCCCCGCAAGGACTTCATGTGAGAAACTGCCATGCGTAAGATGGTTAACTTGTCTGGTTTTCGAGCCAGGGCACTACAGGTGGGTACCATATCTGACAGTTCTGTGATGTAGGCTGTCATCTTGTTCCGTCGCCGCCGTTCAATTTCACTGTGATTTTCCCTGCATGGAAAGAGAGAGAAGCCCCATCCAGGTGGTCACATCTGGTCATTTGGTAGCAGGGAGAGTGATATGGACACCAAATGTGCTGCTGAAGAATGTGGTATTCAGATTTAGTGATGCTTAAGTCTCAGCAGTTAAAATAAGGTTTGCCAACCTTCTCATGCAAAGCAAGCATGAAACAGAACTAATAAGGCAGACAGAGAACAAGCAGATAATACAATTCCCTTCCCCCTATTTCCTGGAAACTTCACATCATTTGCAAATTACCACTCCCTCAGAAAAAAAAGCTGTTTTAAGAAATGACAGGCGAGTGGCCGGGCGCGGTGGCTCAAGCCTGTAATCCCAGCACTTTGGGAGGCCGAGACGGGCGGATCACAAGGTCAGGAGATCGAGACCATCCTGGCTAACACGGTGAAACCCCGTCTCTACTAAAATACAAAAAACTAGCCGGGCGAGATGGCGGGCGCCTGTAGTCCTAGCTACTCGGGAGGCTGAGGCAGGAGAATGGCGTGAGGCAGGAGAATGGCGGGAGACGGAGCTTGCAGTGAGCTGAGATCCGGCCACTGCACTCCAGCCTGGGCGACAGAGCAAGACTCCGTCTCAAAAAAAAAAAAAAAAAAAGACTTCCTTTAATATATTTTTCTGATTACCAATCATAAATGTTCATTTCAGAAAATGTGAAACATCAAAAACAAAAGAAACCATAAGTCACCCATAATACTATTACCCAGAAATCTGATATTCTTTCAGTTTTTTCCTATGTACATGTTATACATATTTTTTGACAGTGAAATACCTAATACTGTAACCTTTCTTAATAGCTTGTAAATATTTTTCTATACTGAAACATATTTGTCACTTCTAACTACATAGCATTCCATTTTAAATATACTATGACTTTCTCAAGTGATGCCCTAATTTTGGTATTTATAATACTTCTAATTGTTTGTTACTATACATAACCATAACACAGTGTTTAAAGAGTAAGCTACAAAGCTAAACCCCCAAGGTCCATATCCTATATCTGACATTTATCAGCTTTACAATCTTAGAAAGTTACTTATTTAGCTTACGCTTCAGCAAATGGTTCAAATGTTTAAAGCTACTGAACACATAGAAAGTCTTAATATGTTACTCATGTCACCACTGAGCCCAGGCATCACTCTTCCATTACTATTGGTGGGACAAAAATTAAAGACTGGTTATAATTAGCTGCACAATTTTTAAAAAGAAAAAGAAGGAAAGAGGAAAATTTAATACAAGAAAGTAAATAAAATAGTGCCCATTCTTCAAGGCCCCTCTAAGGTAACCTCCCTTCTGAAGCTTTTCTCAATGTTTACCAACAAATGTATTATTTCCATACACAGAAAAACATAGCACCAAATTTGTTCCTTTCTAACAAAACTAGGCATATTCTATCATATATTCGTGTGTATAATAATTATTTCTATCAGAACAACCAACTTAGAAACAAGGACTGTGACTTACTCATCTTTGCATCCTACTTGCAATCAGCACACTGCCATAACACTAATTAGGAATTTAATAAATACTTTTGGAGCTCAATGGACTCTGCATTCCAAACCAAGCAACATATCAATAACTTAGAAGACAGCTAGCTATTCTAGAGCTCAGCATTCTCTGAATTCAGAAAAGCAGCCTATCAAAATGATTTTGGGAAAACAGAAACAAAGCTTAATGAAAGCAGCAAACAGTTTTCTCAGGCACAGTAAAATCTCCCGGCTTAGCTACAGTCTTTTACCTTACAGAAATTTTGGTTTAAAAAGAGAATTGCTTATGGGAAACTTGGATAAAAACATAAATTCTTCATAAAGAAAAATTCAGGGACTAAGGAGACTCATATGACAGTAGGGTAGTAAGTAATCAAGTTGAAGTGAGACGGTCAGAAATAGCCAAGTGAGTTCAGCAACTAAATAAATTCAGCAACTACAGTTGGTTTATAGGAGAGACATTCATAACACTACACTCAAACTCACCCTGGTCGCCGCTTAATAGCCCTCTGGACAATGGCTCCTCCACCTTGAATTCCAGATCCAGGATTTCCAGAGGCAATGGCTGGACCCAGTGATGGTACATCTGATGTCATTTCTGTCAGGAAAATCATGAAGTAAACATTTTTAAAAAGATGGTCCTTGCGTATCAGCAGTATCAAGTTAGCTCAAAGAAATGTTCAAGCTATAGACAAAATCTCAGCAGTTTGCTAAAAATCCCAAATGCTCATATCCAGATTGCTCTTGATTTTTTTTTTTTTTTTTTTTTTTTTGAGACCAGGTCTCACTCTGTTGCCTGGGCTAGAGTGCACTGGTATAATCATAGCTCACTATAGCCTCAAACTCCTGGGCTCAAGCAATCCTCCCACCTCAGCTTCCGGAGTAGCTAAGACTATATGCCCGCACTACCACACCCAGCTATTTTTTTTTTTTTTCTTAGAGATGGGGTCTGGATATGTTGCCCAGGCTGGTCTTGAACACCTAGCTCCAAGTGATGGTCCCACTTTGGCCTCCTAAAGCGCTGGGATTATAGGCATGAGCCACCACACATGGTCTCTTCTTGAATTCTTACACTGGTACAAGATATCCCCATACTTCAGTTCTCCCCACATCACAGAGTTTGGAAGAAGTACTATATTCTGCAACCTTCATGTTAAAAAGCCTGTACTTAGTTAACAATATACTAATATTGTATACACTTAATAATACACTAATTTAAAAAACACATACATAAATGGGTTTATACATTTCATTGACGCAACAAATATTTATAACTTATTTATCGTGATTGGAAAATACAGAAAAACCCAAAAGGAAAAATCACCTAAATTCCGATACTTAAAAGGAAATTATGTAAAGTAAAACTGAAAGTCCCTCATTATTGTCTCCCTTTCCTGCCTCCCTGTACCTTTCCTCTCTCCTTCCAATTCAATCTCATCCCCCAGCAGTAACCATTACTAACAGCTGAGTACCTTTTTTTTTTTTTTTTTTTTTTTTTTTTAAAGACAGGGTCTCACTTTGTCCAGCCCAGGCTGGAGTACGGTGGCATGATCACGGCTCACTGCAGCCTCAGCCTCCGGGGCTCAAGTGAGTTGTAGGAGCTCTTTATATATTTTGTTTTATTTTTTATTTGTTTATTTATTTTTTTGAAGCAAAGTCTTTCTCTGTCACTCAGGCTGGAGTACAGTGATCTTGGCTCACTTTCTCTGTCACTCAGGCTGGAGTACAATGATCTTGGCTCACTGCAACCTCCACCTCCTGGGTTCAATTAATTCTCCCTGCCTCAGCTTCCCGAGTAGCTGGGATTACAGGCGCCCACCACCATGCCTGGCTAATTTTTTTACTTTTAGTAGAGATGGGATTTCACCATGTTGGCCAGGCTGGTCTCGAACTCCTGACTTCAGGTGATAAGCCCACCTTGGCCTCCCAAAGTGCTGGGATTACAGGTGTAAGCCACTGTGTCTGGCCGCTCTTTATATATTTTGGATATTCTGTATTGTTTATATGATTCAAAATTTTTTTTTCTGCTGGGCACGGTGGCTCACGTCTGTAATCCTAGCATTTTGGGAGGCTGAGGTGAGTGGATCACTTGAGATCAGGAGTTAAAGATCAGCCTGGCCAACATGGGGAAACCCCATCTCTAATAAAAATACAAAAATTAGCCAGGTGTGGTGGTGCGTGCCGGTAATCCCAGCTACTTGGGACGCTGAAGCTTGAGAATTACTTAAACCTGAGAGTCAGAGGTTGCAGGGAGCGGAGATCGCACCACTGCACTCCAGCCTGGGTGACAGAGTGAGACTCTGTCTCAAAAAAAAAAAAAAGAAAAATTTTTTTCTATTCCATGGGTTGCCTTTACACTCTGTTGGTAGTGTTATTTGATGCACAAAATATTGTGCATTATACAGTATGAACTAACAAAAAACAATGAGATATGTGTGTAAATATTCATGACGTATATTAAAATGACAAGAGCAAGTTGAAGATCAGGCCTCCATTTTTACTAAGAAAAAAATGCACCTTTTTTTTTTTTTTTTTTTTTTTTTTAAAGACAGGATCTCACTCTGTTGCCCAGGATGGAGTGCAGTGGTACAATCACGGCTCATTGCAGCCTCGACCTCCCAGGTTCAAGTGATCCTCCCACATCAACCTCTTAAGTAGCTGGGACTACAGGCATGGGCCACCATGCTGGCTAACTTGTATTTTTTGTACAGATGGGGTTTCACTGTGGTGCAAAGGCTAGTCTCGAACTCCTGGGCTCAAGTGATCTGCTCACCTTGGCCTCCCAAAGCTCTTGGATTACAGGCATGAGCCACCATGTCCAGCCTGCACCTCTTTTTGATTACAGAGTTATATATAAACTGAGATAAAAAAATAAGAGATAAGACATACTCAAGGCTGGGCTCAGTGGCTCATGCCTGTAATCCCAGTGCTTTGGGAAGTTGAGGTGGGAGGACTGCTTGAGCTCAGGAGTTCAAGACCAGCCTGGGGAACATAGTGAGACCCTGTCTCTACAAAAAAATAAATAAATAAAAATAAAAATAAAATCACCTAGGTGTGGTGGTGCCCACCTGTAGTCCCAGCTACTTGGGAAGCTGAGGCAGGAGGATCACTTTATTATAAAGTAGAATTTAAGTTAGATTATTTTGCCCACTGTAGGCTAATGTAAGTACTCTATACACGTTTAAGGTAGTCTAGGCTAAGCTATAATGTGTAATAGGTTAAGTGTATTAAATATATTTTTGACTTAGGATATTTTCAATTTACAATGGGTTTATCAAGACATAACCCCACCATAAGTCAAGGAGCATCTGTACTTATTCTGAACTTTTTCTCTTCCACGTAACAATATATTGCTATGGCAATAAATACACATGTAGATCATTCTTTTTAACAGTTACATAGTACTCTGTACTATAAATGTAGAGTTACAACATTCAAACCTTCACTATCATAAATAATGTTTCAGTGAACATCATTGTGTATCTTCATGCACAGATGCCAGTACTTCCATATTATTTCTGAAAATGACTCCTCGGGCCTAAGGGTAGACACATTTAAAACTTTGATTGCCCATTACCTGCCAAAGAGGTTATACCAATTTAGAGCCTCATCCACTGCATCAATTTAGCCATATCTCAAACAGCATTGTGTTTTGGGAATCCTTCAAATTTCTGGTCATTTTCTTGGTGAAAGACAATTATCGCTGTTAGTTTAGCACACAATAAGGCTGAGCATATTTTTGTTACTGCTAATTTGATTTGAAGATTTGAAGCAGATTTGAAGGAAATACTGGTGAGTACATACATATATAGGATGTTAAAGATTATTCAAATAGAGGCTGGGTGCAATGGCTCACACTTGTAATCCCAGCACTTTGGGAGGCCAAGGCGGGCGGATCACTTGAGGACAGGAGTTCGAGACCAGCCTGGCCAACATGGTGAAACCCCATCTCTACTAAAGATACAAAAAACTAGCCAGGCGTGGTGGCACACTGTAGTCCCCAGCTACTCGAGATACTGAGGCACAAAAATCATTTGAACCTAGGAGGCGGAGACTGCAGTGAGCCAAGATCGTACCACTGCACTCCAGCCTGGGTAAGAAAGATTCTGGCTTTAAAACAAAAAAAAAAAGATTACTCAAATAGAGCCGGGCATGGTGTCATACACCTACAATCCCAGCTACTAGGGAGACCAAGGCATTGGACTACTTGAGCTCAGCAATTCAAGACCAGTCTGGGCAATACAGTGAGACCTCGTTTCTATAAATTAAAAAAAAAAAAAAAAAAAAACTACTCAAACAGAGATGCAGCCAGGCACAATGGCACACATCTGTAGTCCAGCTACTCAGGTGGCTGAAGTGGGAGGAATGCTTGAGTCTAGGATTTCAAGACCAGCCTAGGCAACATAGTAAAACCTTGTCTCAACTTAAAAAAAATAAATAAAAGAGAAAGAGAGAGATCTTTTAAATAGATAAAAATATAGGAAAGTAGTTTATGTGAGAAGCCAGGAATGAAATTTTCGGAGTCTTTTATACATAAAAGATAAATGAAGGGTGATATGGTTTGACTCTGTGTGTCTCCACCTAAATATCATGTCAAACTGTAATCCCCAGTGTTGAACGTACAGCCTGGTGGGAGGTTATTGGATCAGGGGGTGTGGGTTAACACCATCCTCCTAGTGCTCTCTTATGATAGAGTTCTCAAGAGATCTGGTTGTTTGAAAGTGTGTAGCATCTTCCCCTTCTCTCCCTCTATCCTGCCAGCCATGTGAAGACATGCTTGCTTCCCCTTAGCCTTCCGCCATGATTCCAAGTTTCCTGAGGCCTCCCCAGCCATGCCTCCCACACAGTCTGCAGAACTGCTCGTCAATTAAACCTCTTTTCTGCATAAATTACCCAGTCTCCGGTAGTTCTTTATAGCAGTGTGAGAATGGACTAATACAAAGGGAAGGGGATTATGGTAGGTACCAAGTGAATGTCAAATTGAAGTAGGAAGGCAAGCAGCTAGGAAGGCAGGTAGGTGGCCAAATGGGAAGAAATGAAGGAAACTGCCTGGTTTACTATTTAGTTTTAGCCCCAAACCGGGTACTGTGGTATACACTTGTAATACCAGCTACTCGGGAAGCCGAGGCAGGAGGATCATTTGAGCTCAGGAGTTCAAGACCAACTTGGGCAACATAGCAAGACCCTGTCTCAAAAAACAGTTCTCGCCTCAAGCATGAGAAGAGAAAAGTAGAAGCATACTGAACAAAAAAAAGAAACAAGCAGAAAAACAAGCAAAAAGGACAAAGAAGGAACAATCAGTGATAAAGACCAAGCAACACGGTGTCTCTGAAACCTAGTTTCTAGGAGAGGCTCAATTGTGTCGTATCAAGAACTTGGAGAGGATTCTAACAACAACACTAAAAGCTGCAGTGCATAATGATTCATGCCTGTAATCCCAGCAATCTGGGAGGCCAACAGCAGGAGGATCACTCGAGGACAGTACTTCAAGACCAGCCTGGGCAACATCGCAAGATCCTGTCTCTACAAAATTAAAAAATTAACTAGGCATGATGGTGCATGCCTACAGTCCCAACTACTCAGGAAACTGAGGAGGCAGAATCACTTGGGCCTAGCAATTGGAGGTGTTGCAGCAAACTATGGTCATGCTATTGCACTCCAGCCTGGCTGACACAACAGGACCTTGTCTCAAAAAAAAAAAAAACCTTAAAAGTATTTAAAGAATTGAAACAGAGAACTAGAAGAAAGAAATATAGAATGTTAGGCCGGGCGCGGTGGCCCATGCCTGTAATCCCAGCACTTTGGGAGGCTGAGGCGGGTGGATCACGAGGTCAGGAGATTGAGACCATCCTGGTTAACATGGTGAAACCCCGTCTCTATTAAAAAATACAAAAAACTAGCCGGGCGCGGTGGTGGGTGCCTATAGTGTCAGCTACTCGGGAGGCTGAGGCAGGAGAATGGCATGAACCTGGGAGGCGGAGCTTGCAGTGAGCTGAGATCGCACTACTGCACTCCAGCCTGGGTGACAGGGACAATCTGTCTCAAAAAAACAAAACAAATATAGAATGTTACAGAAAAGATTTTAAGAAACTAGTCTTTTTTTTTTTTTCCTAGAGACAGGGGCTCACTCTGTCACCCAGACTAGAGTCCAGTGGTGTGATCATGGCTCACTGCAGCCTCGACCTCGCAAGCTCAGAGATCCTCCCACCACCTCAGCCTCCCAAGTAGTTGGAACTATAGGCATCCACCACCACATCTAGCTAATTTTTTATATACATATTTTTGTGGAGACAAAGTCTCACTACATTGCTCAGGCTGGTTTTCAACTTCTGGGCTTAAACAATCCTCTCAGCCTGGCCTCTCAAAGTGCTGAGATTACAGGTGTAAGCCACCACACTCAGCCTGGAAACTACTCTTCTAGCTCCTTTTTTCAGCACCTTGCACTTGGTTATCCAACCAAGCAATACCTTGCCCCCAGGCTATCTAATGTGGTATTTCACCCTTTTCATCTGCAAAAAAGACAATACTCCACCTACCTTCTTCTCAAAAGATACCCATTGTACTACATTTCAGTAGGAAGATGACTCTAGGTCACAATGGAAAAAATAGTAACTTAGAGATTAAGAATGATGACTGTGTAGATGGACTGTCAACAATAAAATTCTGTCTCTACGTTCTAGTAGCTATGTGACTTCAGACAAGTTACATATTCACTCTCTGTGCCTTAGTTTCCTCATCTATAAAACAAGGATAATAATACTTACCTAATACAATTGTCATAAAAATTAAATGAGAACAAGTTGGTACATATTACTAATAAATATTAGATATTATTATAGTTCGTACAAATTCATGATGTCATTGGCTTAATTAGTCTTATCCCTTCAAAGGTATTTCATATTAACAGTGGGTTTTACATTCATTTTTATTCAACAAACATATATTGAACTCTAATCCAATATACTAGGCACCCACTGTAAGCACTGCAGTACTCTGGTAAACAAGGAAAGCAAAAGTTCTGCTCTCATGGAACTCACATCCTAAGTATGCTGGTTTTGTTTTGTTTTTTGAGACAAGGTCTCAGCTGTCTCCCAGTCACCCAGACTGGAGTGCAGTGGCACAATCACGGCTCACTGCAGCCTCGACCTCCCAGGCTCAGGTCATCCTCCCATCTCAGTCTCCCACGTAGCTGGGACTACAGGGGATGCCACCACACCCTGCTAATTTTTTGTATTTTTTTTGTACAGATGGCGTTTCACCACATTGCCCAGGCTGGTCTCAAACTTTTGGGCTCAAGCAATCCACCCACATCAGTCTCCCAAAGTGCTAGGATTACAGGTATGAGCCACCACGTCCAGCCCTAAGTATACTGCTGAATCCATAAACTTACTTCTCTATTCAACTACAATGAAAACATGGAGGGAAAATATAAAATGGGCCTGGCAGGGTGACTCACACCTGTAACCCCAGCACACTGGGAGGCCGAGGCAGGAGGATTGCTTAAGCCCAGGAGTTTGAGACCAGCCTGGGCAATATAGTGAGACCTAGACACTACGTAAAATAATAAAAACTTTAAAACAAGAAAGAAAATACATTGACAAAATTATGAAAAGTGACATAAATTTGAAGAATTTATGTGAAAAGTTGGAGACAGTTGCTACAGACTAGACATAAAGATTAGTCAACAAAATAGGAAAGTGTAACCTGGCATATAGAAGGAACTTAATTATCCGCTCCTTTCCCTCGGTTTGTCTCCTTAAGTGTAAAATGATAGGCGTTGTCATATTTCCAACCTGAAGATTCACTGATGTCTACTTACTCAAGTCATTATGGCATACCAGGCAGCATTATCTATTTATTTTTTTTTATTTTTTGAGATGGAGTCTCGCTCTGTCACCCAGGCTGGAGAGCAGTGGCATGATCTTGGCTCACTGCAACCACCACCTTCCAGGTTCAAGCAATTCTCCCACCTCAGCCTCCCGAGTAGCTGGGATTATAGGCACCTGCCACCATGCCCGGCTAATTTTTGTATTTTTAGGAGAGATGGGGTTTTGCCGTGTTGGTCAGGCTGGTCTCAAACTCCTGACCTCAGGTGATCCACCTGCCTCGGCCTCCCAAAGTGCTGGCATTACAGGCATGAGCCACCACGTCCGGCCAACGCAGTATTCTTAAAAATAGATGGTGGCGGGGTGCAGTGGCTCACGCCTGTAATCCCAGCACTTTGGGAGGCTGAGGCAGGCAGATCACCTGAGGTCAGGAGTTCGAGACCAGCCTGGCCAACATGGAGAAACCCCGTCTCTACTACAAATAAAAAATTAGCTGGCGTGGTGGCAGGTGCCTGTAATCCCAGCTACTCGGGTGAGGTGGGAGAACTGCTTGAACCCAGGAGGCAGAGGTTGAAGTGAGCCGAGATCACGCCATTGCACTCCAGCCTGGGTGACACAGTGAAACCCTGTCTCAAAAAAAAAAAAAAAAAGGCCTTTGCAATATAATAATATCTCTTCTTTTGTTGGGGGACAGGGTATTACTGTGACACCCAGGCTAGAGTACAGTGGCATGATCACAGCTCACTGCAGTCTCAACTTGCCGGGCTCAGGTGATACTCCAATCTTAGCCTTCCAAGTAACTGGGACACCACAGTGCCTGGATAATTTTTTGTATTTTTTGTGGATAAGGGGTTTTGTCATGTTGTCCGGGCTGGTCTCAAATTCCTGGGCTCAAGCAATCTGCCTGCCTAGGCCTCCCAAAGGGATTAGAGGCACGAGCCACCACACCTGGCCATAAAAGAATATCTTGACATCTTAACTTTACACTGTATGAATTCCTATTTTCCCATATCTGAAAAAGGTAAATAAAGGTAACAGGTAAGAATTTTGTTAATTGATGCAGTTAAAACTGTAAGTTATGTAGGTGAAAATTAGCTAAAAAAAATTTTCTTCCTAAATGACAGCCTTACAAACCCAAACGGTATTACCCTTTTCCTTCTGCTACATTCTCCATCCACAGTAACTTATACATAATAGCACAAAAAGAATTCTCTGCTAATGAGAATACCAGAATCAAGAGAGAAAAAAACCTACATTTACTACAAACTAATTCAATGTCTCTAGTTTGAATTTGGAACTGTAAATCAAATACCTAATCTCCTCCCAACTATTCCCTCAGCCAATGCATTACAAATCACACATTCGGGCCGGGCGCGGTGGCTCAAGCCTGTAATCCCAGCACTTTGGGAGGCCGAGACGGGCGGATCACGAGGTCAGGAGATCGAGACCATCCTGGCTATCATGGTGAAACCCCGTCTCTACTAAAAAAAATACAAAAAACTAGCCGGGCGAGATGGCGGGCGCCTGTAGTCCCAGCTACTCGGGAGGCTGAGGCAGGAGAATGGCGTAAACCCGGGAGGCGGAGCTTGCAGTGAGCCGAGATCGCGCCACTGCGCTCCAGCCTGGGCGACAGAGCGAGACTCTGTCTCAAAAAAAAAAAAACAAATCACACATTCAATTTAAAAAGTGTTCCACCTTGGCTAGGCATGGTGGCTCATGCCTGTAATCCCAGCTCTTAGGGGGAGCCCAATACAGGAAGATCACTTAAGGCCAGGAGTTAAACACGGGCCTGGGCAACATAGCAAGACCCTGTCTCTAAAAAAAATTTAAAATTAGCCAGCCATGGTGGTGCACACCTGTGGTCCCACCTACTCAGGAGGCTCAAGTGGGAGGATCACATGGTCCCAGAAGGTCAAGGCTGCAGTGAGGCATGATTGTGTCACTGCATTCCAGCCTTGGTGGCAGAGCAAGACCCTTTCCTATGGGGAAAAAAATGTGTTCCTCAAAACTGTTAGTAGTCCACAGACAAGAAAGAAATAGCCTAAAGTTTCATGGACCACCTACCCACAGAGTTCTACTTGCCAGTGATAAGTAGAACTAGTGAAAAATGATAGAATATGACGAATTATCAATTTGACCAAAAAAATCACATTAGAACTATTATTTCAACACAACTCTTAGAGAGTATCAACCATATTTTGCTCTTCTTCTAATGCAGCACCACAGTGAAAAATGCAGAAGAACCTGGTCCCTTTGAAAAATACTGCAGGGCCACCAGCACAATTAACATGTTTAAGCACTATTACTAACCCTAAGGATTAACTTGGCGGGATCAGTGGCTCACACCTATAATTCCAGCAGCTTAGGAGGGTGAGGTGGGAGGATTGCTTGAGGCCAGGAGTTCACGACCAGCCTGGGCAACATAGCAAGATCCCATTTCTACAAAAAGTTAAAAAATGTAGCCAGGTGTGGTGGTGTGTGTCTACAAACTCAGATACTCAGGAGGCTGAGGCTGGAAGATCACTTGAGCTCAGGAGTTCAAGGCTGCAGTGAGCTGTGATTACACCACTGCACTACAGTCTGGGAGACAGAGTGAGACCCTGTCTCAAAAATAAAAATAAATATATTTTTTAAAAGGATTAACCCAAGTGAAGCTTAAAGACTGAAATATTTTTTTAAAATCGTGTTGACAAAACTAACAAGAATTATTAAAAAAAAAAAATTAGTACTCCAGCAAAAATACAAAGTAGGAAAAACTCAAAGAAATAGGCATGGTGTCCCTGGTCCTTAAAATGGCTCTAAGGAAAGAAGGTATGACTGTGTAGCAAAGAATTCTGACCTGAAAACATTTACTTTCACTAAGCACAGTACATTTCCACCTAATGTCCCTCCATTCATTAATCTCATTTCCCAAAATGCAATAGACTACTGAAAAAATCCACAATGTATCTATGATCTCTTCCTCTTGATATAAAAGTGCAAAGGGAGAAAAGAAAAAAGAAAACATATCTTCTGATTTGATTGAACTGAACATGGAATCGATAAGTTAGAAGAGATGGAAGAAATTTTTAACATCAAAAAAGAAATCTGACCAGGCAGAGTGTCTCACATCTGTACTCCCAACTTTGAGAGACTGAGGCAAGGCTTGCTTGAGACCAGGAGATCAAGATCAGCGTGAGCAACACAGCAAGGCATCTGTCCACAAAAAAATTTAAAAGTTAACCAGGCATGGGCCGGGCGCGGTGGCTCAAGCCTGTAATCCCAGCACTTTGGGAGGCTGAGATGGGCGGATCACGAGGTCAGGAGATCGAGACCATCCTGGCTAACACGGTGGAACCCCGTCTCTACTAAAAAATACAAAAAACTAGCCGGGCGAGGTGGTGGGCACCTGTAGTCCCAGCTACTCGGAGGCTGAGGCAGGAGAATGGCATAAACCCGGGAGGCGGAGCTTGCAGTGAGCTGAGAACTGGTCACTGCACTCCAGCCCGGGCAACAGAGCGAGACTCCGTCTCAAAAAAAAAAAAAAAAAAAAAAGTTAACCAGGCATGGTGGCAAGGCACCTGTAGTCCCAGCTATTCAGGAGGCTGATCGTGAGAAGATCACTTGAGCCCCGGAGGTGGAAGATGCCGTGAGCAGTGATCTTGCCACTATACTCCAGACCGGGTGACAGAGCCAGAAGCAAGACCCTGCATCAAAAGAAAAAGAGGGGATAGGGGAGAGGAGAAAGGAAAAGAAAAAGAAAAAGGAAATCTAAAAATTGCAGAAGCAAGCAGCCAAAGCATAGTAAACAAAGCTGTTTCATTAACAAGGATTCTGCACACACACATACACACAAACACATGCTATTTTCTGCTGAGATTTAAGCTGATATTGATCAGCTTATGAAAATATGGTCAAGAGGCTGTCATTCTGGTTGCTGCTGTTTAAAAAACAAAACAAAATAAAGCCACCCCACCCACACAGCTGGAAAAAAGCTTCTGACATACGAACTAAAACTTGTTTACTCAGGCGACTTCTTAAGAGAAATGCTTTGCAACTTAACTAGGGTTATATAAGTATTTTGCAATGTGTGATCAGTTAAAAATCTTGTTTATTTATTCCATAGTTCACAGATAGGTTATATTACTACAAGGTGAGGTTTGCCATAATGGCATTTTTCCTGTTTTATAGTTTTATTCTATCACTCAGCACTTCCCGCAATGTAATTTTTGCCATTAATTTTACCTCTCTTTCCTTTAAAAAAAATTTTAAAAATTAAATACAGATAATGACATGTGACAAATTAATCATCTCTTAAAATAGCTGTTCCCAGAAACATGGTAGAAAAGAAATTTCAGTGATTCAACTGTCCTATCAAAATCTGGATATTGCAAAATAATACTGCGTTTCAGTAACATGAAAAAAAAAAAATCTAATTAAATTTCAACGTGGGGATGGGGGTAATCACTCCCACTGTTGTATTTTCAAGAAATTCTCCGCAACACATACACACACCTCAAGGCCCTTTCTTTTTAAGGCTATCAAATATATTGGTTTTTGGAAAAGGATAGACTTTATTTTGCAAGAATGACCAAGGTCTGCAAGATAAACTAGGCCCCTAAAATGAAATACCTTCTAAGGAGAAATAACTGTAACATAGAGGAAAGAGGGCTGGGTGGGACTAGTAATTTGAAGATCTGATCTCTCTAGAACTGCACTACACCCTATTCCATCTCTTAGACAAAACAGACCAGATCTTTTTGATATTTGATTATTTTTTGAAATTGAGAAATGGTGTGGAATCAAACTTTTCTGAAAGAGTTTGGAAACTGCCTCGACCTAGGCCTAACAGGATTTAAACCTGGGGCTGTGGACTAAAGACCTGACCGGAACCACAACCATTACACAAACCCCTGCCCTCAGCAGGCAAAGCCAGGCCCTCTTAACACAAGATATAAGTTTCAAAGTATAGTCCGGGGACGGGGACGGGGGTTGCGGGTGGGAGGTAACAGCCTAAAGAAACGTCGTATATATCAAAGAACGTCAATTTTTTATTTTTAAAATTAAAATCTAAACCTTTAAATGTTTGGAAGCAACACCTCAACTAAGGAGCAATATGGTCCAGGGTTTATGAATCCAAACTACTCTTAAAGTAAACGGAGCCACTCTGCCTACAGTATGCGGCATCAAGCGGCACCAGCGGGCAGAGGGTTAAAAGAGGACCACATCACAGACCAGACGCCGCCCGAGGAGTGAGGGCGGGCCAGCCCCCACTGGCCGCCGCTCCAACGGAGGTCAGGAGAGGGAGCCCCCAACTCCCACCTGCCCCCTCGCTCCCTCCACCTCGAGTCTACCCAAGTCCCCGGGATCGGGCCCCTCCCCAGGTCACCGCTCCCCCACCGTCCCTCGCGGCCTCCGCCCCGCCCCGGCGCCTTCAGCTCCAGCTGCGTCCCCTCAGCCCTGGGTCTCCTTAGTTGTCAGCCCCTTCAGCCCCTCCCCTTTAGAGGCGCCCCAGTCCTCCGTCTCCTCACCGGGGTTGGCAGTAGTCGCCGCCATGGCGGTAGATGCCACCGCCGCCGCACCACCCCCCCCGCCGTGGGAGGAGCCGCCGCCACCGAACCGGGAGGGAGGGGAAGAGAAAGGCCACTCCCCAGAAGCGGCGCCTGACCGCCGCCTCCGCTACCGCGGAATCCAAGATGGCGGCTTCAGCAGCCCCCACCATCCCAGCCCCTGTGGGGAAGAGACCCCGCCTATGTAGTGGGCGGAGTTAACACACGACCAGCCTCCTAGAAAAAAATTGACCAATAAAAATGCCAAATCGACCAAGGGCAGGGCTACTCCCTGCGCCAGCCAGTCCAGTGGAGGGAGGGCGAGGAAGAAGTCCAGCTGTCTCCCTAACCCCGCCCACCTTGCGTAAGAGGTCAATGACCCAGTAACGTCATTGAAATGCAATTAAAATGGGTATTTTAGGCAGGGCGCGGTGGCTCCCGCCTGTAATCCCAGCACTTTGGGAGGCCGAGGCCGGCGGATCACCTGTGGTCAGGGGTTCGAAACCAGCCATGGCCAACATGGCGAAAACCCCGTCTCTACTAACAATACAAAATTAGCTGCGCGTGGTGGCACATGCCTGTAATCCCGGCTTCTTGGGAGGCTGAGGCAGGAGAATCGCTTGAACCTGGGAGGCAGAGGTTGCAGTGAACCGAGATCGCGCCATGCCACTGTACTCGTCTGGGCAACCGAGAGCAAAACTCTGTCTCAAAAAAAAAAGAAAGATATTTTACTAAAAAAAGGATATTTGACTAAAAACCTTCTCTTGGTGGTGGATTCGTCTGAGTGGTTGCCCTGCAGACAACTTATCTTGTAAATCCTCTTTGGTGCTCTAATACTTAAACTTCACGTGGTGATTTGTAATCCTTTCCAGTTTTTTTCCTGTTTTAAGGACTTTTGTCCCTGGTGAAAACAGTTAAATGACTTTTTAATGCCTGCTATGAAACTGGTAGTGTAAAAGGATCTGGGTGTTAACGGTTTGGTATGGGAGATACTGCCAGCCAAAACTGGAGGCAATGGATGAAGAAACTATTTTGAGAATGGGTAACTTCCTTTGGTCAGTGACAGGGACATAGTGAGGAGTTTTGTTTGTTTGTTTGTATTTGAGACGGAGTCTCGCTCTGTCATCCAGGCTGGAGTGTAGTGGTGCAATCTCGGCTCACTGCAACCTCCACCTCCCTGGTTCAAGCAATTCCCCTGCCTCAGCCTCCTGAGTAGCTGGGATTACAGGCGCACGCCACCCGCCCGGCTAATTTTTTGTGTTTTTAGTAGAGATGGGGTTTCACGATGTTGGCCAGACTGGTCTCGAACTCCTGACCTCAGGCAATCCGCCCACCTCAGCCTCCCAAAGTGCTGGGATTACAGGCGTGAGCCACCACACCCGGCCGGCGAGGAGTTTTTAATAGGGAATCAATAAGATGATGGCTGTGCAGATTTATTTTCTTTTTTCTTTTTTCTTAATATTTTTCCGAGACAGAGTCTTGCTCTGTCGCCCAAGCTGCAGTGCAGTGGTGCGATCTTGGCTCACTGCAATATCCACCTCCCGCGTTCAAGCAGTTATCCTGCCTCAGCCTCCCGAGTAGCTGGGATTACAGATGTATGCCCCCACGCCCAGCTAATTTTTGTTTCCTGATAATAGGAAGCATTGAGCTATTTGAGGTAGGCACTGTCCAAAATGCTTTGTATGTATTTACTCATTTAATCCTCACAACAACAATGAGGTAGATTCTACTACTATTTCCATTTTGCAATTAAGGAAACAGAAACAAAGAGGTTAAGCAAAGTACATCCAGCAGGTAAGTAATGTGGGAGGCAAACTAAAGGAGTCACACTGGAGACCTGTTCCACCCATCCCCCTATTTTAGCACTACAGTTTTAGCACTACAAAGTACTGTCTTTTCATGTATCACTCACAAAATGTTTAATACAAATTTAATTATGCTATTGAACATCTTTGTATTCTTAGAAGTTGTATATGTACTGTGCAGATTACATTGATCCACTTATTTAGTTCACTGCAAAGGTATTTTAACATAATTTGCATATTATTGTTTATATCTGTTAAAATTTCATTTTTCTTTCATTTTGTTGTTATATTTATAATTCACCAAAAAGAAAAAAAATCATCCACTCAAAAGAAATACATTGGCTGGGACGGGCGGGGTGGCTGTAATCCCAGCACTTCGGGAGGCCGAGGGGGACGATTCACCAAGTCAAGCGTTCAAGACCAGCCTGGCCAACATGGTGAAACCCCATCTCTACTAAAAATACTTAGCCGGACATGGTGCTGCGTGCCTGTAATCCCAGCTACTCAGGTGGCTGAGGCAGGAAAGTCACTTGAACCTGGGAGGCAGAGGTTGCAGTGAACTGAGGTGCCCCTGCACTCCAGCCTGGGTGACAGAGCGAGACTCCATCTTAAAAAAAAAGAAAAAAAAAATTCAGTAGCTTCTTTACCAAGTAAAATGGATTTTTCCAGGATAAATGCAAAATATTTTCCCATATGATGTGGATAAATTTTGTGGTTAAAAGAGATCAAGTCACATTTCTGTAGAAAAAACTTGGTAGAAATAGCTGAGCACAGTGGCTCACACCTGTAATCACAGCACTTTGGGAGGCCGAGGTGGGCAGATCACGAGGTCAGGAGATCAAGACCATCCTGGCTAACACGGTGAAACCCCATCTCTACTAAAAATACAAAAAATTAGCCAGGTGTGATGGCGGGTGCCTGTAGTCCCAGCTACTCTGGAGGCTGAGGCAGGAGAATGGCGTGAACCCAGGAGGTGGAGCTTGCAGTGAGTGGAGATCGTGCCACTACACTGCAGCCTGGGCGACAGAGCAAGACTCCGTCTCAAAAAAAAAACAAAAAAGAAAAGAAAAGGTAGAAATCATTTTGTTATAGAGATGCTTACACAACTAGCTACAAAGTTAATAACATATTCTGTTTGGAGAAAGTGCAACAAAACTGGCCTGGTGCAGTGACTCATGCCTGTAATTCCAGAACTTTGGGAGGTCAAGGCAGGCGTATTACCTGAGATCAGAAGTTCAAGACCAGCCTGGCCAATATGGTGAAATCCCATCTCTACTAAAAATATGAAAACAAGCTGGACGTGTTGGCACACGCCTGTAGTCCCAGTTACTCAGCAGGCTAAGGCAGGAGAGTAGCTTGAACCTGGAAGGTGGAGGTTGCAGTGAGCTGGGATCAGGCCACTGCACTCCAGCCTGGGTGACTAAGCGAGACTCCATCTCAAATAGAAAAAGAAAAAAAAGTGTAACAAAGCTATTGGCAAAATAATTTGTCAAATATCACATGGAGTCATGGTACACAACATGAAATGGCAATATCTGCCCTGTATCTGCTACCAGATGTTTAAGTGTAGAAACCACTGATGTACACAATATGAATCAGCTTACAGCATATAGGCAATACATAAGGAGAAATGCCCAGAAACTTCCTGTTTGGTTTATCATTAAAAATTCAAGATACAAAAGAAAACGTTTTTCGTTTAGATAAGAATTATTTTGTGAGGTACGAGTAAGTCTGAAAAAGATATCTTGGGATCAAAACTGATGGAGTTACAGGCCAGACATGGTGGCTCACAGCTGTAATCCCAGCACTTTGGGAGGCCAAGGCAGGCAGATCACTTGAGCCCAGGAGTTTGAGACCAGCCCTGATCAAAGTGATGAAACCACATCTCTACTAAAAATACAAAAATTAGTCTGGCATGGTGACATATGACTGTAATCCCAGCTACTCAGGAGGCTGAGGCACGAGAATAACTTGAACCTGGGAGGCAGCGGTTGCAGTGAGCCAAGATCATGCCACTGCACTCCACACTGTTCCTACAAAAAAAATGTCAGTCCACTTTCCTTTTTTTTTTTTTTTTTTTTTTTTTTTTTAAGACAGAATCTCGCTTTATTGCCCAGGCTGGGGTACAGTGGCATTATGGCTCACTGCAACCTCTGCCTCCCAGGTTCAAGCTATTCTCCTGCCTCTGCATCCTCAGTAGCTGGAATTACAGGTGCCTGCCACCACTGCCCAGCTAATTTTTTGTACTTTTATTAGAGACGAGGTTTCACCATGTTGCCCAGGCTCCTGAGCTCAGACAATGGACCCACCTCGTCCTTCCAAAGTGCTGGGATTACAGGCATGAGCCACCACGCCCGGCCCACTTTCCATTTTATTCAGAAAACAGTTCATAGCCAAAATATATTTATTCCAGCCAGGCTCAATGGTGCATGCCTGTAGTCCTAGCTACTCCACAGGCTGAGGAGGGAGGATCACTTGAGCCCAGGAGTTTGAGGCCAACCTGGGAAACATAGCAAGACCTCATTTCTAAAAAATAAAATTTCTCCTGATTTTGATTTGACATTGAACAAATTAGCACAAACCATAAATATAGTAAAATATCATCTAGTGAGCACAATCTTTGAGAATAAATAGATAAATTGGTGCTTTCTCCACAGTTAAGTATGGAGGCCAATGGGGGGGGGGGGATGCTATCAGTTTTTAATAAGGATTAAAGTAAAAAGCTCTTCTTTATGATATAGATAATACTAACATAAACCATTTTTATTATTTTAAGTAGGATTTAAGTAGGAGTGCTCAAATGGCTTATCTGAGCAATATTTTTATTAACATGAACATATTACCTTCTGAATGTCATGGTTTGGAGTTTTGTTTTTGTTTTAGAGATAGAGACTCACTCTTTCACCTAGGCTAGAGTGCAGTGGCACCATCATTGCTCACTTCAACCTCGAACTCCTGGCCTTAAGCCATTCTCCCACCTCAGCCTCCCAAAGCACAGGGATTATAGCCATGAGCCACCACACTCTGCCTGTTTTTGCTTTTTAGTTCATGCCTTTTATTAACCCATCTTTTCTTCTGGTTCGTTGAAACAATAAGTCAGACAACATTTGCCACAATAATGTCTTTCAAAGTGGCTGTCCATAAAAACTCCAGCACCACACTCACCTGAAGGGCACTCACAACAAAGGCAACTAGTTTTGCCATTTTTATCCACCTTGTAATATTTTAGGACAGTTAGCTTAACCTTCTTTCTCTTGTGCTTATTCTTCTTGGGAGTGGTGTAATACTTCCTTGGCACCACCACAAAGTCTCAGCACAATAAGAAGATGAATGCTGTCATCAAAGTACATCCATCTTCCAATTGCTTACCAGCAAAGATCATTCTGCTGATGAGTAGGAATTCCTTTCTTATCCTGCCAGGGCTTTACATTTTGTATCATATTAGAGAGTTCAACCAATGAACCCCAACAAATAAGAGAGTGATGTCTTCCCCATTACAAAAATGTGCATCTTGGTAGCAGTTCACAAAGCCAACATTTTTAATGTTAAGAACAAAGTGTCAGGATTTTGTAAGAAAACCAGACTATGATGCAAATGCCTTGACCACCAAGAATATTTCATTTCCCAACACATGATAATTTTCTTTCTTCATCAGAGGAAAAAAATGAATGACACATTATTGAACATATTCTAAACCACATCCAAATGTTGCAACCAAATGGGGGTAAATGCTTCCCAGAACTGAATGTAGCCAATGCAACTGAATACAACTCCTGCTCTCTCTCAAGTTGAAGCATTTGACTTTTGAGGCTCTTTGCTCTTCTGCTTAAAATCTGACAAACCACTAAATGCTTTCACTAGAAATTCTCCCATAGATCCTTGTAAGCTCCAACTATTCAGAATTATCTGGTAACCATCAAACACTTCTTGCCATATCTGACAAACTCACTGTAAATACAGATTTTCTAATTTTAGTAGAAATAAAAATTAACAGATCAGATCAGGATGCCAGTTAGCAAATTTTAAAAAATTAAGAAATCAGTTGACTGTGAAGTCTGACCTACATGTTTTTATACACATTTTCAGCTTACCAATATTTAACCATTACTAATACTATTATTTTTATATTAATTTGTAAATTAATAGAAAATTACAGTTTTTTTTCTGTTAACTCTTTATGGTAAACTGGTTTTTTAATTATCTAGTTTTTTGTTTTTTAATTATTTAGTTTATTTAGTTTTTGTTTGTTTTTAAGACCAGTCAAGTGAAGGAACAAAGAAATCTCTAACTGATTGGGATCAGTTAGTCGTAAGCACCAAGGCACTCAGACCAGCCTCCAAAGTTTTATTAAGTGTCTCTGGGTATGGTTGCCAGATTTAGCAAATAAAAATAAAGGTAAGCCAGTTTGATTTGAATGCTGGATAAACAACAAATAATTTTTTTTTTTTTTTTTTTGGAAATGGAGTTTTGCTCTTGTTGCCCAGACTGGAGCACAATGGCATGATCTTGGCTCACTGCAACCTCCGCCTCCCCGATTCAAGCGATTCTCCTGCCTCAGCCACCCGAGTAGCTGGGATTACAGGCGCCCGCCACCATGCCCAGCTAATTATTGTATTTTTAGTAGAGACTGGGTTTCACAGATGCTGGTCTCAAACTCCTCACCTCAGGTAATTTCCTCACCTCACCACCACCTTGGCCTCCCAAAGTGCTGGGATTACAGGCGTGAGCCACCACACCCAGCCTATAAGCACATCTAAGGAATGGAAACCAGATTGCAAGTGGGTGAGAAGTGAGTAGAAACTAAGTAGACACAGCTAGTTAGCACAGATTACTTTTTCAAGAAACATGACAATGAAGAGAAAAATAATCAAATGGTAGGCTGTGATAGGGGTTAGGCTAGGGGTGGAAATAATAAAATGTGTCTATAGACTGAGCTTGTGGAAAGGAGCAAACTAAAAATGCAAGAAACATCCAGGCGTGGTGGCTCACGCCTATAATCCCAGCACTTTGGGAGGCCAGGGTGGGTGAATCACCTGAGATCAGGAGTTTAAGACCAGCCTGGCCAACAGGGCAAAATCTCGTCTCTACTAAAAATATAAAAACTAGCTAGGCGTGGTGTTACATGCCTGTCATCCGGCCTACTCGGGAGGCTGAGGCATGAGAATCACTTGAGCCTGGGAGCTGGAAGTTGCAGTGACCCCAGATTGTGCCACTGCACTCTGGCCTGAGTGACGGAGCAAGACTCTGTCTCAAAAAATAAAAAATAAATAAAGGCAAGAAATACATATGCCTGAGAAAACAAGACTGGTACTAGGGGAGAGAAGGAGACAGGGTTGGGGCAGCATGTGAAAGTGTTCTTAGAAAACCAAGATACCCTTTTTCTAAAAATGTGTAGACATTTTGAAGTGGAGGAAAGGGAACTCATGTGTGATGACTTTGATTCTCAAAGAAAAGTAGCAGGTAAAACTTCTGCTGGGAATAAGAGGTAGAAATGGGGTTGGGTGTAGCTGCACAACTGTAAACAATTGGTTGGGAAGTCAACTAGGTATGAACAAAACAACTGTGAATAATCTGCCACAGGAGTAGAAAAAGGAAACAAAAATGATCACCAAATGCTCTGGGGAACTAGACAAAGTTAGAATGCATAAATTTTCATGAATCTATGGAGCATTGTAATTTCTGTCAATACTCAGAAACCTGAGGAAAGAAAGTGAACAGTTTGCCCACAATTGGAGAAATGATCAACTGATCAGTATCTTGAAGATGGAAGATTCTAGAATTGCAGAAGAGCCTAGTTTAAACATCTCTGAAAGGGGATGAGACTGATCTGGGAAACAAATGAAGTTAGAAGTTATTGGACTGAGAAGGGAGGTTTAATTCTGGAAACTGATGTTGATAGCAAATTCAAAAATGAGAGCGTTAGAGTCGCAGAGGATAGGCACTGGGAACCACATATATCACAAAAAGTTATTAATACATAAAAATGTGTAAAAATGTATCTATGTGTACTTATGTTTGTAGATAGATATACATCTTCAAGTCAGTAAGTGAAAGATTAATAGCTCAGTCAAAAGGGAAAATGATAGGTAAGGTGAAGATAGGTTTGTATGTATCTATAAAATATGTAAATCAATAGAGATTCAAATACTATAGTAATTAGAGAAATGCAATTTTTTAAAAACTGAGATATTGGGCCAGGTGCGGTGGCTCATACCTGTAATCCCAGCACTTTAGGAGGCCGAGGCAGGTGGATCACCTGAGGTCAGGAGTTCGAGACCAGCCTGACCAACATGGTGAAACCCCGTCTCTACTAAAAATATAAAAATTAGCCAGGCATGGTGGTGTGTGCCTGTAATCCCAGCTACTCAGGAGGCTGAGGTAGGAGAATCACTTGAACCCCGGAGGTGGAGTTTGCAGTGAGCCGAGATCACGCCACTGCACTTCAGCCTGGGCGACAGAGCAAGACTCCATCTCAAAAAAACAAAAACAAAAACAAACAAAAACAAAACAAAACAAAAAAGATATTGTGGGTTTTTTTTGTTGTTTTGTTTTGTTTTGTTTTTTCTTGAGACAGAGTCTCGATTTCTCATTCTGTTGCCCAGGCTGGAGTGCAGTGGCACGATCTCAGTTCACTGCAACCTCACCCTCCCGGGTTCAAGTGATTCTCCTGCTTCAGCCACCCAAGTAGCTGGGATTACAGGCACACGCCACCATGTCCGGCTAATTTTTTGTATTTTTAGTAGAGACAGGGTTTCACCATGTTGGTCAGGTTGATCTCGAACTCCGGACCTCAGGCAATCCACCTGCCTCAGCCTCCCCAAGTGCTGGGATTACAGGCATGAGCCACCATCCCTGGCCTAAAAACTGAGATATTGTTTTTAGCCAATTAACTCAACAAATATTTCAGAGACTCTGCGTAACTTATACTGGTGAAGCTGTGAAAAAAAAGAAAAGGCACTTTCATGCCTATTTGATGGGAGTGTAAATTACTATAACCTTTTTAGTGTGTAATTTGGTAATATCTATTAAAATTCCAAATGTGCATATCCTACAACCTATCATTTACATTTTTAATTTTTGGAGGAACTTATTCCACAAAAACATTTCCACAAGTGCACAGAGAAATATATATACAAGGCTGTCACTCCAGCCTGAGTAGACAGAGTGAGACTCTATCTCAAAAAAAAAAAAAAATACACACACACACACACACGGATATTTATTGCAATGTTGCTATAATAAGAAATTTGAAATAATACAAAAACCTACCAATAGAGAAAATGGAGTACTTGAGTACTCAGCAGCCATTAAAAAGAATAAAGCAGATTTTTTTTTTTTTGAGATGGAGACTGGCTCTGTCGCCCAGGCTGGAGTGCAGTGGCGCGATCTCGGCTCACTGCAACCTCTGCCTCCTGAGTAGCTGGGACCACAAGCGCACACCACCGTACCCGGCCAATTTTTGTATTTTTAGTAGAGACAGGGTTTTGCCATGATGTCCAGGCTGTTCTCTAACTCCCGACCTCAAATATCCACCTACCTCAGCCTCGGAAAGTGCTGGGATTACTGGCATGAGCCACCATGACTGGGCCGGTTTTGACTTTTTAAATCAAATGTGTCGAGTAAATTCTTCTGAGGAAAGAGGGAAAACATTTTAAAGCATCAGTAATCCTGTTGACAAGTAGTTCTCAAACTTAAGCATACATCACAATCACCTAGAGAAGCTGGTTAAAACACAAATGCCCCAGGAAGTGGTGGTGCATGCCAATAGTCCCAGCTACTAGGGAGGCTGAGGCAGGAGGATCACTTGAGCCCAGGAGTTTGAGGCTGTAATGCACTGTGATTCACCTATGAATAGCCACTGCACTCCAGCTGGGCAACATAGTGAGACCCCATCTTTAAATACACACACACACACACACACACACAAAGGCCAACACCCCCAACATTTCTTATTCATTAGGACCAGGATAAGGGTCCAAGGATTTGCATTTCTAACAAGTCCCTGGGAGATACTGCTAATTCAGAGACCCATTGCATAGACCAAAAAGCTGGCTACCAATCCATCCTCTACCACTCATGTGATCCTACTTAGAAGTTTTTACCTGAGGCCAGGCATGGTGGCTCATACCTGTAATCCCAGCACTTTGGGAGGCCAAGAAGGGCGGAACACAAGGTCAGCAGTTTGAGACCAGCCTGGCCAATATGGTGAAACCCCATCTACACTAAAAATACAAACATTAGCTGGGCATGGTGGCATGCACTTATAGTCCCAGCTACTTGGGAGGCTGAGGCAGAAGATCACTTGAACCCAGGAGGTAGAGGTTGCAGTGAGCCAAGATCGCACCACTACACTCCAGCCTGGGCAACAGAGCGAGATGCTGTCTCAAAAAAAAAAAAGAAAGAAAGAAAGAAATTTTTACCTGAGCTTTTAATGGTGGCTGTTCCAGCCCTGGCAGAGTTGTGGAAATAGTCCTCCACTGATCTAGGCTCCAATTTAATCTAGTGGGATCATTTTCTCAGTGTGGGAGTGTCTGAAACTTGATCCTGTTTCAGTTGAACTATTCATGAAGCTTCTGAGTTCAGCTTGGGAGTGGGGAAGGGAGAGAGCTACCAACCACTCTCCTTTTGTGAGAAGAGGTTGATAAAAACAGAGACTGACAAGAGATGTACTTGAGTAGGAGGAGACTGCTCTGGCAACAGGTGAATCTAGCCTTGGATATCCGCTCTCAGAAGGTAAGTAACTACCCACATGGCCTTCCTGGTGGAGTTTTCACTGGGATAAATTCCAGCAATTCTTCTGAGTTTAATAGCACCTTGCTATGAACTTGGGAAATCGTGGGGGAAATGACTGAAGGAAGTAAAGAGTTTTATTATTATTTTTTTTTTTTTTTTTAGAGGCAGGAGGATCTTGCTATGATGCCCAGACTGAACTCAAACTCCTGGGCTCAAGCAACCCTTCTGTCTCAGCCTGAGACCTTTTCCGTTAGAGCCTTTTAGGAAAAGTTAAACTTTTATCCGAGAAGGGATGTCTTGGGCATAGTCTCTTTTTGAGGAAAGTTGGGGGGACCTCTGATTAGTCTTATTAGCCAGAGAGTGTCTTTGATTGTTAAGGATTATAGTTTAAAAAGCTGCATTATTGTGTTTCTTCACCATCATCTCTCTCCTTGCACTAAACTTATGGCCAGGAGAGAAAAACTGGGTCTTTTTAGTATTTTGGTCTTCTTCAAGAATGGCAAGGCATTGCAGGTGGGAAGAATGAAGTGATCTGGAAAAGGAACACAGAGAAAGGAAAAGGTGATGGATCTTTCTGGAACTGAAAGTGGAATTGATGTTGCCAAGGATTTGTAAATGCCGTTATTCTGATTCTTACTTTAGTAGGTCCAAATTTAACATAAACCAATAGCTTCACACCACACCTCCTTTCTCCTACTCTAATCCCGAGAAGTGCAGCTTCTCATCTCAAACAAAACAATAACCTTAAAAGCCACTTTAAAAAAAAAAAAATTATAGGACAGGTATTCTCTTTGGAAAAACAGATTTTAGCTCTACCATTTTTGAAAGTGTATTTCTCAAGAAAAGCTATTTTACCTAAGAAGTAAATTTGTTGTGACTTTTTCCCCCATTGAAAACATTTTACCTAATTTATTTTATTTTATTTTTTGAGACAGAGTCTCTGTCGCCTAGGCTGGAGTGCAGTGGCGCAATCTTGGCTCACTGCAACCTCTGCCTCCCAGGTTCAAGCAATTCTCCTGCTTCAGCCTCCCGAGTAGCGGGGACTACAGGCATGCACCACCACACCTGGCTAATTTTTTGTACTTTTTAATAGAGACAGGGTTTCACCATGTTGGCCAGGCCAGTCTCAAACTCCTGACCAAAGGTGATCCCCCCCACCTCGGCCTCCCAAAGTACTGGGATTACAGGGATGAGCCACTGCACCCGGCCCTAATTTTGTATTTTAAGTCTTTTATTCTTTCCTTAAAGAGAGACTCCCATGTTGTATAAACTTTAGACCATGCAAAATCTGGATCACTACATATGAAAATGAGTAAAAAATATACATGGCATACTTAGAAACAAAACATCAGCATTTTTCTTTCTAATAAGAATGTATTGTTATTTTATTTTATTTTATTTTATTTATTTATTTATTGAGACAGGGGTTTGCTTTGTCACCCAGGCTGGAATGCAGTGGTGTGATCATGGCTCACTGCAGCCTTGATCTCCTGGGCTCAATCGATCCTCCCACATCACCCTCCTGAGTAGCTGGGAGGGACTACAGGTGCGTGCCACCACAGCAGGCTAATTTGTTTTTGTTTTTGTTTTTTTGTAGAGATGGGGTCTTGCTATGATGCCCAGACTTGTCTCGAATTCCTGGGCTCAAGCACCCACCTCGGCCTCTCAAAGTGCTGGGATTATAGGAATGAGTCAACTACTTCTGAATTCCAGTCCCACATTTTAGCCTCCTGAGCATATTGTTTCAGTGCATTTAAATTCAGCCTACCCCAGACTGATTTCATCCTAGTACCTTAAAATATCTGCCACTCCTCCGGGCACAGTGGCTTATGCCTGTAATCCCAGCACTCTGGGAGGCCAAGGCGGGTAGATCACAAGGTCAGGAGATCGAGACCATCCTGGCTAACACAGTGAAACCCCGTCTCCACTAAAAAATACAAAAACTTAGCCAGGCATGGCAGCAGGTGCCTGTAGTCCCAGCTACTCGGAAGGCCGAGGCAGGAGAATGGCGTGAATCCAGGAGACAGTGCTTGCAGTGAGCCGAGATCGCACCACTGCACTTCAGCCTGGGTGACAGAGCGAGACTCTGTCTCAAAAATAATAATAATAATAATAATAATAATAATAATAATAATAATAATAATTTTTTTAAATAAAACTCTGCAACTCCTAAAATAAATTCTATGAATGGCAACATTTTTCTTTCAGCTTTCCAAATTCAAGCCCAAGAGTTTTCTTTATCACTTCCTTCTTCTACATGTCCATTTAATTTTTAGGTAGTCACAAATTCTCTTTTACAATCTCACATCCATTCTTTCCTTTCTGTTACTCACTGTGTTATCCTAGCCCTTGTTTCCCCTTGTTGAGACTGCTAAAACTCCTCTTGTTGTTTTCACCCTATAGTGTGTGTTATCTCCAATACTTTTTATGCACTCTTGCCAGTTATCCTCCTGAAATATGGCTTTGATCATTTACCTGTCTGAATTAAACAAGTATGAACTGTTGTACGCACTATGTGCCAGACACTGATAGAGATTTGTATTAAGTCATTCATGTAGGTGTATTAAATACATAAAATATACCAGCCCTCCCCAGGCACTGAAGCCATGCTATGAATGGGACAGACACCTAGAGCTTACATTCCAGTTAGAATCAATGGGATATACATAGTAAGATATGGCCCCTGCTCCCAAAATGTTTACCTGCTCAAAACCTTCCATTGCTTCCCAATACCTGAAATAACAAAATTCAAAGTCCTTGCCCTGACTTTCAAGGTTCAGTATGGTCCTGCCTTAAGCAACAGAAGTATAGTACCTAGATGAATAATCTTGAGTTTGCATGCATCTTGTATTCTGTATCAGGCACCACATTTTAAAAGGAATATAGACGCACTAGAAAATCTTCAGTAGAAAAAGGGTAGAGTGGTAGACCACATCCTCTGAGAAACCAATCAAACATACTTAATAGCTATTTTTAAATTACTGAAACTCTTGTGTATGGAAAAGATATGTGTTGCCTTATACAGTCCTAAGTTAAAAGTGAAGCTGCACTAAGAAGACAGATTTGGCTCAAGGTAAAAAATTACTGCCTTCCAGAACCTTCTGAAATAGAAAGACTGCCAGGAGATAGTCAGTGCCAAGCCCCTGTCACACAAGGAGCTCAAGCAGGGGCTTTACAGGAATGATTAGAAGGTGGTAAAAGATGACCTTTAAAGTTTCCTTCCAATGTGAGATTCTATGTATGTATGTATGTATGTATGTATGTATGTATGTATTGAGAGAGAATTTCGCTCTTGTTGCACAGGCTGGAGTGCAATGGCGCGTTCTTGGCTCACTACAACCTCCACCTCCCAGGTTTAAGCAATTATCCTGCCTCAGCCTCCCAAGTGGCTGACATTATAGGCATGTGCCACCACGCCTGGCTAATTTTGTATTTTTAGTAGAGATGGGGTTTCTCCATATTGATTAGGCTAGTCTTGAAGTCCCAATCTCAGGTGATCCACCCACCTTGGCACACCAAGTGCTGGGATTACAGGTGTGAGCCACCATGCCCAGCCCAATGTGAAATTTTATACCCTTCACTTTCATGCATTGTGAGTTCTGCTATGTTAAATTAAGCATCATTTTCCAAAAAGCTTCAATGCTTCCTGTCTCCATCATTATTCCTTATTTGGAGTGCTCTTTTCTTGTTTCAAGTAGAGCTCAGCCATCACCTCTACAAAGACTTCTGTAACTAATACCACTCCCAACTGAGTTTTTTAATCGATGAAGGTCGTACTGTTCATACCCTACACCCAAGAGAAGCAGCATGTTCCTTCTGACATTGAGTTTCCACATTGACAAACATTTCCTACAGGAAATGAATGTTCGCCCTGTAGAAACTCATATTGATAGAAGAATATCAGGTTAATTGTTGCCTCATGTAGCCTACATATTCCTGCCTATCTGATATTTCTTTTCTTTCTTTCTTTCTTTCTTTTTTCTTTTTTTCTGAGACAGAGTCTCACTCTGTTGCCCAGGCTGGAGTGCAGTGGCACAATCTCAGCTCACTGCAACCTCTGCCTCTCAGGTTCATGCCATTCTCCTGCCTCAGCCTCCCAAGTAGCTGGGACTACAGGCGCCCGCCACCACGCCTGGCTAATTTTTTATATTTTTAGTAGAGATGGGGTTTCACCATGTTAGCCAGGATGGTCCTGATCTCCTGACCTCGTGATCTGCCTGCCTCAGCTTCCCAAAGGGCTGGGATTACAGGCGTGAGCCACTGCACTCGGCCCTATCTGATATTTCTAACACAAACATCTAATGATGTAATTTTCATGTTTACAAGCTTTCCAATGGCTCCCCACTGATTACAAAGCTGAGTCCTGAGTGTTTAATATGCAACA
Source organism: Piliocolobus tephrosceles (assembly GCF_002776525.5). Lineage (NCBI taxonomy): Eukaryota > Metazoa > Chordata > Mammalia > Primates > Cercopithecidae > Piliocolobus > Piliocolobus tephrosceles. The sequence continues at coordinate 88,506,432 of NC_045434.1, forward strand.
CCAGGTCCCTTGTGAGCTGCCTTGGCTACCAATCCTATCTATTCAGTAAAAAATATCTCAAAGGCCTACCAAACAATCACTGTTTCTCAAACATACTATATTGTCCTCCCTTAAACCTTCATGTCTTTACTTGGAATATCTTCTTTCCTTCTCCCCTTTCCCACTTTTAGCTGCCAGGTAAACTCATTCTTAGCCCTCAATTCAATTCATGTGTTGGCCTCTTCAATAAAGTCTCCCTTGATTCTTCCGTTTGGGCTCCTTTCCCACTTTACCCAGCAAATTGCTTTGGAATTATTTGCTTTCAGGAAGGACTTTTTTTTTTATTTTTCTCTTTAACTTTATAAGATTCAGACAGTTTACTCAGTACAAAATTATACTAGAAATTTGTGATAAGGAGAATAAATGAAAGGAAATCAAAGAAAGATGGAAGTCTCTTGAAATTCACTAATTGAGAGAAGGTGGAAAATAAATAAAATATTCAGGCTGAAGAGGTCTAGTAAGATCTGCAAGTGCCAGGGTAAAATAAGATGTCCTTTTTTGAAGAATGTAATGATGAATAATGAGAAAATATGTGCCTGAAGTCATAAAGATATGCCATATTTTCTTCCAAAGGTTTTTAAGTTTTCCTTTTACATATAACTAAATGCAATTTTTAAAATAAATATCCTATTTTCCAGTATCACGTATTGAATAGTTCATGCTTTTCCTGTGACCAACAATACCCGCTGTGTTATAATTCAAGTTTCTGTAAATGTGTGATTTGTCTCTGGGCTCTCTAGGGGTATCTATGCCTACATGCCTACCCCATTGTCATAAACCCCATAGCTTTATAATAAACCTTGATAGCTGATAAGGAAAATCTCTCTACCCTATTCTTTTTCCTCAGAATGTCTTTTTGTTGTTGTTGTTGAGACAGGGTCTCGCTTTATCATCCAGCCTAGATTGCAGTGGTATGAAATGAACTCGGCTCACTGCAGCCTCAACCTCCCTGGCTTAAGAGATCCTCCCACCTCAGCCTCCCGAGTAGCTGGGACTACAGGTGCCCACCACCAGGCCCAGCTAAATTTTGTATTTTTTGTACAGATGGGGTTTTAACATGTTGCTTAGGATGGTCTTGAACTCCTGACTCAGGAGATCTGCCAGCCTCAACCTCCCAAAGCGCTAGGACTACAGGCGTGAGCCACCATGCCCGGCTTCTATCTTCTCTATTCTTGAGCCTTTGAGTTCCTACATATGTTTAAGAAAATTGATTTGTCAGTTTTCTCAAAAAATCCTGATGGGATTTTGGTGGAGTTGAACTGTATCCTTAGACCAATCTGGGGAGAACTAACTACTATGCTGAATCCACAAATATGGTATATCCCTTCATTTACTTAAGCGTTCTTTAATGACTATCAGTAAAGTTTGGTAATTGTTTCCAAACTGGTCCTATTCAACTTTTGTTAGACTTATTTGTAAATATCTTACGTATTTTTAATGCCATTGTAAATGATGCTTTTTAAAAAATTACATTTTCTTGTGTGTTGCTGGTATTTAGAAATATAATTGACTTATGTATCTTATCCAGCCACCTTGCTAATTGTCTCATATTTTTCTTTAGACTCATCTGCGGGCAATGACGTCTGTGAATAGCAAACTTTTGTTTTCTTCTTTTTTTTCATCTTATCTTACTGCATTGGCTGGGACTTCCAGAATTATGTTACATAAAAGTTAATATAGTGAACATTTTTGTCTGGTTCCTGATTTTAAAAGGAAAATCTTTCAACTGTTAACCATTAAGTAGTAGGTTTGCTATACTTTTTTTTGTTATTTGGACCAGGTGTCACTCTGTCACCCAGGCTGGAAGACAGTGATGCTATCATGGTTTACTATAGCCTTGACCTCCGGGATTCAAGTGATCATCCCACTTCAGCCTCCTGAGAAACTGGAAGTACAGACATGCACCATCTTGCCTGGCTATTTTTAAATTTTTTTAGTGAGAGAGGGGTCTCACTATGTTGCCCCGTCTGGTCTCAAACTCCTAGCCTTAAGCAATCCTGCTGCCTCAGCCTCCCAAAATGCTGGGATTACAGGTATGAGCCACCATACCCAGTCTACACATTTTTTATGGATAACCCCACTTATGCCTAGTGTTCCATTATTGGAACCCTAAGCATGTGGGAGTTGTTTATGTCCTACTGCTCAAGGTTATCACCAAAGTCTGATTGCAAAAATTCAAAAAATTGCACCCTCAGGCATAAATGGGTTAAAGGAGCTCCTTTCTATCCCTATTTTGCTAAGAATATTAACATAGGTGTTTTATATTAGTATCTTTTTTTTTTCTTTTTTTTTTTAAATAGAGATGGGGTCTCACTATGTTGCTTAGGCTGATCTCAAACTCCCGGACTCAGGCAATCCTCCTGCCTTGGCTAGTTTTTTTTTTTTTTTTT
>NC_045434.1:88508960-88519802 GCF_002776525.5 Piliocolobus tephrosceles
TTTTTTTTTTTTTTTTTTTTTTTTTTTTTTTTTTTGAGATGGAGTCTCACTCTGTCGCCCAGGCTGGAGTGCCGTGGGGCAATCTCAGCTCACTGCAAGCTCCGCCTCCTGGGTTCACGCCATTCTCCTGCCTCAGCCTCCTGAGTAGCTGGGACTACAGGCCACGACACCCCACTAATTTTTTGTATTTTTAGTAGAGACGGGGTTTCACTGTGTTAGCCAGAATGGTCTCGATCTCCTGACCTCGTGATCTGCCTGCCTTGGCCTCCCAAAGTGCTGGGATTACAGGTGTGAGCCACCACACCCAGCCAGCTAGTATTAAGTTTTATCAAATGCTTTTTCTGTAATCATTGAGGTAATTTTTTCATTTAATCTATATACTAAATGTCACTTATAGGTTTTCACATGTAAACTACCCTTGCATTTCTGGAAAAAACTCAGCTTGGTATTTGTGTCAATCAGGATTTATTTGCAGGGAATAGAAACTTTCTAGTTATTTAAAACAGAAGTAGGATTCTTAGTTACACATGACCAAAAAGCCCAACTCAAATGGGATTAAAGACTACAATGGAAAAATATGAATTTGCTAATTATAGGGCACAAAGTTCTACAGCTGTTCAATAAATCAAGCTTGTTAATTGTATCATTCAAATATTCTATATCTTCACTGATTTTTGCCTAGTCAACCTATTAATACTTGAGAAGAGTATGTGTTCTGTCTACCATAATGGTAGTTTATATCTATTTCTCTCTAGAGTTCTATTGCTTTCTTATTTATCTTGAGACTGTTTTATTAGATGTATATAATTTTATTTATTTATTTATTTATTTTATTTAGTGGATACAAGTGCAGATTTCTCACATGCATATATCAATGTGGTAAAGTCTGGACTTTCAGTGTACTCAAGAAGGTACATATAATTTAGAACTGTTATATCTTCCTAGTGAATTGAACCCTTGATCATTACTTATTAATCCTCTCTATCCTTAATAATGCTTTTTGTGGCCGGGCACAGTGGTTCATGCTTGTAATCCCAGCACTTTGGGAGGCCAAGGCAGGTGGATCATCTGAGGTCAGGAGTTTGAGACCAGCCTGACCAACATGGTGAAATCCCGTCTCTACTAAAAATAAAAAATTAGTGGGTGTGGTGGCGCACGCCTGTAGTCCCAGCTACTCAGGAGGCTGAGGCAGAAGGATTGCTTGAACCCAGGAGGAGGAGGCTGTAGTGAGCTGAGATCACGCCACTGCACCCCAGCCTGGGAAACAGAGTGAGACTCCATCCCCCCACAAAAAAGACATATATATACAATGCTTTTGGATTTAGTTCTATTTTGCCTGATATTAATATAGCTCCTCAATTTTATTTTGGCTAGTCTTTACCAAATATGCCTTTTTCTATCCCTTTTATTCTCAACCTTTCCATGTCTTTAAATTTTAGGTGAATTTTTTAAAAATAGCCTATAGCTAGATTGGGGCCAAGACCAACGAATGGAGGTTTGTCATTTTTTGTCTGCCCAACATTCAACTACCCTTCCTGTTTGCAGAAATTTTTTTTTTCTTTTTCCTTTTTTTTCTTTTGTGTGACGAAGTCTCTCTGTTGCCTAGACTGGAGTGCAGAGACGCGATCTCAGCTCACTGCAACCTCCACCTCTCAGGTTCAAGTGATCTTCCCACCTCAACATCCCAAGTATCTGGGATTACAGGTATGCACCACTATGCCCAGCTAATTTTTTGTATTTTTTGTAGACGTGGGCTTTCGCTATGTTAACTAGGCTGGTCTTGAACTCCTGACCTCAAATGATCCACCTGACTCGACTTCCCAAAGTGTTGGGATTACAGGCGTGAGCCACTGCACCCGGCCATGAAGAAATCTTTCTTTATCGGTGGCTCAAGCCTGTAATCCCAGCACTTTGGGAGGCAGAGGCGGGCGGATCACGAGGTCAGGAGATCGAGACCATCCTGGCTAACACGGTGAAACCCCGTCTCTACTAAAAATACAAAAAGTTACCCGGACGTGGTGGCAGGCACCTGTAGTCCCAGCTACTAGGAGGCTGAGGCGGGAGAATGGCATGAACCCGGGAGGCGGAGCTTGCAGTGAGCCGAGATCGCATCACTGCACTCCAGCCTGGGCGACACAGCGAGACTCCGTCTCAAAAAAAAAAAAAAAAAAGAAAGAAAAGAAAGAAAGAAAGAAATCTTTCTTTATATGAATCTGTGAGAAACAATTCCCACTGCAGAGGCCTAGAGAAATCAAATATTCCCTCTTCCACCCTCTGGCAGCCAAGGTGTTAGTGCATGACTCAGCCTTGATCAGTCAGATGCTCTAGCCAGAGATTGGAATATTGAGTGACACAAAGATGACACAATTTACAATTCAGCCATGCCAGAGGCAGCAGTTTCCAGTGACAGTAGCAGCAGTGCTCGGCAACAGCAGTGTCCGGTGGTGGCAATGTCTAATGCCAGCGTTGCCCTAATCAGACTTTTCCTGTGCTCTCCCTGGCTATGGTTCCTGATGGCTGGCTTCTCTTGATTTCTGCCTGTTTATAAGACTAGTTATCTTTCTGAGAGCTATCTGACCTCTTTACAATAAATATATTTTCTATTTAAGGGAGAATCCATTCCTGTTGCTTGCAAACAAGAATCCTCAACTGATATAAAAGTGTTCTTTTTTCCTCCGGAAAGGAGTAGGAGAGATGATAGGCAGGGGGAATATGTGAGGTTTGAATTTGCTGAAGTCATTCTTGATACCGTAAAGGAAGCCCAAACTGGGGATTAAATCAACATAGAAGAAAGGCAGGGTTAAGAAAAGCCATAGACACATAAAGGCAGAACCCTGATACTTTGAATCTCTGGATTCAGTCATAGCTAAAGGTAGCCTCACTCTGGACTTTTTGGTCATAAGAATCAATAAATTCCATTTTATTTTTAAATCTCATGTGAGTGGGCTTTTCTGTCACTTGCAACCAAAAGTATCCTACCTGATACCTTTCTGTTCTGCCTGTGAAAAGGAATCCCTCACTTAATTCTGCAATAGGCTTTCAGCTGCTATTCTACTTATCTTCTTTCTTTCCTAGTTGAACTTCTCATAAATGATTTAAAATCTTAGTGTTTTCATTTCCTCACTGTCCTTTGCTGCTTTATCCACTAAAATCTGGATTCGTTTTTCACTACTCTGCTGACACTATTTCATTTTAGATCACCAGTAGTCTTCTGTCTTAATTCAATGCCAACACCATATCTCAAAGTCATTCATTCATTCAACAAACAGTTTTACATACCCACTTTAGAAACATATAGTGCTACATTCATTCATTGAACAAATATTTATTGAACATCTAATATATCCCAGACTTTTAGAATAAACAAATTCTATATGATCCCTACTCTCATAAAGGATTACAATTTTATCAGCCAGTACAGACTAAAGTAATATAATAAATTATAGTGATTATTACTGAAAGATCTGCTTAGAAAATTAATATTTAAGCAAAACCTAGAAGTTGAATATAGAGGGAAGAGAATAACACAAAGGGAATGTTAAGGGAAAAGGCTTGAAGGCAAAGGGGAAGAGAGGGGCATGCAAAATTCATGGAACTATGAGAAGCCCACCATTGCCAAGTCAGAAAGTATAAGGGATAGAGAGGTAAGAAATAAGGTTAGAATAAATTGTCAAGAGCCTTGGAGCCCCATTAAGACAGTGGGAAGATGAAAAAGGATTTTGATCAGATCACTGATTAATTTGCAGTTATTAAAGATCACTTTGTGGTTTGGAGGGGAATAAGAGTGTTTTCAGGAAATCAGAGTGTATTTACAGGAGTCTGGCATTTGATGGCCTGGAGTACAGAGGTGGCTGGAAAGAAACAGAGAAGAAAATTTACATGAGAAATATTTTGGAAATAAGCCCAAAAGAATTTTTTTTTTTTTTTTTGAGACAGGGTCTCACTGTCGCCCAGGCTGGTGTGCAGTGGCACAATATTGGCTCACTGCAACCTCTGCTTCCCAGGCTCAAGTGATTCTCCAGCCTCAGCCTCCCAAGTAGCTGCGTCTTTAGGCATGAGCCACCACACCAGCTAACTTTTGTATGTTTTGTAGAAATGGGGTTTCTCCATGTTGCCTAAGCTGGTCTTGAACTCCTAAGCTCAAGCGATCCACCTGCCTCGGCCCCCCAAGTGCTGGGAGTACAGGCATGAGCCATCACAGGCCAGCTTCCAAAAGGATATTAATAGATACAAGGAGTGAGAAATTGCTGCAATTTTGAATGCAAAAGTGCATATGACCTTGTTCTGAAAGAGCACTGTAGAAAGGACAAGATATATAAACAATGTGATATATCTATAAATAATATACATATACCCAAAGGGTGGTACAAATATTTACCAATATTTCCATACTTTTTAGCCATTGGGAGGAACTCTGGACCACTTTTCTCTCATCCTAGGTCTTAGGATCACTTCCTTGCAATTCTCTGGCAAGGTACAACTCTGTACCATAAGAACCACAGCTCGTGATATTGTTTCACAGAGCAGTTTAGCTCTGCATCATCCCAATTAACTTTTTACCAAACAAGATTTTAGCTTTGCTTGTGTGTAACCAAAACAGCCATAACCACTTTTCAAAACAAATCTATTGGTTTTTTTCTATTTACTAGATGGGGTCTTGCTTTGTTGCCCAGGCTAGCCTCAAACTCCTGGGCTCAAGCAATCCTCCCAAGTAGCTGGCACTGTAGATGTGGGGATTTTTTTTCTCTCGCTCTTTCTAGGATGATGTTCAGGGCACTTTCTCTCATGATATGCTTTTTATAGGTTTCTCAGAAATTCCCCCATTAAGGTTATCTATCTGCAGATAACTCAGAGTCAATGTCTTTCTTCTGATTGGTCTTTACAATGCTGAGTCTAATATATTTACCTCTAGCCACATTCTGTTAAAGTAACTTCATCCTAGTAGGAAGCCCTCTTGGGTGGAATCTTCTTTTATACGACCCCAGTCTGGACCCTATCTGTGGAGTCCATATCTGGCCCTCAAGATATAAAAAATCCCCCTTGTTGGCAGGGCACGGTGGCTCACACTTGTAATCCCAGCACTTTGGGAGGTCAAGGCGGGTGGATCACGAGGTCAAGAGATCGAGACCATCCTAGCCAACATGGCAAAACCCCATCTCTACTAAAAGTACAAAAATTAGCTAGGTGTGGTGGTGCCTGCCTGTAGTCCCAGCTACTCAGGAGACTGAGGCAGAAGAATTGCTTGAACCCAGGAGGCAAAGGCTGTAGTGAGCCGAGATCGTGCCACTGCACTTCAGCCTGGCCACAGAGCAAGACTCCATCTCAAAAAATAAAAAGGGGAGGGGGGAGCCGGGCATGGTGGCTCATGCCTGTAATCCAGCACTTTGGGAGGCTGAGGTGGGCGGATCACGAGGTCAGGGGATCGAGACCATCCTAGCTAACACAGTAAAACCCTGTCTCTACTAAAACTACAAAAAATTAGCCGGGTGTGGTGGCAGGCGCCTGTAGTCCCAGCTACTTGGGAGACTGAGGCAGGAGAATGACATGAACCTGGGAGGTGGAGCTTGCAGTGAGCCAAGATCACGCCACTGCACTCCAGCCTGGGTGACAGAGCAAGACTCCATCTCAAAAAATAAATAAATAAATAAATAATAATAAACTCCAAAAAGTCTAAGCATGGTGACTCATGCCTGTAATCCTAGTGCTTTGGGAGGGCTGGGTGAGAGGCTCACTTGAGGCCAGAGCTTCAGTCTGGGTAACATAGCAAGACCCCCATCTCTACAAATTTTTTAAAAAATTTTAGCCAGGCATATTGGCATGTGACTGTAGTCCTAGCTACTTGGGAAGCTGAAGCAAGGGGATCACTTGCGCCCAGGAGTTCAAGGCTGCAATGAGGCATAAATAGCATCACTACACTCCAGCCTGGGTAACACAGTGAGACTCTATCTCTATTAAAAAAATTTTTTTAATTAAAAAATTCCAAATAGATCAGGGACCTAAATGGAAAATAATGAAACCATACAAATAATAAAAAAAGAACAGGGGTGCATTCTATAAACTGAATGTGGAGAAAATTTTTCTAATAACGACTCAAAATTCAGAGGTAATAAAAGAAAAAATAAATTTCATTATGTTAAATAAAAATTTTTTGCATGGCAAAAATATGCACCACAAACAAAAAGAAAGCATGGCCTGGCACAGTGGCTCACGCCCGTAATCCCAACACTTTGGGAGGCCAGGGTGGGCAGATTACTTGAGGTCAGGAGTTTGAGACCAGCCTGACCAACATGCTGAAACCTGTCTCTACTAAAAATACAAAACATTAGCCAGGCGTGATGGTGAAAGGTGAAGCCAACTGCACTTCCTGGGTCGAGTGGGGACTTGGAGAACTTTTCTGTCTAGCTAAAGGATTGTAAATGCACCAATCAGTGCTCTGTATCTAGCTAAAGGTTTGTAAATGCACCAATCAGTACCCTGTAAAAATGGACCAATCGCTCTGTGTCTAGCTAAAGGTTTGTAAACACACCAATCAGCACTCTGTAAAAACGGACCAATCAGCACTCTGTAAAATGGACCAATGGGCAGGACAAATAAGGCAATAAAAGTTGGCCACCTGAGCCAGCAGTACCAATCTACTCAGGTTCCCTTCCAGGGTGTGGAAGTGTTCTTCTTTTGCTCTTTACACTAAGTTTTGCTGCTGCTCACTCTTTGGGTCTGCACTACCTTTATCAGCTGTAACGCTCACCGCAAAGGTCTGCAGCTTCAATCCTGAAGTCAGTGAGACCATGAACCCACCGGGAGGAGCAAACAACTCCGGACACGCCATGTTTAAGAGATGTAACACTCACTGGGAAGGTCTGCGGCTTCACTCCTGAAGTCAAGTGAGACCACCAGTCCATTGGAAGGAAGAAACTCTGGACTCATCTGAACATTGGAAGGAACAAACTCCAGACTACCATCTTTGAGAACTGTAACGCTCACCGTGAGGGTCTGTGGCTTCAGTCTTGAAGTCAGCGAGACCAAGAACACACCAGAAGGAAACAATTCTGGACACAATGGTAGGCACCTGTAATCCCAGCTACTTGGGACGCTGTGGCTGGAGAATCACTTGAACCCGGGAGGTGGAGGTTACAGTGAGCTGAGATTGCTCCACTGCATTCCAGCCTGGGTAACAGCAAGACTTTCTCAAAAAAAAAAAAAAAAAAAAAAAAAAAAAATGACGAATTGTGAGAAAATATTTGCATTATATATGAAGGGGTAATATCCCTAGTGTGTAAACAATATTTAAAAATTGAGGGGAGGAGCAGACCAAAAATTCAATAGAAAAAAGACAAAATACATGAACAATTTACAGAAAATATATAACTGTTAAGAAAACAATTCCACGTGGGGTATGGTGGCTCACGCCTGTAATCCAAGGTGGGAGGATCACTTAAGTGCAGGAGTTAGAGACCAGCATGGGCAAAATGGTGAGCTCTTGTCTCTACATAAAAACAAATTAGCTGGGCATGGTGGCATGCACCTGTAGTCCCAGCTCCTTGGGAGGCTGAGGCAGGAGGATCCTTGAGCCCAGGAGGTTGAGGCTGCAGTGAGCCATGATCATGCCACTGCACTCCAGCCTAGGTGACAGAGTGAGGCCCTGTCTCAGAAAAACACACAAAGAATGAAAACAATCCCATTTAAGATAACAAAAGAATAAAATACGAATACATTTAACAAAAGCAATGCAAAATGTATTCTCTGAAAGTTACAAAACACTGTTGAAAAAAATTGAAAAGACCTAAGCAAATGGAAAGATCCCATGTTCACGGATCAGAAGACTTAATATTGTTAAGATGTTAATACTCTCCAAATTGCTCTACAGATTCTACACAATCTATATCAGAATCCCATCTGATTTGTTTATAAAAACTGACAAGACAATTCTGAAATTCATACGGAAACTTGGGGACCCTGAATAACCAAACACTCTTGAAAATGAAGAAAGGTGGGGTGCTCACATGTCCTGATTTCAAAACTTGCTACAAAGCTACGGTAATCAAGACAGTGTGATGTTGGCGTAAGGATAGATATACAGATAAACAGACTAGAATTGAGAGTTTAGAAACGTATCTATGACCAAGCGATTTTCAACCAGGGTGTCAAGAACATTCAGTGGGGCTGGGAGCAGTGGCTCACGCCCGTAATCCCAGCACTTTGGGAGGCCGAGGCGGGCAGATCATGAGGTCAGGAGATCAAGACCATGCTGGCTAATACGGTGAAACTGTGTCTTTACTTAAAATACAAAAACAGTTAGCTGGGCATGATGGAGGGCACCTGTAGTCCCAGCTACTTAGGAGGCTGAGGCAGGAGAATGGCGTGAACCTGGGAGGTGGAGCTTTCAGTGAGCCAAGATTGAGTCACTGCAGTCCCGCCTGGGCGACAGAATGAGACTCCATCTAAAATAAAAATAAAAATAAAAAATTAAATGAGGAAATAATAGTCTTTTCAATAAATAATGCTAGAGGCCAAATGTGGTGGCTCACGCCTGTAATCCCAGCACTTTGGGAGGCCAAGGCGGGCAGATCACGAGGTCAGGAGATCGAGACCATCCTGGCTGACACAATGAAACCCCGTCTCTACTGAAGATACAAAAAATTAGGTGGGCGTGGTGGCAGGCGCCTGTAGTCCCAGCTACTCCAGAGGCTGAGGCAGGAGAATGGCATGAATCTGGGAGGCTGAGCGTGAAGTGAGCCAAGATCACACCACTGCACTCCAGCCTGGGCAACAGAGTGAGACTCTGTATCAAAATAAATACATACATACATACGTACATACATACATACATACATAAGAAATAAAGCTAGGAAAGCTGGATATCTACATACAAAAAAAAATGAAGTTGGACCCTTACCTCATACTATATACAAAAATTAACTTGAAATGGAATGAAGACCTAAATTTAAGAGACAAAGCTATTCAACATAAAACTCCTAGAAGAAAACACAGGGGTAAAACATTATTACCTTGGATTTGTCAGTGGATTCTTAGATGTGACATGAAAAGCACAAGCGACCAAAGGAAAAATAGACAAATACTTTTGTGCTTCAAAGGACACTATCAAGAAAGTAAAAAGACCACCCACAGAGTGGGAGGAAATTTTTACAAATCTTTTGGTTAGTTGGTCTTTTTATTATTATTGTAAGATAATAAAAAGACAGAGATATGCAAATGGGTCAGACCTAGTGGCTCATAATCTTAGCACCTTGGGAGACTGAGGAAGGAGTTCAAGACCAGCCTAGGCAACATGGTGAAACCCTGTCAAAAAATTTTTTTTAATTAGACAGGTGTGGTAGCACACACCTGTGTTTGGACAAACGGAGGCAAGATGGCGCAGTTCCGGGTTCTTCACCCTCAACTTTCCCGCGCCCGGGAGAGACACGGGTCGACTGCGCAGGCGCAACCCGACCTCCCACGGAGAAAAACCGGAACCCGCCTAGCCATGCCTACCGCCCCGCCCCCGACCAGCCTATGTCCCGCCCACTGCCCTCCCACTTCCGGGCCGGGACATAAAAGCTGCTCCGGGCGGGCGCCGGGAGGGAACTTCCTCGGCCCCTCCTCCTACAGAGGACCGAGGAACCTCTTCCGAGAACACCGGAGCAAACTTCCTCGGCCCTTCCTCATATGCAGGACCGAGGAACCTCCTCCCAGAACGCCGGAGCAACTTCGTCGGCCTCCACCGCCGGAGACCGGTGAACCTCGCCCCTCCCTCACATTGGCTTGTAAATAAAGTTTTTTTGCCTTGCCTACTTGCCTTTTCTCTGGCATTTGCTCGGGGGGTCGCATTAAAGCAAATCAACCTGTAGTCCCAGTTACTCCAGAGGCTATGATGGGAGGATCACTTGAGCCCAGGGAGGTTGAGGCTGCCGTGAACCATGATCATGCCATTGCACTCCAGCCTGTGTGACAGAGCAAGACTCTGTATTAAAAAAAAAAAAAAAGGCCGGGCACGGTGGCTCACACCTGTAATCCTAGCACTTTGGGAGGCTGAGGCGGGTGGATCATGAGGTCAGGAGATCAAGACCATCCTGGCTAACACGGTGAAACCCCGTCTCTACTAAAAAATACAGAAAATTAGCCAGGTGTGGTGGCGAGCGCCTGTAGTCCCACCTACTTGGGAGACTGATGCAGGAGAATGGCGTGAACCCGGGAGGCGGAGCTTGCAGTGAGCCGAGATTGCCCCACTGCTCTCCAGACTGGGAGAGAGAGGGAGACTCCGTCTCAAAAAAAAAAAAAGAGAGAGATGTAAATGGTTACTCTATATGTAATCGTTTGAGAGACTACAAAACCATTTTCCAAAGTGGCTACACCATTTTACGTTTCCACCAGCAGTGGATGAGGATTCTGATTTCTCTACATCCTCGTCAACATTTATCTGATAGGTGTGAAGCGATGTAGTAGATGTGAAGCATAGTAGGTGTGAAGCAATGTTTTGTAGTTCTTTAAATGGTTAAACACAGAGTTACTATGTAACCTGGTAATTTCACTCTTAGGTGTATTACCCAAGATGAATTAAAACATATATCCACACAAAAACTTCGTGTTCATAGCAGTATTACTCATAATAGCCAAAAAGTGGAAACAACCCAAATGTACACAAACTGATGAGTCAATAAACAAATTGTGACATATACATACGATGGAATGTTACAGATCTATAAAAAGAAAACAAGTACTGATACATTTTACAACACAATAAACCGTAAAAATATCCTAAGTGAAAGAAGCCAGTCACAATATATAGATAGATAGATAGATAGATAGATAGATAGATAGATAGATAGATAGATAGATAGATAGATA
>NC_045434.1:88519812-88533085 GCF_002776525.5 Piliocolobus tephrosceles
ATAGATAGATAGATAGATAGATAGATAGATAGATAGATAGATAGATATGGTTTGGCTCTGTCTCCCCACCCAAATCTCATGTTGAACTGTGATCTCGAGTGTTGATCTCGAGTGTGATCTCCATGACTGGATCATGGGGGTGGTGTCTAATGGTTTAGCACCATCCTCCTAGTCTCATGATAATTCTCATGAGATCCGGTTAAAAGTATGTAGCACCTCACCCTTCATACTGTCTCTCCTGCTCCACCATGGTCAGACATGCTTGCTTCCCCTTCACTTTCCACTGTGATTGTAAGTTTCCTAAGGCCTCCCAGCCATGCTTCCTGTACAGCCTGCACAACTGTGAGTCAATTAGACCTCTTCTCCTCATAAGTTACCCAGTCTCAGGTAGTTCTTTATAGCAGTGTGAGAACAGACTAATACATATGTGTGTGTATATACGTGTGTGTGTGTGCATACACACACATACATATACATATATTAAATATGTATACAGGTCCAGGAGTGGTGGCTAACACGTGTAGTCCCAGCACTTTGGGAGGCTGAGGCTGATGGATCCTGAGATCAAGAGATCGAGACCATCCTGGCCAACATGGTGAAACCCCATCTCTACTAAAAATACAAAAATTAGCTGAGCATGGTGGCATGCACCTGTAATCCCAGCTAATGGGGAGGCTAAGGCAGGAGGATTGCTTGAGCCCGGGAGGCAGAGGTTGCCATGAGTTGAGATCGTGCCACTGCACTCCAACCTGGGCGACAGAGTGAGACTCCGCCTCAAAAAAAGAAAAAAAAAGTATACGTATATATGTATGTGTGTATGTAAAAAATAATTATCCCATTTGTAAAAATCCAGAATGAGAAATTTAGATAGAGAGACAGAAAGTAGATTAGTGGTTGCTTGGGGGAGTAACATAGGGTGATAGTGAAGAAAAAAGTTGATTGTGGTAATGGTTGCACATTTCTGTGAATGCACTAAAAACCATTAAATTGTACACTTTCAAGGGGTGAATTGTGTAGTATATGAATTATATCTCAATAAAGCTGTTACCAAAAACAAAGATATAACAGTGGCTCTTATATACAAGAAGAGATCTTCCATATTACTCATAATAATAAAAGATATGCAAATTAAAACTATGCCATTTGGGCCGGGCGCGGTGGCTCATGCCTATAATCCCAACACTGGGAGGCCAAGGCGGGTGAATCATGAGGTCAGGAGTTCGAGACCAGCCTGACCAATGTGGTGAAACCCCGTCTCTACTAAAAATACAAAAATTAGCTGGGCGTGGTGGCACAGGCCTGTAATCCCAGGTACTCAGGAGGCTGAGGCAGGAGAATTGCTTGAACCCAGGAGGCAGGGGTTGCAGTGAGCTGAGATCGCGCCACTCCACTCCAACCTGGGCGACAGAGCGAGACTATGTCAAAACAAACAAAGAAACAAACAAACAAACAAATAAAATACGCCAGTATACAATGTCTTATCCATCAGATTGACGAAGATTATAAATTATGACAGACAATACATTCTGTTGGAAAAGCTGTGGAGAAACTGGCATTCTTATTAATTGTTGATGGGAATTCAAAATCATACAACCATTGTGGAGGAGAATTTAGCAATATCTACTAAAGTTAATTAATCTTTTGACCAAAAATTCCCACTTCTAGGAATTTACCCTGATGATACACTTCCATAGAGAAATACATGTACACAAGAAGATACACTGGGCCGCAGCCAGTGGCCCATGTCTGTAATCTCAACACTTTTGGAAGCCAAGGTGAGAGCATCACTTGCGCCCAGAAGTTTGAGACCACCATGGGCAACATAATTAAACCCTGTCTCTACAAAAACTACAAAACTTGGCCAGGTGTGGGGACCTGTGCCTGTAGTCCCAGCTCCTCGGGAGACTGAGGTGGAAGGATCGCTTGAGCCCAGGAAATCTAGACTGCAGTGGGCCATGATCGCACCACTGCACTCCAGCCTGGGCAACAGAATGAGACCCTGTCTCAAAAATTTAAAAAAAAAAAAAAAAAGTAATATACACTAACATTATTTATAATTGCAAATATTGAAAAGGATTAAATGCCTGTATGAAAAGAGTGGTTATCCACACAATAGAGTGCTATTCTGCAGATGTTAAAAAAAAAAAAAAAAAAAGGCTGGGCACGGTGGCTCACATCTGTAATCCTAGCACTTTGGGAGGCTGAGGCTGGTGGATTACCTGAGATCAGCAGTAGGAGACCAGCCTGGCCAACATGGTGAAACTCCGACTCTACTAAAAATACAAAAATTTGGCCAGGCACGGTGGCTCACACCTGTAATCCCAACACTTTGGAAGGCCAAAGTAGGCAGATCACAAGGTCAGGAGATCGAGACCATCCTGGCTAACATGGTGAAACCCTGTCTCTACTAAAAATATCTAAAAAAAGAAAATTTTTTTTGGGTGTGGTAGCAGTTGCCAGGCGTGGTGGCACATGCCTGTAATCCCAGCTACTCAGGAGGCTGAGGCAGGAGACAGAGGTTGCAGTGAGCTGAGATCGTGCCACTGCACTCCAGCTCAGCCAGACCGACAGAAATGAATGAGATTCATCACCTGTAGGAGGTCGGTAGGAATGGAGTGGAAAGGATGAGATGTGGGTGAAATGGAATGGAAAGAATGGTTGGGGAGGGGTGATACCTCTTTGAGCGTAATATTTGTATATAGTTCTGGTAACTAGGTTAATATTTCACATACTCAAAAAAATAAAATAAATGCAATAATAGTAGGGGCAAAAACTCTAAAAATGGAATATAAACAAGAAAAAATGACAAAAAAGCAGACCACTATGTCCCACAAACTGTGGGGAACATATATCAAGCTTGAAGAGAAAGCAGTCACCTTTGGTATTTTCCCTCTGTACATCTTTCTCCTACAGAGTACAGAGGGAAAATACCAACATTCCAGCAACTTTCCCCAAGAAAATCTATTGCCTCTTTACTGTCAACGCTTTTTATCCACTCAAGGTGAATACCTAACGAAATATTTCAAAAATTGTCTAGCTACTTGCTCTGCAATGCCTGGTTATCAGATCCCTCTTTGGAACATGGGGTTCCTGCTATCTATTGTTTTATTTTGGTCTTTATGGCACAGCTGTAATTGAAACAGAAATAGTCTCCTTTTAATAACCTGATGCGTCTGTTCTGCCAATCCCTATGTTTTGTTTTGAAAATCTGATCATTCTGTCACAACAACATATTTTATTAAAAAATCACCCTTCTGTTAAGTGATGGAGCTTTTTCTTCTCTTTTTATTGAGGGGTGAGGGATGGGTGTGTAATTTGTAAGTACTTTTGTGCATGATCTGTCCCTCCCTCTTCCCACCCCTGCAGTCCTCTGAAGGGGAGCCAACAGCCTTTCCCTGCCTTGGATTCTGAAGTGTTCCTGTTTGTCTTAACCTAGCCCTGGCCAGAGTTTTTTCTTTGATTTTTTTTTTTTTTAATTAAAAGACAGCTGTATGAGATGAAAAAAATAAAATAAAACATAAAAAACATAAAAATCACCCTTCTGGTCAGACGTGGTGGCTCACACCTGTAATCCCAGCACTTTGGGAGGCTGAGGTGGGCAGATCACGAGGTCAGGAGTTCAAGACCAGCCTGGCCAACATAGTTAAACCCCGTCCCTACTAAAAATACAAAAAATTTGCTGGGATGGTGGTGGGCGCCTGTAATCCCAGCTACTCGGGAGGCTGAGGCAGGAGAATCGCCTGAACCTGGGAAGTAGAGGTTGCAATGAGCAGAGATTGCGCCATTGCACACCAGCCTGGGTGACAGCACAAAACTCCGTCTCAAAAAAAAAAAATCACCCTTTATGGAGAGAGTGGGATGTCCGGCTTTAGAGTGGGAACCTTCATTGCGCCAGTGACGACAAAGAGAATTAAATATGGGTAATGTTGAGAAAGGCAAGAAGATTTTTGTTCAGAAGTGTGCCCAGTGTCACACCGTGGAAAAGGGAGGCAAGCACAAGACTGGGCCTAATCTCCATGGTCTCTTTGGGCAGAAGCCAGGTCAGGCCGTTGGATTCTCTTACACAGATGCCAATAAGAACAAATGCATCACCTGGGGAGAGGACACACTGATGGAGTATTTGGAGAATCCCAAGAAGTACATCCCTGGAACAAAAATGATCTTTGCCGGCATTAAAAAGAAGGTAGAAAAGGCTGACTTGACAGCTTATCTCAAAAAAGCTACTAATTAGTAATAATTGGCCACTGCCTTATTTATTGCAAAACAAATGTCTCATGAATTGTTTATGTGTACCATACTTTAATAGAGCTCATACAACAGAATTCAGATCATGAATGACTGACAGAATATTTTGTTGGGCAGTCCTGATTCAAAATTAAGATTGGCTTGTGGTTAAATGAATATGTTCAGTTTTTGAATTTTAATAGTAATTCCAATTCAGTAAATGCTATCACTGTTTACCCCTTCTAAAGATATGATTAGACTTCATTAGTAATGTTAAACTTTTCACAAAGATGGTGCGTACCATCTTAAAACTTACTGGAGATTGGTTTTATATTTAGATTTATATAACTGGTTATGTGAATGTATTTAAATACTGGAGAAATTCCTTCACTGTCTCAGAACCAAGCAAGAGTCACCTGTGTTTTGTGTTCATAAAGGCAAGGGTTGAAGATAAATAAGGTAGCCATGTCTACTTTATATTTTTGGCCTTAACTATGCCAATCTAATTAGAATTCCCTGTATTTAAAATGGTTCCTTTTACTTATTGAAAGGCATTTTAGTGTGTTTTATGAGTAATATCAAACATTATTTAACACTTCTCACATTTTATAGATGATCTATAAGGTCACATGCTTTTAAAATAGTAGCAAGTTAAGCTTCACTCTTGAATGCTTTACAATCTAAGTCAAACTAAGTTATAATTTAGGATTGTCTTTAAACAGCCATTCAGAAACATAAAACTGTAGAACTGCTATGTATTTGTGATTGGGAATGATTCTTTTGCCAACTTCAAAGGATTAAAGTAGAGGAGATATACACAAATTATAAAATTATGTATGATCATAAGACTTATGATAAAAAGAAAACCACACACACACACACATATATACATCACCCTTTATGAGGAACTTGCAAAATCTGCCCATTCTTTTTTCTTTTTTTTTTTTTTTTTGAGGCTGAGTCTCATTCTGTCACCCAGGCTGGAGTGCAGTGGTGCGATTTTGGCTCACTGCAACTTTCACCTCCCGGATTCAAGTGATTCTCCTGCCTCAGTCTCCCAAATAGTTGAGACTACAGGCACATGCCACCATGCCCAGCTAGTTTTTGTATTTTTAGTAGAGATGGGGTTTCATCATGTTGGCTAGGCTGGTCTCGAACTCCTGACCTCAGGTGATCCCACCCCACCTCGGCCTCCCAAAGTGCTGGGATTATAGGCATGAGCCATGGCACCCCGTCTTATCTGCCCATACCATCTGCATATGTGGGTGGAGTCCAGGAAGTGGCATGAAAATCCAGTGTAAAAGATATGAGTGCAATTTACCCTGTTGCCCCAGTATTGTGCCTTATTGAAGGCACAATACTACTTATAATCTAAAGAAAGCTGCAACAATTGGAGCCAGAACTTCTTCCAAATCTCATGAGAAGTTGGTGTAGTCAATCATATCTCCACCAACTCCCACCCCTTGTCCCACCACAGTATATATAAAGAACGAGGCTGGGTGCAGTGGCTCATGCCTATAATCCCAGCACTTTGGGAGGCCAAGGCAGGTGGATCACGAGGTTAGGAGATCGAGACCATCCTGGTTAACACAGTGAAACCCTATCTCTACTAAAAATACAAAAAATTAGCCATGAGTGGTGGCGGGTGCCTGTAGTCCCAGCTACTAGGGAGGCTGAGGCAGGAGAATGGCATGAACCCAGGAGGCGGAGTTTGCAGTGAACCGAGATCATGCCACTGCACTCCAGCCTGGGGACAGAGCAGGATTCCATCTCAAAAAAAAAAAAAAAGAATGAACTGGGGCTGGGTACAGTGGCTCATGCTTGTAATCCCAGCACTTTGGGAGGCTGAGGTGGCCAGAGGGTTGCTTGAGCCCAGGAGTTTGAAACCAGCCTGGGCATCATAGTAAGACCTCATCTCTACAAAAAATTTAAGAATTAGCCAAGCATGGTGGTGGGCACCAGTAGTCACAGCTCTCCAGGAGGCTCAGGCAGGAGGATCACTTGAGCCCAGGAGGCTGAGGCTGCAGTGAGCTATGACCATGCCACTGCACTCCAGTCTGGGTGGCAGAGTGAGACTCTGTCTCAAAAACAACAACGACAGAAATACACACTTCTGAGAAACTGAAACTAGAGGGGAAAACAGGGCTCACTGAGCACCGTTCCAGCATCCGGACACCACAGATCCCCTTCCCTCCATGCTGAAAACCACACTTCTCAAACCTTCACTCAACACTTCTTTCCCCAAAGCCAGAAGATGCACAAGGAGGAGCATGAGGTGTCTGTGCTGGGGGCACCCCATAACACCATCTTCCCAAGGTCCACCATGATCAACATCCAAAGCGAGACCTCCGTGCCCGACCATATCGTCTGGTCCCTGTTCAACACCATCTTCTTGAACTGGTGCTGCCTGGGCTTGATAGCATTCGCCTACTCCGTGAAGTCTAGGGACAGGAAGATGGTTGGCGACGTGACCGGGGCCCAGGCCTATGCCTCCACCGCCAAGTGCCTGAACATCTCGGCCCTGATTGTGGGCATCCTCATGACCATCGGATTCATCCTGTTACTGGTGTTTGGCTCTGTGGCAATCTACCATATTATGTTACAGATCATACAGGAAAAACAGCGTTACTAGTAGCTGCCCATAGCCTGCGACCTTTGTACTCCACTTTGCAATGCTGGCCCTCACGCTGGGGCTGTTGGCCCTGTCCCCTTGGTCCTGCCCCTGGATACAGCATTTTATCCCCACACACCTGTCCACAATGACATTCAATAAAGTGCACGTGCTTGTGAAAAAAAAAAAACAAAACAAAACAACAACGACAAAAAGAATGAATTGGGAGGACAACTGGGAATTCTCATTATTGGCATTATGGGATGTACAATATTTGTGATGGGAAGCAAAAAAGATAAAAGTACTTCCCCTTCCTCCCAAAGCCAAAGATGAGGGCATGCCAGGAGAGACATTGGTACAATTGGTGACACCAGCAAGGAGAGACTAACAACATTTCATTCCCTAGACAGATGCTTTAAACTGTAGAACCTGCCAACCCACTCTGGTCAGGTTGGAGTAAAGCATGGTGTGAGTTTTTAACCTGTGCAAACATAAAAATTCATGTCAGTTTCTTGGCTAGAGAGTTCTGAAAGTGGAAGGCCCACTGGAATAATCTGTGCTGGCAGGGTTTATAGGTACCTTGGTAAAGTATGCCTAGGGAGAAAATGTGGCCAATCCCCCCAACCCATCACAGTCTGGCAACTCCCCCTAAAGGACTTCAGGTGTCTCTGAAGGAGCAGGAGCAGTGGGAGGTGCCAGGAGACCACTGTGCCAAGTCACGGGATATCCAACCTGAGTTTAGGTTTGGAGAATAGACGATAAGCGGCACCATTCGAAGGGGTCTTCAATGACAGAAAAGTCCAGAATGAAGATAAACACTACTCAAAAAACTACAAACATCCTTCACTCTGAAACCACCAGATCTAACCAGAGTAAGACAAGGTCACCTACTCACAGTTGGCCACAGTTATTCATTAAATAGAGAAACACTTCACATTTTCCCCTTTCTTTCTTT
The DNA here is from genome assembly GCF_002776525.5 of Piliocolobus tephrosceles. NCBI lineage: Eukaryota > Metazoa > Chordata > Mammalia > Primates > Cercopithecidae > Piliocolobus > Piliocolobus tephrosceles. The sequence goes on from NC_045434.1 coordinate 88,527,603, forward strand.
CTGATCCTATACAATGCAGAAGAAGAAGCCTGAAAAGGGAGAAGAGCTATTGAACTCTGAATCCTCTATAAGATTAGGAATTTAAAACTGAACTAAGGCTTTACAAAAATCAGCTTTATTGAGATATAATCATATGCAATTCAAACATTTCAAACGTACAATTGAATGGTTTTTAGCACATTCACAGAAATGTTTAACCACTACAATTTTAGAACATTCTTATCACCTCCAAAAGAAACCTTGCACCATTTAACTTTCACCCCTCATCCCCCACCTCCAGCTCTAAGCAACCACTAATCTGTCTCTATGGATTTCTCTATTCTAGACTTACATATGGATAGAATTATATAATATGCTGGGGGAGTTTGTGACTTGTTTCTTTCACTCAGCTTAATGCTTCTGGGGTTCATCCAAAAAAAAAAAAAAAGGTTCATCCAAGTAGTATGTATCAATACTTCCTTTTTATGGCCAATACGTCTATTGTGTAGACATACCATATTTTGCTTATCCATTTGTAAGTTGATGGACTTTTGGGTTGTTTCTACCTTTTGGCTATGATGGATAATGCTGCTACAAACATTCCTGTATAAGTTTTTGTGTGGTAACATGTTTTCAGTTCTCCTGGGGACAGCCATAGGAATGGAATGGCTGGGTCAGATGGTGGCTTTTTTTTTTTAAGACAGTGTCTCACTCTATCACTCAGGCTGGAGTGTAGTGGTGTGATCAAAGCTCACTGCAGCTTCCCAGGCTCAGGTGATCCTCCCACCTCCGCCTCCTGAGTAGCTGGGATTACAGGTGCGTGCCACCACATCCAGCTAATTTTTGTATTTTCTGTAGAGAGGAAGGTTTGCCATGTTACCCAGGTTGGTCTTGAACTCCTGGGCTAAAGTGATCCTCCACCCACCTTGGCTACCCAAAGTGCTGGGATTATAGGCGTGAGCCACCGTACCTGGCCAGTAACTCTTATGTTTAATAATTCGAGGAACTTCCAGACTGTTTTCCAAAGTAACTTCACACTTTACATTCCCACCAATAGTCAGTGAGGGTTTCAATTACTTTATACCCTTGCCAACACTTAATCTGACTTGATTCTAGTCATCCTAGTGGGTGTGAAGTGGTATCTTAAAGTTTTATTTCCATTTCCCTGATGACTAATTATGTTGACCATTTAAAAAATGTGTTTATTGGCCATTTGCATATCTTCCTTATGCAGAAAAAGATATTTCTATTCAGATCCTTTGCCTAATTTTTAATTGAGTTGTTTGTCTTTTCATTGTTACGTTGTAACTTTGGTTACCAGGTCTCTCTCTGTCACCCAGGCTGGAGTACAGTGGTGTGATCGTAGCTCACTATAACCCTGAACTCCTGGACTCAAAGGATCCTTCTGCCTCCGCCTCTCCAGTAGCTAGGACCACACACACGTGCCACACACCTAGCTAATTAAAAAGAAAATTAAGAAACAAGGTATCTCCATACTACCCAGGCTGGTCTCAAACTCCTGACCTCAAGTGATCCTCCCATCTCATCCTCCCAAACTGCTGGCCAGGTGTAAGCCACTGCATCCAGCCCATTTTCTTGATAATAATCTTCTGCTTAAAGTACAAAAGTTGACCAGGCGCGGTGGGGTCATGCCTGTAATCCCAGCACTTTGGGAGGCCAAGGTGGGTGGAGGATCACTTTAGCCCAGGAGTTCAAGACCGACCTGGGCAACATGGTGAAACCCTGACTCTACTAAAAATACAAAAATTAGCCAGGCGTGGTGGGGGGTGCCTATAATCCCAGCTATTTGGGAGGCTGAGGCAGAAGAATCGCTTGAACCTGGGAGGCAGAGGTTGCCGTGAGCCGAGATGACGCCATTGCACTCCAGCCTGGGCGACAGAGCAAGACTCCGTCTCAAAAAAAAAAAAGTACACAAGTTTTGTCCAAGCACAGTAGCTCATGCCTACAAACCTAATACTTTCGGAGGCTAAAGAGGGCAGATCTCTTGAGCCCAGGAGTTTGAGACCAGCCTGGGCAATATGGTGAAACTCCATCTCTACCAAAACAAACAAACAAAAAACAATTAGCCGGGCATGATGACGTGCACTTGTAGTCCCAGCTACTTGGGAGGTTGAGATGGGAGGATCAATTTAGCCTGGGAAGTAGAGGCTGCATGACCCCAGATGGCACCATAGCACTCCAGCCTGGGTGACAGAGTGAGACCCTGTCTCAAAAAAAAAAAGTTTTAAATTTTGATGAAGTCCAGTTTATCTCTTTTTTGTTGCTCATGATTTTGGTGTCATATCTAAGAATCTTTACATTTAGGTCTTTGATTCACTTTAAGTTTATCTTTCTATATGGTGTGAAATTGTTACCAAAACACTAGGAGTTCAGGAGTTCAGTTTATGTCCTGTTGCTCACCACACAGAAAGATGAGCAGTACCTGCCACTGAGACAACAGGTATTGCCAAGGAAGAAGGCTTTACTCAGGTGCTACAGCTCAGTCACAAATCCATTTCCCTGACCAACTAAAATTAGAGGTTTATATAGTAAAGAAGAAATATAATGATATATAGGAAAACAGGAACTCAGGAGGCCAAGAAAGCACTCGTGACCAAGGAGGGGTCTTGCGCTTCATTGTCAGGATGGGATGATCTGGTTGAATTTCAGTTCCTTGATACTTTTTTTGAGAGGCCTGGTGGTCCTTTCCTGAAGAAGGAACTCAAAATAAAACAAATGTAAATTTTAAGCTTTAAGAGCAGAAGGTCAATTTCTTTTTCTTTTTTCTGTTTTTTGTTTGTTTGTTTTTGCTTTTTTGTTTGCTTGTTTGTTTGTTTTTTTGAGACGAGGTCTCCCTCTGTCGCCCAGGCTGGAATGCAGTGGCTTGATCTCAACTCACTGCAACCTCTGCCTCCCGGGTTCAAGCAATTTTCCTGCCTCAGCCTCCTGAGTAGCTGGGATTACAGGTGTGTGTCACCATACCCAGCTAATTTTTATAGTTTTAGTAGACATGGGGTTTTGCCATGTTGGCCAGGCTGGTCTGGAACTCCTGACTTCAGGTGATCCGCCCTCCTCGGCCTCCCAAAATGCTGATATTATAGGCATGAGCCGCCACGCCCAGCAAGAAGGGTCAATTTCTGTTGATACAAAAAAAACTATGAGACTATTGGGTTCATTTCAAAATAAGGGTCTAACTTAATTCTTTTGCATGTGGTGATCCAGTTGTCCCAGCACCATTTGTTTTCTTTCCTCACTGAACGTTCTTGGTACCCTAGTTAAAAATTACTTGGTTATAGATACATGGGTTTATTTCTGGACACTCAATCTTTTTTTTTTTTTTTTTTTTTTGAGACAGAGTCTCACTCTGTCGCCCAGGTTCTAGTGCAGTGCCATGCTCTCGGCTCACTGCAACTTTTGCCTCCCAGTTTCAAGTGATTCTCCTGCCTCAGCCTCCCAAGTAGCTGGGGCTACAGGCATGCATCACCACGCCTGGCTAATTTTTGTTTTGTTTTGTTTCGAGACGGAGTCTCGCTCTGTTGCCCAGGCTGGAGTCCAATGACTTGGTCTTGGCTTACTGCAACCTGCTTCCCGGGTTCAAGCAATTCCGCCTCAACCTCCTGAGTAGCTGGGATTACAGGTGCCCGCCACCACATCCAGCTAATTTTTGTATTTTTAGTAGAGACGGGGTTTCACTGGTCTCAAACTTCTGACCTCAGGTGATCCACCCGCCTTGGTCTCACAAAGTGCTGGGATTACAGGTGTGAGCCACCGCGCCTGGCCTGTAAGTTTTAATAATTGAAATTGATCACTTCTGGGATATACCTGATTTTTCATGAAGATATGAGAATGAGAGCACAATTAAATGTAGTGATCAGAAAAGATAAAACAATTTCATGTTCATAGCCAGTGAGTTAAGACTATACAACAAACTAGGTATAATAAGTACTCTTGGAATTTGAAGTAATCTTAGAGGAGGATTTTGACTTAACACAGAATTCGGATGTTGAAGACAGTTTTACCTGGATCTTAGGGGACAAGGAAGGCCCGCCTGATTTCTAGGTTATATACATTGCTCACGTTTTGTCTTGGAGTAATTCTCCAGATATTTTACACACAGATGCTTGTATGTGTGTATCTTGTCAGTCATCTATATTAACTTTATCAGTTTTGTAACTGCTTCTTAAGTAAATCTTGCTGATATTTTTTCAACGCTTGGTCCCTTTTTGGTTTTTCACAATGTTATTAACAAAAAAACACATACATACACAAACCAATAAGCCTGTTTTATCCTCCTTTGTCTAGGAATATGACAAATCTGAAGCTATACCTGAGGAAGTAGCTGGAGCTGGACAACCGTAACGAGGTGCAAGTCCCCATGGAAGATTCAAGCCTGTCCAGCAGTGTTGATGTGGACAAAGGCTTTGCCATTGCCTTTGTTGTTCTTCTGTTTCTGTTCCTCATAGTGATGATTTTTCGGTGTGCCAAGTTGGTGAAGAATCCCTACAAGGCCAGCTCCACAACCACAGAACCATCTCTGAGCTGAAGTATAATAAAACCTGGTAGACTCCCTTTCACAAGAGATTTGAAATCTGTTATACACACTTTATTTCACCTCCCTGTTTCTCAGCCTTCTCACTCTTGCATTCTACAATGAGATGAAACACAAGCCAGTCTGTATTGTTCCTGTTCAGGGAAATGGCTACTAAAGTAAGTTAGAGGTTGAATTTATTGGCTAGAATAAGGCCATGGATTTTAATTCTTCAATGCCTAAGGTCCTTAGGATGGGACAGTGGGCCATAATTTTATGATGTAATGTAACATAATGTCATCATTCTTGGTAAGGTCCACCTGAAACTAGAAGCTCACCTAGAGGTGGCAGACTTGAATGATCCCTTTAGTTATGCAAATGTAGGCTCAGCAGAAATCAAATGTCCTATAAGAAGAGTGTAACCAGATTGTTTTAGTGTGTGAAGTTTTGTAAAATCTGCTGTTCTAAGTGGGCAGAAATCTGTGGTAGAAGGGGACTAATTTGCTGTGAGGGAATTCCTTAATCTCTCTCATCCCAAATTTCCTCATCTATAAAATATTATGTAGAGGTTTGTATGAGGGCCCCAGAAAAGATATATCTGTGTCCTAAGCCCTGGAATGTGACCTTATTTGGAAAAATGGTCTTTGCAAATATAATTAAGAATCTCGGCCGGGCGCGGTGGCTCAAGCCTGTAATCCCAGCACTTTGGGAGGCCGAGACGGGCGGATCACGAGGTCAGGAGATCGAGACCATCCTGGCTAACACGGTGAAACCCCGTCTCTACTAAAAATACAAAAAACTAGCCGGGCGAGGTGGCGGGCGCCTGTAGTCCCAGCTACTCCGGAGGCTGAGGCAGGAGAATGGCGTAAACCCGGGAGGCGGAGCTTGCAGTGAGCTGAGATCTGGCCACTGCACTCCAGCTCGGGCGACAGAGCAAGACTCCGTCTCAAAAAAAAAAAAAAAAAAAAAGAATCTC
>NC_045434.1:88533185-88588746 GCF_002776525.5 Piliocolobus tephrosceles
AAAAAAAAAAAAAAAAAAAAAGAATCTCAAGATAAATTCATCCTAAATTATCTAGGTAAGTCTTAAATCCAATGACAATTGTTCTTAAAAAAAAAAAAAAAAAAAAAGAGGAGAAGACACAGGGAGACAGAGAAAAAGACCATGTGAACACAGAGACAGAGATCGGAATCACACAGCCACAAGCCAAGGAACCCTTGCTTGGAACCACCAGAAACTAGAAGAGTGAAGAAAGGATTCTTTCTCCCCTAGAGATTCTGGTACCGGTATGGTCTTACCAACACCTTGATTTTGGACTTCGGCCTTCAGAACTGTAAGAAAATAAATTTCTGTTGTTTTAAGGCACCCGGTGTGGTAACTTGTTATGGCAGTCATAGGAAATTAATACATAATATATGATGATGCAGATGATGGTCATGATTCTGATCATCATCCCAGCAATCTTTTCTTTCTTTTCGAGACAGAGTTTCATTCTGTCACCCAGGCTGGAGGGCAGTGGTGTGATTTCGGCTCACTGAAACCTTTGCCTCCCGGGTTCAAGCAATTCTCCTTCCTCAGCCTCCAGAGTAGCTGGAATTACAGGCATCTGCCACATGCCTGGCTAATTTTTGTATTTTTAGTAGAGACAGGGTTTCACCATGTTGACCAAGCTGGTCTCGAACTCCTGACCTCAAATGATCCACCCACCTCAGCCTCCCACAGTGCTGGGATTATAGGCGTGAGCCACTGCGCCCAGCCCCGAGGGATCGCTTAAGAGCAGAGGGAAGAAAATCATAGCACCTACTCTCCAAAGTCTGAAGTTAGGGAACTTTGATAGAGTGGTATATGAGCCAATTGGCAGGGAAGCTTTTAAGAGAATTCACTAGAAAGAAAGGGAGTACCTATATTGCTGAGCAAGACTTAATGTGGGTTTGGCTGAAGAGGATTGGTTTTAGTACAGCAGATGATGGAGAATCAAAGCCCTCACATCCAGCCACGATGGCCTAATATTCTAGTCAACAGTAACCTAGCATATGAGTATGAATTGAGAGCCATAACCTTGGAATCTAACTGGGAGGGCATCACTTGGGCTTATGCAGTGACTTGGACCAGCAAGCAGCCACTTCAGTGGAGACATATATCCATGGGACCACACTGGACTGGGTTTTAACAGTAATACCACATGGTACAGAGACACAACTCTAGTCATGCACTGTTAGCAGAGACCTGATAATTGGTCTCTGTTTCTGACTCCTGGATGTGGGACTGCTCCCTTCCTTAGCTTGAGTAAGCCTCCAAGGAAAATGGAGACGGAGGAATCAAAGTCTTCCACGGAAAATACTAGACTTTGCCTGCACCAGAACAAGATACTCAATTGTATTGGTTAAGCTGGCAGGGAGGTAAAGAGAGGATGTGGGGAGGGGGACAAGAGAGATATATGGTTTGATTTGATGAAAAGAAACTCAGGGCAAGGTGCAGATCAGGTGAAAAGCAGATTAGGATTGATGTCAGTTATGTCGGTGTTGTGTGGAAAAGTAAAATAAAAATAAAGGCTGGGCGCAGTGGCTCACACCTGTAATCCCAGCACTTTGGGAGGCCGAGGTAGGTGGATCACCTGAGGTCAGGAGTTCGAGACCAGCCTGGCCCAACATGTTGAAACCCCATCTCTACTAAAAATACAAAAATTAGCTGGGCTTGGTGGCACGTGGCTGTAATCCCAGCTACTTGGGAGGCTGAGGCAGGAGAATCGCTTGAACTTGGGGGCAGAGGTTGCAGTGATCTGAGATCACGACGCTGCACTCTGGCCTGGGCAAGAGAGCAAGACTCCATCTCAAATAAATAAATAAATAAATAAATAAATAAATAAATAAAGGGTTGATGTCAGCACTTGAGGACTGCAGTGTGTTCCCTCCAGGAACTCAGAGATTAACCTCTGAGTTAACATCTTCTTAACATAAGCTGCACGACAAACACATGATTAATGAGAGCATCAACATGCAGTCACAAGAGAATCACAGGTTTGACAATTATCTGACTTTCTCCAGTAATCTAAAAAAAGATGCATCAGGAAGAAGTGGATCATCTGTGGAAGCAGAAAAAGATGAGCAACCTAAAGTAAATCCATAAGGAGCCAGTACGAATGCTGTTCGAGAGAGGGGAGACTGGATGTGGTGGCCCACACCTATAATCTCAGGAGTTTGGGAGGCTGAGGTGGGAGGATCACGTGAGCCCAGGAGTTTGAGACCAGCCTGGGCGACATAGTAAGATCTCGTCTCTACTAAAAAATAAAAATGTAGCTGGGCATGGTGACACGTGCCTGTAATCCTAGCTGCTTGGGAGACTGAGGTGGGAGGATTGCTAAGGCCCGGAAGATGGAGGTTGCAGTGAGCTATGCTCGTGCAACTATACTCCAGTCTGGGTGGCCAGATAGTCCTTGGTATGGAGATTCAGGGAGTTGCAGCCCATGGACCCTCAGTTTGTTTGGTCTTATTGATCACATGATCTCTGCTAACCTCATGTTCTTAATCACTCCTTCCACCCACCTCAAACTGATAATTTATAGGTCCAATTGGTCTGCAGAGAAGTTATATTGGGCCAGGACCCTCCCACCACTAATGTGGGTGTGTCTGGTGGGTGTTGGGGTTCTACATTTGTGTTTTGAATCAACATTTTAAAAATTATTATTATAAAAGTAATACCTGCATATTGTAAAAACAATTTTTTCAAACATTACCTAAGGATAAAAAGGCAAAAAGTAGGTCCAGGCGTGGTGGCTCATGCCTGTAGTCCCAGCACTTTGGGAGGCCGAAGCGAGTGGATCACAAGGTCAGGAGATCAAGACCATCCTGGCTAACACGATGAAACCCCGTCTCTACTAAAACTACAAAAATTAGCCAGGCATGGTGGCAGGCACCTATAGTCCCAGCTACTCGGGAGGCTGAGGCAGGAGAATCACTTGAACTTGGAAGGCGGAGGTTGCAGTGAGTCAAGATCATGCCATGGCACTCCAGCCTGGGCGACAGAGCAAGTCTTCCAATCAAAATAAATAAATAAATAAATAAATAAATCAAAATAAATAAATAAATACATAAAAAGGCCAGCCGTGGTGGCTCACGCCTGTAATCCCAGCACTTTGGGACGCCAAGGCGGGTGGATCCTGAGGTCAGGAGATTGAGACCATCCTGGCTAACACGGTGAAACCTCATCTCTACTAAAAATACAAAAAATTAGCCAGGCGCGGTGGTGGGCACCTATAGTCCCAGCTACTGGTGGGGGGGGGGGGGGGGGGGGGGGAAGAGGGGGGAAGGGGGTGAACCCCGAGCTGGAGCTTGCAGTGAGCCGAGATCACCCCACTGCACTCCAGCCTGGGTGACAGAGCGAGACTCTGTCAAAAAAAAAAAAAAAAGAAGGCAAAAACTTATTAGATTATTGCCTTGTTTCCCATTCCTTCTTTCCAAAGGTAATTGCTACAAAGTCCATTTGTGCATATATATATACACACATATATACATACTTTCCAAATATTTTCCTTTCCTTTTTATTTTTAATCTAACCTTTTTGAATAGGCTATCCATTTTCAAGTTTCAAATTTCTTTTTTCTTTTTGAGATGGAGTCTTGCTGTGCCGCCCAAGCTGGAGTATAATGGCGTGACCTCGGCTCACTGCAACCACTACCTCCCGGGGTTCAAGTGATTCTCCTGCCTCAGCCTCCCTAGTAGCTGGGATTACAGGCACCCACCACCATGCCCAGCTCATTTTTTGTATTTTTAGTAGAAACGGGGTTTTACCATGTTGGCCACGCTGGTCTGGAACTCCTGTCCTCAGGTGATCCACCTGCCTAGGCCTCCCAAAGTGCTGGGTCAAATTTCAAAAGGTACAAAATGGTGTACTGTGAAAATTCTTACCTCCTCTTCAACTTTCTGTTCTCTCTTCACAAACAACCAATGTTAACAATTTCTTTCTTTTTTTTTTTTTTTTTTTGAGCCAGAGTCTCACTCTGTCACCCAGGCTGGAGAGTAGTGGTATGATCTCAGTTCACTGCAACCTGCAACCACAGCCTCCAAAGCTCAAGCAATTTTCCTGCCTCAGCCTCCCGAGTAGGTGGAACTACAAGCGCCCACCACCATGCCCAGCTAATTTTTGTATTTTTAGTAGAGACAGGGTTTTACCATACTGGCCAGGTTGGTCTCAAACTCCTGACCTCAAATAATCCACCCACCTCAGCCTCCCAAAGTTCTGGGACTACAGGTATGAACCACTGCACCTGGCCCAACATTAAAAATTTCTTGTGTATCCTTCCAGTGGTATTTTATGTACATGTGAGAAAAAAACATATATTATTACCATTAGTTACACAAAGGATGCCACACTATATACCATGTGCTGCACCAGTTTTTATTTAATATTGTATCTTGAAGATTATTCCACATCAATACACGCACAGCCTCCTTAGCTTTTTTTTTTTTTTGAGACAGAGTCTCGCTCTGTCACCCAGGCTGGAGTGCAGTGGCACGATCTCGGCTCACTGCAAGCTCTACCTCCCGGGTTCATGCCATTCTCCTGCCCCAGCCTCCCGAGTAGCTGGTACTATAGGCGCCCACCACCACGCCCGGCTAATTTTTCGTATTTTTAATAGAGACCAGGTTTCACCATGTTAGCCAGGATGGGCTCGATCTCCTGACCTCATGATCCACCCTCCTCGGCCTCCTGAAGTATTGGGATTACAGGCATGAGCCCAGCCTAGCTTTTTTTTTTTAAACACAGTTAAAGAGCATTATATTGTTTGAGTGTGCCATAATTTAACCAATGCCTGCCAATAGAAATTTACATTATTTTCAAATCTTTTGCTATTTCAAACAATTATGCTGCAGAAAATAATCTAGCACTTGAATCATTTCAAAAGTATGCAAATTCAAAAGTATGTAGCAGCCAGGCACAGTGGCTCCACTGCACTCCACTTGCACCACTGCACTCCAGCCTGGGCAACACAATGAGACTCCGTCTCAAAACAAACAAACAAACGAACAAAAATATGTCACTTAAAGTCCTAGAAGTTGAATTGTTGATTTAAAGAATATTGCAGGGCTGGCTGGGTGCCGTAGCTCATGCCTATAATCCTAGCACTTTGGGTTCTAGCTGCTTAGGCTCTGTTTCCAGCCTCACACACAAGGTTCTGGTTTGTACTTTTTAAATGAAAAATTGTGTGTGTGTGTGTGTGTGTGTTTGAGATGGACTCTCAAAACGGAGTCTCGCTCGGTCACTCAGGCTGGAGTGCAGTGGCGCGATCTCCTTTCACTGAAGCCTCTGCCACCAGGGCTCAGCGATCCTCCCGCCTCAGCTCCGGAGTTGCTGGGACCACAGGCGCGAACTACCACGCCTGACTTTTTTAATCTTGTATTTTTAGTTAAGATGGCGTTTCACCGTATTGCCCAGGCCAGTTTGGAACTCCTGGGCTCTAGCAATCCTCCCGCCTCAGCCTCTCAAAATGTTGGGATTACAGGCGTGAGCTACAGCGCCCGGCCTGGGGAATCTTTTCTACAGAAATAAAAGTACTAATTCAAAATTTTATTGAATTATTGATGTTTATTTTTATTGTTGCGCTATTTGTCGGGGCTGAGAACGGAAAACAATCTAAACAAATATGGTTTAACCTTACTATTCAGGTGTCAAAAATACAAGTTATTGTTGTTGTTTTTTGTTTGTTTGTTTCTGAGACGGAGTCTCGTTCTATGGCCCAGGCTGGAGTGCAGTGGCACAATCTCCACTCACCGAAAGCTCTGCCTCCCGTGTTCACGCCATTCTCCTGCCTCAGCCTCCCGAGTACCTGGGACTACAGGCGCCCACCACCCGGCTAATTTTGTGTGTGTGTGTATTTTTAGTAGAGACGGGGTTTCAACGTGTTAGCCAGGATGGTCTGGATCTCCTGACCTCGTGATCCGCCGCCTCGGCCTCCCAAAGTGCTGGGATGACAGGCGTGAGCCACCGCACCCGGCCAAAAATACAAGTTTTACCTTTTTTATTGGCTTCAGGTAATGTCCACATGTTAAATGAAAACAACAAAAATCTATATACAGGAACTTGTGCATACAAGACTAGAAAATTAAGCTGTATTACCTGAAAGGAGCGGAGTGGTGATGGGGCAAGAGAGAATTTTATCACGTTTTTCTTATTACATTTTGATAGCCTTTACAATTTGTATCACTTATGTAACAAAACAAACTCAAGTAAAAATGAGAGAATAAAGCTCTGAACCTATGAGTGCTTCCCTAAGTCTTTACACTATGAATGTAATAATGCGGCCACTAGTCGAGGGTGGTAGGACAGGCGGAGACTCGGTAATATACTCCTGGCCACGCCCACTCTTCCTAGCCAGTTGCTTCTCACGTGCGCCCCTGGAAGGCTCTTCCTTAACGCATGCGTAGTTACCTTAGTTTTCGTCGCCTCTGAGGGGCGCCCCACGACTTTGGATTTGACCCCGTCAGGCTACCGTCGTGGTGACCGGAACGGCACTAAAGGTTTGCTTCCGGGCGTTTCTTTTGCTTCCCCTTCCCTCCTTCACGCTTTCTCCCCTCCCCCTCCTCCCTTATCCCTTCGCTTTCGCTCTTTTCCGTCGAGGCTGACCCATGAGTTGTGAGTCTGGGGTCTGGTTGGTGAAAAAGAGCCCTTAAAGTTGGAAGACGGGAGGTGTGGGGAATACTGTTAATTGAGTTATTTGATGACCAAAGGCTTATCTGGGATATTTTGTTTGTGGGAGGGGGTCGGGCGAGGGTGGGAAGGAAGTCTTCCCCAAAGGCGAACGGGGGCGGGGCTGAACTGGGTTTGCGAATGGGTAGGACGCACCCCTAGAATAGGTAGCACGGGGGTGGGCTGGTGTGTGGGCAAAGGAAAATGGAAGCGTTGAAAAGCAGGTTTTGCTTTAACCGTTTGATTAAAAAAGCAGTTCACACGAATGTGTGAAGTATTTGGGTTGTGGATGTTAGGTAGCCACGTTTTATTCCCAGCCTGCTTTACTTCTCTGTACTTCAGGGGAAACCTTTTTGCTGCGAGCTTTGAATATCATAGACGTTTTAAAAAGTAAATTTCCACATGGAAGCAAAGTAATGTAAGGGGAAGAACTGATGAAAGAGAAAACACTGAATTAGTGAGTTACAAATCAACTCCATCCCCAGGTAGAGGTTTTGTTCAAATTAGGCATAGCATACAAAGATTTATCACATTAGTTAAGGAACACGTATAGACCACAAAAATATCTTCTTCTGGATTGGTTCTCTTCAGTATCCCAAAGCATTATTTTTAAAGTTTGGTTTGTTTTGAGACAGGGTCTCGCTTTGTCACCCAAGCTGGAATGCATGGTGCGAACATAACTCACTACAGCAGCCTCTCCTGGGCTCAAGCGATCCTCCCACCTCAGCCTCCTGAGTAGCTGGGACTAAAGGCATGCACCACCACACCTGGCTAATTTTTGTATTTTTTTTTTGTAAAGACGAGTCTTGCCATGTTGCCCAGGCTGGTCTTGAACTCCTGCCCTCAAGCGACCTTCCTGTCTCGGACTCTAAAAGTGCTGAGATTACAGATGTAAGCCACTGTGCTAGCCCAAAACATTATTTTCAGTAGCTCCCTACTGCTTAATGAATGTTCTCCATGCCCTCTCAAACTTTTAAATCTTTTTCAGGCCTGTTAGTGTGTAGTAGAAGATAAGAACTCTTAAAAATCTCAGCATCAGATTCTGGAGAATGGGGAGGGAGAACATGGACTATTTGAATAGAATAACAGGCAGCAGAATAGGAATTAGTTTTATTAGGGAACTGAAATTCTCTATTGATTATAGTTATAAGGACTCCAGTTTAATTTGTTTTCTGTTCCATGCAGAGGACAAAAGCATGTCTTCCCTTCCTGGGTGCATTGGTTTGGATGCAGCAACAGCTACAGTGGAGTCTGAAGAGATAGCAGAGCTGCAACAGGCAGTGGTTGAGGAACTGGGTATCTCTATGGAGGAACTTCGGCATTTCATCGATGAGGAACTGGAGAAGATGGATTGTGTACAGCAGCGCAAGAAGCAGCTAGCAGAGTTAGAGACATGGGTAATACAGAAAGAATCTGAGGTGGCTCACGTTGACCAGCTATTTGATGATGCAACCAGGTGAGAACTCCATGGAAAAATAGAAGGAAATCTCTCCATTGGGAGATATTTTTAGAGAATAATTGTTAATGACCTTGTACCAAGCATTTTATTTTATTTTTTGAGACGGAGTCTTGCTCTGTCACCCAGGCTGGAGTGCAGTGGAGTGGTCCCGGCTCACTACAACCTCAACCTCTCAGGTTCAAGTGATTCTCCCGCCTCACCCTCCCAAGTAGCTGGGATTACAGGCATAGCTACACGCCCAGCTAATTTTTTATATTTTTAGTAGAGACAGGGTTTCACCATGTTGGCCGGGCTGTGTACCAAGAATTTTATACTTTATGAAGTACAGATGTTTAGAACCTTACTCTTCCTTGAAGTTTATGGTCAAAAATCTGACCTTACAGTCAGCCATAAATATAATTTTCATCTGTCAGCAGCTAACATGATCAGCAGTAAGGGAGTCCAAGTCTTAAGTGCTTTCCCCTTCTTCCTCCTGTGTTCTGTCTTAGAACAATTGCTTCATTTCCCTAGTAAGATCATGCAGGGAGTGAGGATTGTAAAGAAATTCTGTCTTACATAACTCCGAAGCATTAATCAGTTCCTATACCCGCAAAAGATTTGTTTCTAGTGCTCTAGTTGTCACTTAGAATACATTTTTAAAAATTTATTATTATACTTTAAGTTCTAGGGTACATGTGCACAACGTGCAGGTTTGTTACATATGTATACATGTGCCATGTTGGTGTGCTGCATCCATTAACTCATCATTGACCTTAGGTATATCTCCTAATGCTATCCCTTCCCCCTCCCCCAGCCCCACAACAGGCCCTGGTATGTGATGTTCCCCATCCCGTGTCCAAGTGTTCTTATTGTTCAATTCCCACCTATGAGTGAGAATATGCGGTGTTTAGTTTTCTGTCCTTGCGATAGTTTGCTCAGAATGATGGTTTCCAGCTTCATCCATGTCCCTACAAAAGACATGAACTTAACCTTTTTTATGGCTACATAGTATTCCATGGTGTATATGTGCCACCTTTTCTTAATCCAGTCTATCACTGATGGACCTTTGGTTTGGTTCCAAGTCTTTGCTATTGTGAATAGTGCCGCAATAAACATCATACGTGTGCACTTGTCTTTATAGCAGCATGATTTGTAATCCTTTGGGTATATACCCAGTAATGGGATGACTGGGTCAAATGGTATTTCTAGTTCTAGATCCTTGAGGAATTGCCACACTGTCTTCCACAATGGTTGAACTAATATGCAGTCCCACCAACAGTGTAAAACTGTTCCTGTTTCTCTGCATTCTCTCCAGCACCTGTTGTTTCCTGACTTTTTAATGATCGCCATTCTAACTGGTGTGAGATGGTATCTCATTGTGATTTTGATTTGCATTTCTCTGATGGCCAGTGATGATGAGCATTTTTTCATGTGTCTTTTTTGTTTGTTTGTTTGTTTGTTTTTGTTTTTGTTTTTTTTCAGACAGAGACTTGCTCTGTCTTGCCCAGGCTGGAGTGCTGTGGCGTGGTCTCGGCTCACTGCAGCCTCTGCCTCCCGAGTTCAAGCAGCTCTCCTGTCTCAGCCTCCCGAGTAGCTGAGACTACAGGTGTGCACCACCACACCTGACTAATTTTTGTATTCTTAGTTGAGATGGGGTTTCACCATGTCAGCCAGGCTGGGGAGGTCAAATTCCTGACCTCAAGTGATCCACCTGCCTCAGCCTCCCAAATTGCTGGGATTACAGGCGTGAGCCACCACACCCGGCCAGGATAGATTTTCAGATAACAGCAAGGTAAATAATGAGGTAAGTTTGAAAGTAGTGTACTTTGGGCTTACTTTGGATTTTTGAGGAACTAGTCTGGAAACTAAACCACTATTTAAAACATTTTTCTATAGAAAAAGCATTTTAAATTCTAAACAGAGACACTTTGGAATGTGGCCCATTTAAATTGAGGACCGTATATACTTAAATATATATAAATTGTAATGGATTCTATATCTCTAATTCCTCTTCTGGCTTTGACTTTTCTGCCTGTGTTCCAATATTAGGGCAGTGACTAATTGTGAGTCTTTGGTGAAAGACTTCTACTCCAAGCTGGGACTACAATACCGGGACAGTAGCTCTGAGGACGAATCTTCCCGGCCTACAGAAATAATTGAGATTCCTGATGAAGATGATGATGTCCTCAGTATTGATTCAGGTAAGGGATGAGCTTTGGATAGGAAAGTCTCAGGATTGAAATTAAAACACTGGAAGATGAGCAAATGGAAGATAATAGAAGAGAGGAGAAACCGTTTTCACTAACTCCATATTTCAAACTGCCTGAGTTGGCTATTAAAGAGAAAAATGCAGCATTGTTAGTATCATAGATGTTCCCTGTGTGCTACAGCCTGATTGCATTACTTTGCTTTCCTCATTCTGTGTAACCGCTATTTTGGGGTATTCCATCAAAGAGTGGAATTACCAGGACTTAAAGTAAGTGTATGTTTTGTTGCTAGGATATAAAAAATATGGTTGGTTTTTGTGT
Organism: Piliocolobus tephrosceles; assembly: GCF_002776525.5. NCBI lineage: Eukaryota > Metazoa > Chordata > Mammalia > Primates > Cercopithecidae > Piliocolobus > Piliocolobus tephrosceles. The sequence goes on from NC_045434.1 coordinate 88,543,812, forward strand.
ATTGATCTTGTAGCCCACAACCTCATTAAACTCACATAGTTATAGAAGCTTTTTGTTGATTCTTTAGGATTTTCTTTTTTCTTTTTCTTTTGTTTTGTTTTCTGTTTCTTTTCTTTTTTTTTTTTTTTGAGACAGAGTCTTACTCTGTCGCCCAGGCTGGGGTGCAGTGGTGCAATCTCAGCTCACTGCAACCTCTGCCTCCCGGATTCAAGCAGTTCTCTGCCTTGACCTCCCAACTAGCTGGGATTACAGGCGCCTCCCACCCCGCCCCACCACCACACCCAGCTAAGTTTTGTATTTTTAGTAGAGTCAGGGTTTCATCATCTTGGCCAGGCTGGTCTTGAACTCCTGACCTTGTGATCCACCCGCCTTGGCCTCCCAAAGTGCTAGGATTACAGGCATGAGCCACTGCACCCAGCCGATTCCTTAGGATTTTCTAAAACTAATTCGTGCAAATAAAGTCTGTTTTACTTCTTCCTTTCTACCCTGGATATCTTTTCTTTTTCTTTTCTTATTGTACTCACTAAAACCTTCAGTACAGTGTTGAATATGTTTTAAGAGCAGGCCTGGCACAGTGGCTCATACCTGTAATCCCAGCACTTTGGGAGGTTGAGGTGGGAGGATCCCCTGATCCCGGGAATGGCCAACATAGCAAGACCTCATCTCTACTAAAAATAAAAAAAGTAGCCAGGCATGGTGGTGCACCCTAGTAATCCCAGCTACTTGGGAGGCTGAGGTGGAAGGATCTAAGTACAGGAAGTTGAGGCTGCAGTGAGCTGTGATCGTGCCACTGCACTCCAGCCTGATGACTAAGGGAAACTCTTGTCTTCAAAAAAAAAAAGGTTTTAAGAACAGACATCTTGGCCAGGTGCGATGGATGGCTCATGCCTATAATCCCGGCACTTTGGGAGGCTGACATAGGCGGATCACGAGGTCAGGAGATTGAGACCATCCTGGCTAACATGGTGAAATCCCGTCCCTACTAAAAATACAAAAAATTAGCCGGGCATGGTGGTGGGCACGTGTAGTCCCAGCTGCTCAGGAGGCTGAGGCAGGAGAATGGTGTGAACCTGGGAGGCAGAGCTTGCGGTGAGCTGAGATTGTGCCATTGCACTCCCGCCTGGGCGACAGTGAGACTGTGTCTCAAAAAAAAAGGCTAGATGCAGTGGCTCACACCTGTAATCCCAGCACTTTGGGAGGCTGAGGCTGGCAGATCACAGGGTCAGGAGTTCGAGACCATCTGGCTAACATGGTGAAACCCCATCTCTAGTAAAAATACCAAAAAAAAAAAAAAACATTAGCCAGGCATGGTGGCGGGTGCCTATAGTGCCAGCTACTCCGGAGGCTGAGGCAGGAGAATGGCGTGAACCCAGGAGGCAGAGCTTGCAGTGAGCAGAAATAGCACCACTGTACTCCAGCCTGGGCGACAGAGCAAGACTCTGTCTCAAAAAAAAAAAGACATCCTTTTCTTCTTCCTGATGTTAATATGAAAGCATTTGGTTGTTAACCATTAATTATGTCAGCAGTAGGTTTTCTATAGATGCCGTTGATTAAATTAAAGGAATCCCCTTCTAATCCTAGTTTGAGAGATTTTATTGTAGCCAAATTGGATTTTGGATTTTGTCAGCTTTTTCTATATCATTCTCCTATGTTCCTTTTGTCTTTTATCATATTAAGAATGTATTACAGTAGTTGTTTTTTTGGATGTTAAACCAACCTTGCATTCCTGGAGTAAACCAGCTTTGGTCTTGAGGTATAATTCTTTTTATATGTTGCTGGATTAGATTTGCTGATTTAAAGAAAAAAAAAAAAAAGATCTTGGCCAGATGCTGTGACTCATGCCTGTAATCCCAGAATCTTGGGAGGCTGAGTTGGGCAGACTGCTTGAGCCCAGGCGTTCAAGACCAGCCTGGGCAACATGGCGAAACTCCTTCTCTAATTTTTAAAAAAAAGAAAAAATTTTTTTACATTTATTTCATGAGGGCTATTGGTTTATAGTTTGGTTGTAGTGTCCTTGTTTGGCTTTGGTAGCAGGGTAATCTAGGCCTTATAAATGAGTTGAGAAGTGTTCCCTCCTCTGAGCTTGTATGGAATGATATTTCTTTCTAAAGAGTTTGATAAATTCAGTACTGAGGCCATTTTGGCCTGAACTTTTCTTTGTGGATTTTTAAAATCTTTTATTTTGGAATAATTTTATAGAAAAATTGAAAAAGTAATGGAGTTCCTATAGATCTCTCATCTAGTATATATGTCACAAGCAAACATTGGTATATTACTTTTATATAAACTCCAGGCTTTATTCAGCTTCTGGACTTTTTCTGTTCTGTGATCTAATCCAGGATATCACATTAAATGTATTCCAGTGTGATGTTTATTTTCTTCCTTTTATTTACAGGGTTTGATTTGTTCTTCTTTTTCTAGCCTCTCAAAGTGGAAGCTCACATTATTGATTAGACCTTTCTTCCTTTCTAACATAAGCTCTAAAGCTATTTATTTTCCCATAAGCATCGCTTTGCTGCATCTCATAAATTTTTTTCCATGCAGTGTCACTCTCAGGATATCATACATTTTTTTATGTTGTGTTTTCAGCTTCTTTCAACTTGACATTTTTAATTTTCCTTGTGGTTGTTTGATTCTAAACATTTGGGGATTTTTTTTATTTCTTTCTGTTGTTAATTTTTAATCAATTTTATTGTGTTCAGAGAATAAACTTTGTATAATTTTAGTCTTTTGAATGAATGAATGAATGAATGAATGAATGAATGAATGAATGAATGAATGAATTGATTGAGAAATTCTCACTCTGTTGCCCAGACTGGAGTGTGATGGCATGGTCATAGCTCACTGCAGCCTCAACCTCATGGGCTCAAGTGATCCTCCCACGTCAGCCTCCTGAGTAGCTGGAACTACAAGTGCATGCCACCACGCCCAGCTAACTTTTTTTTTGGAGTAGAAATAAGGTCTCACTATGTTGCCGGGGCTGGTCTCGAACTCCTGAGCTCAGGCAGTCCTCCTGCCTTGGCCTCCCAAGGTGCTGCGATTATAGACCTGAGCCATCATGCCTGGCCTGTTTCGTTTTTTTGTTTGGGGTTTTTTTTTTTTTTTTTTTCTGAGACGGAGTATCGCTCTGTCTCCCAGGCTGGAGTGCCGTGGACGGATCTCAGCTCATTGCAAGCTCCGCCTCCCGGGTTTACGCCATTCTCCTGCTTCAGCCTCCCGAGTAGCTGGGACTACAGGCACCCGCCACCTCGCCCGGCTAGTTTTTTTTTTTTTGTATTTTTCAGTAGAGATGGGGTTTCACCATTTTAGCCAGGATGGTCTCGATATCCTGACCTCATGATCCGCCCGTCTCGGCCTCCCAAAGTGCTGGGATTACAGGCTTGAGCCACCGCGCCCGGTCGTTTGTTTTTTTTTTTAAGACAGAGTCTCGCTCCATTGCTTGGGCTGGAGTACAGTGGCATGATCTTACTGCAACTTCTGCTCACTGCAAACTTTGCCTCCCAGGTTCAAGTGATTCTCCTGCCTCAACTTCCCGAGTAGCTGGGACCACAGGCACGGGCCACCACGCCCGGCTAATTTTTGTATTTTTAGTAGAGGCAGGGTTTCTCTATGTTGGTCAGTCTTGTCTCAAACAACTGACCTCAGGTGATCTGTCCACCTAAGCCTCCCAAAGTGCTGGAATTACAGGCGTGAGCCACCGTGCCTAGCCCTGTTTCTTCTTTATTGCCTTCTTTTAAGTCGAACAAACATTTCAGAAAACCACTGTCATTCTTCTGATTTTTCTTTTTCTTTTTCTTTCTTTTTTTTTTTTTTTTTTGAGATGGGAGTTTTCACTCTTGTTGCCTAGGCTGGAGTGCAATGGCAGGATCTTGGCTCACCGCAGCCTCTGCCTCCCGGGTTCAAGCAGTTCTCCTGTCTCAGCCTCCCAAGTAGCTAGGATTATAGGCATGCACCACCATGCCCGGCTAATTTTGTATTTTCAGTAGAGACAGGGTTTCCCCATATTGGTCAGATTGGTCTTGCACTCCTGACCTCAGGTGATCCACCTGCTTGGCTTCCCAAAGTGCTGGGATTACAGGAGTGAGCCACCACACCTGGCCCCTGATTTTTCTTTTTCTTAGCTTTCTTAAGAGGGGTTGCATCTGTACCTAATCATAATCTATTACAAATTACTACTGACTTAATTCTGGTAAAAATACAGCCACTTGGCACCAGCATACCTCTACTTTCACTCTCTATGTGATACTGTTGTCAAATATATTATAGCTACACGTTTAAAGCCAATAATTTAGTGTTAAAATTACTGCTTTAAGCAGTCTCATGTTTAAAGAAGGTAAGGGAAGAAAAGAAAAATATATATTTACCCAGATGTTTGTCATTTCTGTTGCTCTTCATTCCTTCCTGTGGATCTATCATCCAATGTCATGTTTTTCCAGGCAGATGGTTTCCTTTAATATTTCTTGCAGTACAGTTCTGCTGACAGTGGATTTTCTCAATCTTTGTTTACCTGGGATATATAATTTTTTTTTTTTTTTTTTTTTTTTTTTTTGAGACGGAGCTTTACTCTTGTTGCCCAAGCTGGAGTGCAGTGGTGAGATTTCGGCTCACTGCAACCTCTGCCTCCCAGGTTCAAGTGATTCTTCTGTCTCAGCCTCCCGAGTAGTTGGGACTACAGGCATGCACCACCACACCTGGCTAATTTTGTATTTTTAGTAGAGACAGGGTTTCATCCTGTTGTTCAGGCTGGCCTCAAACTCCTGGCCTCAGGTGATCCACCTGCCTTGGCCTCCCAAAGTACTGGGATTACAGGCGTGAGCCACTGTGCCCAGCCCTACCTGGGATATAGAATTCTTGATTGACAGAGTTTTCTTTCAGCACTTCGAATATGCCATACCTGTGCCCTCTAGCCTCTGTTATTTTTGATGGAAAGTCAGATGAAATTATTTTTGTACCATGTATATGAGTCAGTTTTGTCTTGCTGCTTTTAAGATTTTCTTTTTTTCCTCTGATGTTAGTTTGACTTGGATATATCCAAGTTCTCTCTTAATCCTACTTGAGGTTCATTTAACTTCTTGGATATGTAGATTCAAGTTTTTACCAAATTTGGAATATTTCATCTAATATTTCTCTATATATTTTTTTTCTGTTCTCTTCTGTCTCTCCCTGCTTTCTAGGATTTCCATTACATATATGGTGGAATACCTGACCTTCATTGTTTCACAAGTCTCTGAAACTTTGTTCATTTTTCTTCAATTTTCTTTCTGTGCTTTGGGTTGGATAATTTCTCTATATAGGTATCTATATATTCTAGTTCGTTGACTCCTGTTCTGAATCTGCCACTTAGACCCTCTAATGTATATTTCATTTCAGTTTTTGCATTTTCAACCCTGGAATTTCCATTTGGTTCCTTATTTTATAGTTTCAGTTTCTCTTGAGATTCTCTTAAGTATTAGTGTATTTTCATTTAACCTTTTAACTTAATTTCCTATAGTTCTTTGAACATATTTGTAAATCCAGTATCTGGGATCACTCAGAGTCAGTTTTATTGACAGGGTTTTTTGTCTTGAGTATAGGTCACACTTTCATGTTTCTTTGAATGTCTCTTATCTTTTTGTTGAATATTGACTATTTTAGATAATCTAGCAACTCTGAATTTTAATTTATTTTCCTGAGAGTTCCATATCCTAGTTTTTCTTTTCTTTTTCAATTAGTTAAAATGGAACGTAGATTCAATTTAGTTGAATCTGGGACTTAAATTGCCAAGTCTGTCTTCCCTGCAGCATACACCTGCTGATATCTCTGTTCAGTTTTTTTATTTTTAATTTTTTTTTTGAGACGGAGTCTCACTCTGTCACCTAGGCTGAAGTGCAGTGGCGTGATCTTGGCTCACTGCAAGCTCTACCTCCTGGGTTCAGACTGTTCTGCCTCAGCCTCCCGAGTAGCTGGGACTACAGGCACCCGCCACCACGCCCAGCTAATTTTTTTTATTTTTTTTATTTTTATTTTTTGAGACAGAGTCTCGCTGTGTCACCCAAGCTGGAGTGCACTGGCATAATCTCGGCTCACTGCAAGCTCCACCTCCCGGGTTCACACCATTCTTCTGCCTCAGCCTCCTGAGTAGCTGGGACTACAGGTGCCCGCCAACACGCCTGGCTAATTTTTTCTATGTTTTAGTAGAGACAGTGTTTCACCATATTAGCCAGGATGGTCTCGATCTCCTGACCTCGTAATCCACCCACCTCAGCCTCCCAAAGTGCTGGGATTACAGTCGTGAGCCACCCTGCCCGGCCTCTGTTCAATTTTTTTATTTTAACTTTTAATTTTTTAGCTTGGCTCCTAAGTATTGAGTTTTTTATTTTTATTTTTTGTAATAGTTTAGCTAGTGAGGTGAATGCATTCAGAGTTACATTTAGTTCTAACATCTCCCTTGGCTTCGACTTCTTCAACATTGTGTTGATGCATGATGATTAGCTTATTTACTTTTTGCAGCATGGTATTCCATTGTATGCATATGACACACTTTATCAATTTTCCTGATTGTGGACATTGATTTACATTTTTTGAGATTACAGATAACACTACTGCAAATAATCTTGTACATGTCTCCCGATGCATATGTGCAGGAGTCTTTTTAGGGTATATACTGTAAGAGAGTCACTAGTTCTTAGGACATAGAAACCTCAACCTTATTTGATATATTTTTTAGACAGTATCTCACTCTGTAACCCAGGCTGGAGCACAGTAGCGCTATCATAGCTTACTGCGACTTCAGCCTCCCAGGTAGCTGAGACTACAGGCACGTGCCACCGTGCCTGCCTGATTTTTAAAATAAAATCTGTGGGTTGCTCACAGTGGCTCACGCCTGTAATCTCAACACTTCGGGAGACCAAGGCAGGTGGATCACCTGAGGTCAGGAGTTCGAAACCAGCCTGGCCAGTATGGCGAAATCCCATCTCTACCAAAAATACAAAAATTAGCCAGGTGTGGTGGTGGGTGCCTGTAATCTCAGCTACTAGGGAGGCAAAGGCATGAGAATTGCTTGGACCCGGGAGGTGGAGGTTGCTGTGAGCCGAGATTGGGCCACTGCACTCCAGCCTGGATGACAGAGTAAGAATCTATCAAAAAAAAAAAAAAATTATATATATATATTATATATGTGTGTGTGTATATATACATGACATGTATGTATATATAATATATATGTGTGTGTATATATTACATATATAGTATTACCACCGAAGGGATTATTATACAGCCACTAAAAAAAAAAAAAAAAAAAAAGACAAACATAGGGGAATGTTGAGGACATTATGCTAAGTGAAATAAGCCAGTCACAAAAAGACAAATGATTTCACTTAGATGAAATATCTAGCATTCAATGGTGGCCTCCAGAGGCTGGAGGGAGGGGCCAATAGGGAGTGTTTAATAGGTGCAGAGTTTCAGTTTTGCAAGATGAAAGTGTTCCGGAAATGGATGGCAGTTATGGTTGCACAACAATATAAATATACTTAATACCACTGAATTATACACTTAAAAATTATTAGAGTCAGGTGCTGGCTTTTGCTTATGGTCCTGGCTACTCAGGAGATTGAGGCAGGTGGGTCATTTAAACCCGGGAGTTCAAGGCCAGCCTGGGCAGCGTAACGAGAACCTGTCTTTTGAAAAAGACAATAACAAATGTTGACAAGGATATGGAGCAATTGGAAAACCTTATAAATTGCTTATGGAAATGTAAAATGCTATAGCCACTTTGGAAAATAGTCTTTTGGTTCTTCAAAAGGTTAAACAGAGAATTACCATAACCCACCCACTCCTGGCTATATACCCAAGAGAAATTAGAACATATGTTGATGTAAAAACTGATAAATAAATGAATGTTCATATCAGCATTATTCGTAATAGGCAGAAGTAGAAACAGCCCAAATGTTCATCAGCGGATGAATGGATAAACCAAATGTGGTATACACATTCACCCATGTATTGACTGCTATAAAATATTATTCAGGGCCGGTCACAGTGGCTCAAGCCTGTAATCCCAGCACTTTGGGAGGCCGAGATGGGTGGATCACGAGGTCAGGAGATCGAGACCACCCTGGTTAACACGGTGAAACCCCGTCTCTGCAAAACAAAATACAAAAAACTGGCCGGCGAGGTGGCGGGCGCCTGTAGTCCCAGCTACTCGGGAGGCTGAGGCAGGAGAATGGCGTAAACCCGGGAGGCGGAGCTTGCAGTGAGCTGAGATCCGGCCACTGTACTCCAGCCTGGGTGACAGAGCGAGACTCTGTCTCAAAAAAAAAAAAAAAAGAAAGAAAAGAAAATACTATTCAGCCATAAAAAGGAAAGAAGGGGCTGGGCACGGTGGCTCATGTGTGTAATCCTAGCACTTTGGGAGACCAAGGTAGGTGGATCACGAAGTCAGGAGTTTGAGACCAGCCTGGCCAATATGGCCGTCTCTACTAAAAATACAAAATTTAGCTGGGTGTGGTGGCATGCTCCTATAATCCCAGCTACTCAGGTGGCTGAGCCAGAAGAATCACTTGAACTCAGGAGGTAGAGATTGCGGTGAGCTGAGATTGCACTGTTGCACTCCAGCCTGGCGACAGAGCAAGATTCCGTCTCAAAAAAAATAAAAAGTAAAAAAGTGAAGTACTGATACATGGTACAACATAGATGAACCTTGTATGAGGAACCACATATTACATGATTCTCTTTATATGAGATATTCAGAATAGGCAAATCCGCAGAGACAGAAAGTAAATTTGTGATTGCCAGAGTTTAGGGGATGGAGGAATGGGAAATGACTGCCGTAGGTATGAGGAAATTTGTGGAGTGATGACATTTTTCATCACTCCAGAATTTAACAGTGATGATAGTTTAATTACCAAAAACCACTGAATTACACGTTTTTTTTGTTTTGTTTTGTTTTGTTTTTTTGACGGAGTCTCGCTCTGTAGCCCAGGCTGGAGAGTGCAGTGGTGCGATCTCAGCTCATTGCAACCTCCGCCTCCCGGGTCCCGGTTCAAGTAATTCTCATGCCTCAGCCTCCTGAGTAGCTGGGATAACAGGCACTTGCCACCATACCCAGCTAATTTTTGTGTTTTGGGTAGAGATGGGATTTCACCATGTTGGCCAGGCTGGCCTGGAACTCCTGACCTCAGGTGATCCGCCCACCGTGGCCTCCCATAGTACTGGGATTATAGGCTTGAGCCACCACCATCAGTCTATACATTTTACTTTTATCCTTTTTTTTTTTTTGAGACAGGGTCTTACTCTGTCACCCGAGCTGGAATGCAATGGTGCAGTCTTGGCTCACTGCAACCTCCACCTCCTGATTTCAAGTGATTTTCCTGCCTCAGCCTCTCATGTAGCCATGTAGCTGGGATTACAGGTGCCTGCCACCATGCCCGGCTAATTTTAGTGTTTTTAATAGAGAAGGGGTTTGGTTTCACCATGTTGGCCAGGCTGGTCTGGAACTCCTGACATTAGGTGATCCGCCTACCTTGGCCTCCCAAAGTGCTGGGAGTACAGGTGTAAGCCACCACACCCAGCCTTTTTTTTTTCTTTTTTTGGTGAGGACAGGGTTTTTCTGTGTTGCTCAGGCTTGAACTATACATTTTTATTTATTATTATTATTTTTTTGAACCAGAGTCTTGCTCTGTCAACCAGCCTGGAGTGCAGTGATGCAGTCTCGGCTCATTGCAGCCTCTGCCTCCCAGATTCCAATAATTCTGCCTCAGCTTCCCGAATAGCTGGGATTACAGGCATGCACCACCATGCCTGTCTAATTTTTGTATTTTTATTAGAAACAGGGTTTCACCACATTGACCAGGCTGATCTCAAACTCCTGACCTCAGGTGATCTGCCCACCTTGGCCTTGCAAAGTGCTGGGATTACAGGCATGAGCCACCGCACCTGGCCTAATTTTTTTTTAAGAGACAGGCTCTTGTTATGTTGCCCAGGCTAGTCTTCAACTGGCCTCAGGTGGTCCTCCCACCTAAACCTTCCAAGTAGCTGGGATTACAGGTGTGAACCACCATACCTGGCCATTTACTTTGTGTCTTTCCAGACCCTTTTGAGTACTTTATATTTGTGTGTATACCTGTATCAAGATTATTTTCAGTTATTATCGATAATGCTCCCATAATAATGCTTTTGAGTAAGTTAGTTCTGAATTTCCCAGAAGTTCCTATAAGTCTCTTACACTCATTAGAATTCTTCTCATCCATAGGTGATGCTGGGAGCCGAACTCCAAAAGACCAGAAGGTAAGTTAGGATGGTAAGGGAACGGTGAGAGATAAGAATATGAAAATAGAATTTTCTGGCCTAACCATTTAATCACTTTAGCTGTCAATATCTAATCATTCACCCTGTGATCAGCCCTTTGTGTTGCAGTCCTCTAATTGGTGTTTTAAGAATTCAAGGCCAGGAGTGGTGGCTCAAGCCTGTAATCCCAGCACTTTGGGAGGCCAAGACGGGTGGATCACGAGGTCAGGAGATCGAGACCATCCTGGCTAACACGGTGAAACCCCCATCTCTACTAAAAAATACAAAAAACTAGCTGGGCGAGATGGCGGGCGCCTGTAGTCCCAGCTACTCGGGAGGCCGAGGCAGGAGAATGGCATGAACCCAGGAGGTGGAGCTTGCAGTGAGCTGAGATCGCACCACTGCACTCCAGCCTGGGCAACAGAGCGAGACTCCGTCTCAAAAAAAAAGCATTCAAAAAGAGGTTAGCAGGAAATGTTTTCACTAGAAAGGAGTGTTGTATGAAAGTAGGATTTAGCAGTGTTTGCTAGGTAAATTAATCAAGAAAAACTTCCTGACATTGAAATGTTGATTTTTGAACTAGGTTTCTAAGCAAGGGCAGCTTTGGGCTGGGCGCGTTGGCTCATGCCTGTAATCCCAGCACTTTGGGAGACCCAAGTGGGCGGATCACCTGAGGTCAGGAGTTTGAGACCAGCCTGGCCAACATGGTGAAACCCTGTCTCTACTAAAAAAATACAAAAATTAGCTGAGTGTGGTGGTGCATGCCTGTAATCCCAGCTACTAGGGAGGCTGAGACAGGAGAATCAGTGGAACCCAGGAGGCAGAGGTTGCAATGAGCTGAGATCATACCATCGCACTCCAGCCTGGGTGACAGAGCAAGACTCTGTCTCAGGAAAAAAAAAAAAGAGGCCAGGCATGGTGGCTCACGCCTGTAATCCCAGCACTTTGGGAGGCCGAGGCAGGTGGATCACCTTAGGTTGGCAGTTCGAGAGCAGCCTAACCATGGAGAAACCCCGTCTCTACTAAAAATACAAAAGTAGGCCGGGCACAGTGGCTCACACCTGTCATCCCAGGACTTTGGGAGGCTGTGGCAGGTAGAACACGAGGTCAGGAGTTCGAGACCAGCCTGGCTAACATAGTGAAACCCTGTCTCTACTAAAAACACAAAAATTAGTTGGGTATGGTGGCACATGCCTGTAATCCCAGCTACTTTGGAGGTTGAGGCAGGTGAGTCACTTGAATCTGAGAGGCAGAGGTTGCGGTGAGCCGAGATTGTGCCACTGCACTCCAGGTTGGGCAACAGAGCCAGACTCCGTCTCAAAAAAAATAATAATACAAAATATTAGCTGGACATGGTGGCGCATACCTGTAATTCCAGCTACTTGGGAGGCTGAGGCAGGAGAATCAATTGAACCTGGGAAGTGAGGTTACGGTGAGCCAAGATCGTGCCATTGCACTCCAGCCTGAGCAACAATAGCTAAACTCCATCCCCAAAAAAAAAAAAAAAAAATGAAAGGGCAGCTTTGCCAGATAAAGTAACCATAAGCTTCCAAACATAACTCATTCAACTCACTCCATTTTGTTCTGTGAAATACAAGGTGTTTCTTATTCTGAAGTTATTTGTAACCCTTGCTACTGTTTCAAAACTTGTTTTCCTCATCCCCTTTTCTGTAGCTCCGTGAAGCTATGGCTGCCTTAAGAAAGTCAGCTCAAGATGTTCAGAAGTTCATGGATGCTGTCAACAAGAAGAGCAGTTCCCAGGATCTGCATAAAGGTTAGGGTCAAGAAATATCTGGGTATAGATGGGAGGTGAATTCTTACAGAGATTTCATCTTAAGTCTCATGTCTACTAATTGTGACATGCCAGACGCATTATCCTTAGTAGTTATGAAATCCCAATTACATGGATGGTGATTTTCCGGTCTGTGATGGTTTTATCTCAATACCTCTTTAGCGTCCTACATTTAGACTTGTTTCCATCCTCATGACTACTTCCAGGTAGAGATTAGGGAGAAGAGAATCACTCAGACTCTTGTTAAAAAAAGGTTTGAGGCCAGGTGTGGTGGCTCACATCTGTAATTCCAGCAGCTTTGGGAGGCTGAGGCAGGAGGATCACTTGAGGCCCAGCATTAAAGACCGGCCTCCGCAACATAGTGAAACCCCATCTCTAAAAAAAAAATGTTTAAAAATTCTCCAGATGGGCCTGGCACAGTGGCTCATGCCTGTAATCCGAGCACTTTGGGAGACCAAGGCAGGCGGATCGTGAGGTCAAAAGATAGAGACCATTCTGGCTAACATGGTGAAACCCCATCTGTACTAAAAATACAGAAATTAGCTGGACATAGTGGTGCGTGCCTGTAGTCCCAGCTCCTCGGGCGGCTGAGGCAGGAGAATCACTGGAACCTGGGAGGCAGAGGTTCCAGTGAGCCAAGATCGCACCACTGCACTCCCTCCTGGGGACAGAGCGAGACTCCTTCTCAAAAAAAAAAAAAATTACCCCACTTTCCCTAATTACCATACTACCCCTCTTTACCTTCCCGTTCTCTACCCAATCTATGTCATAACTCTTTAGAATAACTTTGCTTCTTCTATAGGAACCTTGAGTCAGATGTCTGGAGAACTAAGCAAAGATGGTGACCTGATAGTCAGCATGCGAATTCTGGGCAAGAAGAGAACTAAGACATGGCACAAAGGCACCCTTATTGCCATCCAGACAGTTGGTATGTGCAGACTTGGAGGAACCACTCCTGAAAGGCAACCTGCACCCTCCACTGCTAATTGTTTCTTTTCTCCATAACCTTTCCATTTGTCTGTCACGTAGCAACCTGGATTTATACAGAAACTGGCAGTTTTTTAAAAAATTTATCTTTCCCTTTTACTCAGGGCCGGGGAAGAAATACAAGGTGAAATTTGACAACAAAGGAAAGAGTCTACTGTCGGGGAACCATATTGCCTATGATTACCACCCTCCCGCTGACAAGCTGTTTGTGGGCAGTCGGGTGGTCGCCAAATACAAAGATGGGAATCAGGTCTGGCTCTATGCTGGCATTGTAGCTGAGACACCAAACGTCAAAAACAAGCTCAGGTACCTGGACAGAGGACTGTAAAGGGGTAGAGGCTGGGAGCACAGCACCTGCCCTGTTCGTGCCATAGACCAGATCTCACAATTAGCTTTTGTCTTCTTAGTCCCTAGTGGACTGAAACCCTTACTCTTTCTTTACCACAGGAGTCATGTGGGTGATTCTTTCTTCCTCTTTCTCCTTCTTTTTTGTTTTTTTTTTTTCCTTTTCTTTCCTCAAAGAGAAAACTAGGAAGAGAATAACGAGGATTAATGATCAGGGGAATAGGGGATTCACACAGAAGAAAGAGATGGAGACTAAATGGTTTTTAGCAGCGTAGGAATCTGATAGAGGAAAAAGAATATATGTTTTTTGGCTGGGCCCAATGTCTCATGCCTGTAATCCTAGCCCTTTGGGAGACCAAAGCAAGTGGATCACTTGAGGTCAGGAGTTCGAGACCAGCTTGCCCAACTGGTGAAACCCTGTCTACTAAAAATACAAAAATTAGCTGGGTGTGGTGGCACATGGCTGTAATCCCAGCTACTCGGGAGGCTGAGGCAGGAGAATCGCATGAACCTGGGAGGCAGTGGTTGCCATGAGCCAAGATTGCACCACTGCACCCCAGCCTGGGTGACAGAAGGAGACTCCATCTCAAAAATACTTATATGTATGTGTGTTTTTTGAAAAAGTAGGGAGGCATTGGTTAAATTAAGGGAGAACTCCTAACTCTCAAGTTGGGAAGAAAGAAAAACAGGAAGAAAGTAGTAAACTGGAATGTCTTCCCTGGAATGCATCCTGTTGTGATCCAGAGAAGTAGAAGCTATGATAAAATAATTTCTGTGGATCATGTTAAATATCATAACCCCCAGATCTTTCTACTGTCACTCCTCTTTTACAGGTTTCTCATTTTCTTTGATGATGGCTATGCTTCCTATGTCACACAGTCTGAACTGTATCCCATTTGCCGGCCACGTGAGTGTTTCTCCCTTATTCCTTAGCTCAGTTTTCTGCTCCTCTACCTGATATTTCTTCCTAGGACGTCCAGTTGAAAAGCCCTAGGTGTTTTTGGTACTTCAGTCTCAAAGAGCATAAATTTGGTTGATGTCCTTTGCTCCCAAAGGACAGTTTGCTCCCAAAAGAGATACAGTTGTATTGTTCATCTCTAGGACTGGGTCTTTGTAGCCAAAGAGTGAGACACTGGAAGATCATGAATGACTTTGAGTAGACTGCTCACGTTATAGATGTGCTTCAGTTTCATTTCTAAGTGAGTTAGGTTGAAAAAGGTGTTACTTCTTTCCTAGTGTCATGCTGCACCTAACATTTGTATAAATGTGTAGTCTGCATAATGCTTTCCACAGAAGCTGTGTTAGATGGAACATCATACTGTCCTCTATATTTGTTACCCTGGCTTGGGAGCAGACTCCTACAGAAACAATAATTTTTAACTGCAGAAGAATCAACTAACACTTCTGTTTACACATAACATGACAGTAAACATATTCTGAGTCTCTTAAAAACCTGATAGAGAATGAGAAGGAAGGACTAATTTTTTCATTTCATGATGCCACCTGATCTTTTTAAATTTACCATTAGACTTATCAACAAGTGAGCAAGAATTTCCACTTGAATTTTCCAAAGGAGAAGCATCCATTTGTATAAAATAAGTGAATCACCTATATTTTACATGATTTATTTAGTATTTACTTGATTTGTAAGTATGTGCAATTTGTACATTAGGTTTATTACTTAGGTGGTCTTGGTTTTGCTTCCCTCGAGGTTCTGATTTTACTTTTTCTTTCCTTTTCAACTTAAAAAGTATCAAATGTCTCCTGGCCAACCCTTTTCCCTATCAAGACATGTCCTACCTGCCCTCTCAGTTCTACTTCTTCCTTGAAACAGTGAAAAAGACTTGGGAGGACATAGAAGACATCTCCTGCCGTGACTTCATAGAGGAGTATGTAACTGCCTACCCCAACCGCCCCATGGTACTGCTCAAGAGTGGCCAGCTTATCAAGACTGAGTGGGAAGGCACATGGTGGAAGTCCCGAGTTGAGGAGGTGGATGGCAGCCTAGTCAGGATCCTCTTCCTGGTACTGTTCTTCCCTAGAATTTTGGAGGCAGAGGTTGGTCGGGGGGACTTAAGAAGCAGTAATGAGGATGGTTTTACAGCTATTCCATAGCCTTCCTCTTTCTTATCCTCCTATGTATTCTCACTGTTTTTGGTCAAATTTTACTTTGCCCTTTTTGTTGTTCCTCTGTGGGTCATTGTTGAAAATAAATTACCGGAATTATGATACTAATCTGCATGGTTTTGATTTATTTGTTTTTTTCTTTAGGGGTATTCACATTGTGTGTAGGTACAGAGAAGGCAGCCAATTCCATTTTTCCAGGGTTAAGGTTTTAGTAGGATAGTGGGATGAAGAAGAGGTATCAAGGAGTCCTGATTATCTTTCAAGGTTCAGTTTCACTCTTAAATACTTTGTACTCATCCTTTTCTCCCTTCTCTCTCCCTTCTTAGAATCATATTTCTTATTTTTAAAAGTTTTAAAAACTTTTTTGGCCGGGCACAGTGGCTCAAGCCTGTAATCCCAGCACTTTGGGAGGCCGAGACGGGCAGATCACGAGGTCAGGAGATGGAGACCATCCTGGCTAATATGGTGAAAACCCGTCTCTACTAAAAAATACAAAAAACTAGCCGGGCGAGGTGGCGGGCGCCTGTAGTCCCAGCTATTCGGGAGGCTGAGGCAGGAGAATGGCGTAAACCCAGGGGGCGGAGCTTGCAGTGAGCTGAGATCTGGCCACTGCACTCCAGCCTGGGCGACAGAGCGAGACTCCATCTCAAAAAAAAAAAAAAAAAAGATTCTTGAGTTATCCTTTAGTTTGAACTCAACATGTGCTGGTCCCGAGCTCCTGACCTCAAGTGATCCACCTGCCTCGTCCTCCCAAAGTGCTGGGATTACAGGCATGAGCCACCACACCTGGCCTGGCCTGTTTTTTGTTTTGTTTTGTTTTGTTTTTTTGAGACAGAGTCTCACTCTGCCACCCAGGCTGGAGTGCAGTGGTGCAGTCACAGCTCACTGCAGCCTCAACCTCAAGGGTTCAAGTGGTCCTCTCACATCAACCTCCCAAGTAGCTGTGACTACAAGTGCATGCCACCACACCTGGCTGATTTTTGTATTTTTAGTAGAGATGGGTTTCGCCATGTTGCCCAGACTGGTTTCGAACTCCTGAGCTCAAGCAGTCTGTCTGCGTCATCCTCCTGACGTACCAGGATTATAGGTGTGAGCTATTGTGCCCAGCTGTCACACCTCTTATACTCAGTATAGATACCTGTTGCTACTGTAATTCCTTAAATAAAGAGTATATATTTTTCATTGTTGTGTACCTGATCCATGGAGCCTGGCACGTACTTTATTAAGTAGATAAGGAATTTTTTGGAGGGTGGGTGGATGGAGTTTTGCTTTTGTTGCCCAGGCTGGAGTACAATGGCGCAATCTCAGCTCACCACAGCCTCCGCCTCCCTGGTTCAAGCAATTCTGCCTCAGCCTCCCAAGTAGCTGTGATTACAGGCATGCGCCACCACACCCAGCTAATTTTGTATTTTGAGTAGAGACAGGGTTTCTCCATGTTGGTCAGGCTGGTCTTGAACTCCTGACCTCAGGTGATTCACCTGCCTCAGCCTCCCAAAGTGCTGGGATTACAAGCTACAGGCATGAGCCACTGTGCTCAGCCTAGATGAGGAATTTAAGGCTCATCAGGGAGGTTTCCGAGAGGTGACACATGGTATATATCCTCTACACAGGACAGGATAGATTCTAGCCTTTAAGCTATTTCCCTTCATTCTTCTATTCTCTCAATTCCCCAGGATGACAAAAGATGTGAGTGGATCTATCGAGGCTCTACACGGCTGGAGCCCATGTTCAGCATGAAAACATCCTCAGCCTCTGCACTAGAGAAGAAGCAAGGACAGCTCAGGACACGTCCAAATATGGGTATGTCCTGAAAGATACCTGGAGGAAGGAAGAAATAGGCCAATCAGCAAAGGAGATTATATAGAATGGCTATCCTTGGTTTACCACAGTTACACTGCTTACTCATTGGAAACAGGATATGTGCCCTGAGTTGTTTCCAATCGTGGTGATCAATTTGTGCTGCTGCGTCCACATGCTGTGGCTCTAATTTGTTCTAAACAACCACAAAAATATCTGAAACAGTTGGCTTTAAGTTAGGGTGA
The DNA here is from genome assembly GCF_002776525.5 of Piliocolobus tephrosceles. Lineage (NCBI taxonomy): Eukaryota > Metazoa > Chordata > Mammalia > Primates > Cercopithecidae > Piliocolobus > Piliocolobus tephrosceles. Next base: position 88,561,368 of record NC_045434.1, read on the forward strand.
TAGTAGTTACCCTCTGTTATCCACATGAGATTGTCAGTTTTGTGTGTTATCTATGGTTAGTTTTCTTTTTCTCTCTTTTTTTTTTTTTTTTTAAAAGACTCAGGGGCTTGATATGTTGCCCAGGCTGGTCTTGAACTCCTGGGTTCAAGCTGTCTACCTGCTTCGGCTGCCCAAAGTGCTAGCATTACAAGCATGAGCTACCACATCCAGCATATAGTCAGTTTTCTTTAAAACCCAGACCTGGCCGGGCACAGTGGCTCACAGCTATAATCCCAACACTTTAGGAGGCTGAGACAGGTAGGCGGTTAGCTTGAGCTCAGGAATTCAAGACCAGCCTGGGCAACATGGTGAAACCCTGTTTCTATAAAAAACACAAAAATTAGCTGGGCACAGTGGCATTAAGCTGTAGTCCAAGCTACTCAAGAAGTTGAGGTGGGAGGATCAGTTGAAGCCAGGAGGTCAAGGTTGCAGTGAGCTAGATCGTGCCACCGCACTCCAGCCTAGGGGACAGCATGAGACCCTGTCTCAGAAACAAAAAGCAGATTTGGTTTTCTTTTCTAATATTACTGTCATACTTTCTGGTTGATTTTTCCTGCCAAAATTAGTTGGTTAAAGAATATATTTCTGAAAATATTCCCCCAAAGTATATCATAATTAATCAGGTAAATCATCTGAGATAGGAAGATATAAAGTCTTATCTAAGGCCCAGCATGATGGCTCATGTCTGTAGTCTCAGCACTTTGGGAGGCTGAGGTGGGAGGATCACTTGAGGCCAGGAGTTGGAGATCAGTCTGGGCAACATAGAAAGACTCTATCTCTTAAGAAAAAAAGAAAAAGAAAAAAGCTTGAGTGTGGTGTTGTGCACCTGTAGTGTTAGCTACTCTGGAGGCTGAGGCAGGAGGATTACTTGAAGCCCAGGATTTCGAGGTTACAATGAGCTAAGGTCAGACCGCTGCACTCCAGCCTGAGTAACAAAGTGGAACATTGTCTATAAAAAGAAAAAAAAGAAGCTACCCTGCCGATGGAATAGCAATTTTTTTTTTTTTTTTTTGAGATGGAATTGGGTTCTTTCACCCAGGCTGGAGTGCAGTGGCACCATCTCAGCTCACTGCAACCTCCGCCTCCTGGGTTCCAGCAATTCTCCTGCGTCAGCCTCCCAAGTAATTAGGGTTACAAGCGCCTGCCACCATGCCCAGCTAAGTTTTGTATTTTTAGTAGAGACAGGATTGCTCCATGTTGGCCAGGCTGGTCTTGAACTCCTGACCTCAGGTGATCCGCCCACCCCAGCCTCCCAAAGTGCTGGGACTAAAGGCATGAGCCACTGCGCCCGACTGCTATTCTTTTATGCCTTTACTTTCTTAATAAACTTGCTTTCACTTTAATAAAAAAAAGTATTATGTAAGTCAAAACAACATATGCCAGCATCCATGCCAGTCAATAATAGGAACTGAGAGTCTAAGCATTTACTCAGAATGTGTCCATTGCTTTGCTTTTTTTTTTTTTTTTTTTTTGAGACAAAGTCTTGTTTTGTTGCCCAGGCTGGAGTACAGTGACGTGATCTCGCCTCACTGCAACCTCCACCTCCTTGTTTCAATTGATTGTCCTGCACCTCCTGAGCAGCTGGAATTACAGATGTGCACCACTATGCCCATCTAATTTTTGTATTTTTAGTAGAGACAGGGTTTCACCATGTTGGCCAGGCTGGTATCAAACTCATGACCTCAAGCAACCTGCCTGCCTCGACCTCCCAAACTGCTGGGATTACAGGCATGAGCCACCGCACTCAGCCATTGCTGCCTTTTTATGTTATATAAGTTAAGGATCAGATGTGTGACTGAATATAAGCATCATGGCTATCATCTTCTCAGTGATCAATTCCTTTTTCCTATAGGTGCTGTGAGGAGCAAAGGCCCTGTTGTCCAGTACACACAGGATCTGACCAGTACTGGAACCCAGTTCAAGCCAGTGGAACCCCCACAGCCTACAGCTCCACCTGCCCCACCTTTCCCACCTGCTCCACCTCTATCTCCCCAAGCAGGTGACAGTGAGTAAGTGTTATTCTTTCTTTTTTCTTCAGTTTCTTTCATATTATATTTTCCACATCCCTTACTATACGCCCTCTTCTCTAATCTCCTAGAAGCTTGGAAAGCCAGCTTGCCCAGTCACGGAAGCAGGTAGCCAAAAAGAGCACATCCTTCCGACCAGGATCTGTGGGCTCTGGTCATTCCTCCCCTACGTCTCCTGCACTCAGTGAAAATGTCTCTGGTGGGAAACCTGGGATCAACCAGACGTATAGGTGAGAAAATCTGAGGCTCTCTGTAGGCAGGATAGCAATGAGTGGTCATTGTGTAGGGGAAGGTTCCTTGGCTCTGAAGGGCTTAGTTTAAGTTTATGATGGTGAGGAGTTTGGACTTGAAAAGGAAGCTTTACCCATAGAAGTTTCTAAGAAATAGAAAGTAAGAATAATTGAATCGGAAGCTGGGTGCTTAGAAATGTGGTATCATCAGAGAGCCATTTGTTAAAACTTCTTGTTGAACATGGATCCATCATTGCTAAAATAGAAAGGAAACACCACAGCCTCTTTCCTTGAATCCTGGGAGTTAGTAAGGACATTTCTGGAACACACAGCAGACAAAAAATATATTGGTAGAAGACTGGACTCTACTTCCATAATTCACAGGCAAATACATTTTAGGAAAAGGTATACTGTTGAAATAGGGATGTTAGGCCAGGCGCAGTAGTAGCTCACGCCTGTAATCCCAGCACTTTGGGAGGCCGAGCCGGGCGGATCACCTGAGGTCAGGAGTTTGAGACCAGCCTGGCCAACATGGAGAAACCCTGTCTCTACTAAAAAGTACAAAATTAGCTGGGCATGGTGGTGCATGCCTGTAATCCCAGCTACTTGGGAGGCTGAAGCAGGAAAATTGCTTGAACCCGGGAGGCGGAGGTTGCGGTGAGCCAAGATCATGCCATTGTACTCCAGCCTGGGCAAAAAGAGCAAACCTCCATCTCAAAAAAAAAAAAAGAAATAGAGATGTTATCAGTCAGTGAAGAGTAACCAGGGATTTTCGTTGTCCAGCTTTGGTAGGGCAAGGGAAGATCTTTCTTGAATCATCTTTATCTTCAGGAGCACAGCTGCTTGAAAGATGAGAGAAATGGCTTAGCTACCTGGAGGGTTAATTATACAACAGAAGTCCTGTTGCCTTCTGATCTGATCACTTGCATCTCATTTGCAGATCACCTTTAGGCTCCACAGCCTCTGCCCCAGCACCCTCAGCACCCCCAGCCCCTCCAGCACCCCCAGCCTTCCATGGCATGCTGGAGCGGGCCCCAGCAGAGCCCTCCTACCGTGCTCCCATGGAGAAGCTTTTCTACTTACCTCATGTCTGCAGCTATACCTGTCTGTCTCGAGTCAGACCTATGAGGAATGAGCAGTACCGGGGCAAGAACCCTCTGCTTGTCCCATTACTATATGACTTCCGGCGGATGACAGCCCGGCGTCGAGTTAACCGCAAGATGGGCTTTCATGTTATCTATAAGACACCTTGTGGTCTTTGCCTTCGGACAATGCAGGAGATCGAACGCTACCTTTTCGAGACTGGCTGTGACTTCCTCTTCCTGGAGATGTTCTGTTTGGATCCATATGTTCTTGTGGACCGAAAGTTTCAGCCCTATAAGCCTTTTTACTATATTTTGGACATCACCTATGGGAAGGAAGATGTTCCCCTATCCTGTGTCAATGAGATTGACACAACCCCTCCACCCCAGGTGGCCTACAGCAAGGAACGTATCCCGGGCAAGGGCGTTTTCATTAACACAGGCCCTGAGTTTCTGGTTGGCTGTGACTGCAAGGATGGGTGTCGGGACAAGTGAGTTGGTGGGGAGAATTGCTGCCCCTGCTTCCAACTTTGTTATGGTTGTCTTCCTTTTCACCTCTTCCTTTCCCTTGTATCTGTACTGCTTTCCCCATCTTCCTTTACCTCCTCCCTCACCTGGAACTCCTGCTATAAGGCCTCCATGAAAGCTATGAGGTAGGGAGACTGGAGTCTGACATGGCCACACTGAGCAACCCTGGGTACATGTGTATTGTGTTATTTTGTTCTCTGATCCCCCCCGCTCCTTTCCTTTATTTCTCTCTGTCATATAGGTCCAAGTGTGCCTGCCATCAACTAACTATCCAGGCTACAGCCTGTACCCCAGGAGGCCAAATCAACCCTAACTCTGGCTACCAGTACAAGAGACTAGAAGAGTGTCTACCCACAGGGTAAGTGGTCAAGGAATGGCACAATATCTCAGAGAGACTGAGGAGCATGTTCTTGTTTTTCTCTGCTTATAGAAATCATCAGAAATCTAAAAATTGGAACCAAAAATAGAATACCAGAAGAGGCATTTTATTAATTAGATCTTATTTCCTGACTTCCCAAACACTTTTTTTCTTGGGCTTTCCTTGAAATGAAGACATAGGATGATTGAAGAGTGTCTAGCAATTTTCTGTTGCAAAAAAAGATTATCTTAATTTCATAGCTAAATGAATGTCTTAACAGATTATGATTTACTCTTGTAAGTGAAATGTGTTCAGAGAGAAGTAGGCAGGGACCTGATTACATAGGGCTTTATCAACCAGAATGAAAAATGTTAGAATCAGACTGATACAGTGGCTCACACCTGTAATCCCAGCACTTTCGGTTGCCAAGGTAGGTGGATCACCTGAGGTCAGGAGTTTGAGACCAGCCTGGCCAACATGGTGAAAGCCTGTCTCTACTAAAAATACAAAAATTAGCCAAGTGTGGTGGTGGGCGCCTGCAGTCCCAGCTACTCAGGAGAGTGAAGCAGGAGAATCGCTTGAACCCAGGAGGCAGAGGTTGCAGTGAGCTGAGATCGTGCTAGTGCACTCCAGCCTGGGTGACAAGAGCGAGACTCTGCCTTAAAAAAAAAAAAAAGAAAGAAAGAAAAAAGAAAAGTTAGAATCAAATTCATGGTGCTCTTAGAGAATTTTAAGCAGCCAAGTGATATGACCTACCTTTTTCAGATTACTCTGGCTTCTTTGTAGATCATAGGTCTTAGGATGGCAAAAGTAGATTTTGGAAGACCAATTAGGAGATCATTATAGGAGTATAGCAGAGAAAGACATGGTTGTAGCTATGGCTTGCAATAGAATGGAGGTGACAGTAGAGGTAAGAAGGATAGATTTGGGATGCATTAATAGGTAGATCTACAGAATTGGATAGATTGTGGAGTGGGGGGAAAAAGTAGAATCAAAGACAATTCCTAAATTTTTGGCTTGAGCATCTAAGTGATTTTTGGTGCTTTTTACTGAGATGGAAGACCAAAGGAGTAGTAGGTTTGAGTGAAATTCAGTTTTTGTTTTGGCCATGTTAAGTTTGAAATGCCTGTCAGGCAATCCAAGTAGAAACGTCAAGAAGGCACTGGGATTTCTGGAGAGAAGTGTAAGAGGTGGATATAAAAATTTAGGAATCATCAGCACCGGAATGATATTTAAAGCCTGTATGAGTTCACCTAGACACGATGTTGATAATAGAGAAGGCGGCTCAGGAGTAAGCCCTGGGTCCGCCAACATTTAAAGGTTGAGCAGAGGAGGTAGAACCGGCATGAGGTGGAGGACAGCTACTGAGGAGGGCAAGGCTGAAGGATTGCTTGAGGCCTGGAGTTTGAGACCAGACTGGGCAACATAATAAGACCCTGTGTCTAAAAAAAAAAAATTGCTGGGGCCAGGAGTGGTGGCTCACACTTGTAATCCCAGCACTTTGCGAGGCCGAGGCAGGCAGATTGCTTGAGGTCAGGAGTTCAAGACCAGCCTGGTCAATATGGTGACCCAGGGCTTACTCCTGAAATACAAAAACTAGCCAGGGATGGTGGCGAGCACCTATAATCCCAGCTACTTGGGAGGCTGAGACAGGAGAATCACTTGAACCCAGGAGGAGGAGGTTGCAGTGAGCCAAGACTGCACCATTGCACTCCAGCCTGGGCAAGAAGAGTGAAATTATATCTCAAAAAAAAAATGGTTGGCCAGGCACAGTGACTCATGCCTGTAATCCCAGCACCTTGGGAGGCCAAGGTGGGTGCATCCCTTAGGTCAGGAGTTCAAGACCAGCCTGGTCAACTTGGTGAAACCCCATCTGTACTAAAAATACAAAAATTAGCCAAGCGTGATCACACACACCTGTAATCTCAGCTATTTGGGAGGCTGAGGCAGGAGAATCGCTTGGACCTGGAAGGCAGAGGTTACAGTAAGCTGAGATTGCACCACTGCACTCCATCCTGGGCAACACAACAAGACTCTGTCTCAAAAAAATAATAATTTAAAAATAAATTTTTTTTTTTTTTTTTTTGAGATAAAGGTCTCCCTTTGTGCCCAGGCTGGAGTGCAGTGGCATGATCTCAGCTCACTGCAAGCTCCACCTCCCGAGTTCACGCCATTCTCCTGCTTCAGCCTCCCAAGTGAGTAACTGGGACTACAGGCACCGCCACCATGCCTGGCTAATTTTTTGTATTTTTAGTAGAGACAAGGTTTCACCATGTTAGCCAGGATGGTCTTGATTTCCTGACCTTGTGATCTGCCCGCCCCAGCCTCTCAAAGTGCTGGGATTACAGGCGTGAGCCACCGTGCCTGGCCTAAATTTTTTAAAAATTAGCCGGGCATGGTGGGTGCATGCCTGTAGTCCCAGCCACTTGAGAGGCAGAGGCAGAAAAATCACTTGAGCCCAGTAGTTCAAGGCTGCAGTGAGCTATGATCACGCCACTACACTCTAGCCTGGGGTGACAGAGCGTGACTCATCTCTAAAAGAAGAGGACAACAAAAGAGTGGAGTATAGCATGGTAAATTGGTATATATAAACACATGAACTAATAAACCTAGTGATCAAGATACGTAATTAACAAAACAGGGAGGAGAAAAGCATCAGTGAAATAATTCAGAAAGTGTCCCATAATTGAAGGGTCTGTGTTTCTGAATTGAAAGGACCAATTAGGTCCCAAAATAATGAAGGATAAAGGTAGATTCCCATTTAGACACATTATCATAAAATGTCAGAACACTGAGGGGAAAAAAAATCCTAAAAGCTTCCAGAGAAGAGATACAGAACACATTAAAAAATAGACTTGAAATGACTTCAGCCTTCCCTGAAAGTAACACTAGAAGCTAGATAGCAATTGAGGAATCTGTTCAGAATTCTAAGGGAAAATTATTTCCAACCTGGAATTTTAAACTCGGGCAAACTATCAATTTGGTGTTACAGTAGGGCTAAAGACATTTTTTTGGACATGCAGTACCTCAAAGTTTTTCATCATTCCCCTTCTCAGAAAGTTTCTGGAAATATTTGCAAAAATGAAAGGGAAAGCCAGGAAAGTGGAAGACATGTGGCAGTGCAGTGAAAGAAGCTTCCAGGCTGTGTACTAGGGATAGAAAAGAGCCACTGCAAGAGCAGGTCAGATGCTGCAGGAACGACTTCTTCAGGAAAATTGGTTTAACAGAAAACCTGAGGTGCCTGAATACATTCAGAGGAGATCGAGACTACTGGGGAGATCATAGGATGAATTTTGCTGATTACAAACTAAACAAAGGAATAAACAGTTGTTAACTTTAGTTGCATTGCTATATCATGTATGTTTTAATAACAAAATTTTGAATCTAACAGTAGTGTTTAGATTTGATAATGCTGGGTGGTACATGAGTGTTCATGGTATCTTTTTTACATGTTTGAAACTTTTCATAAAAATATTTTCAAATAATCACAAATAATATGTCACTCCCCTGCTTAAAACTCTATAATGTAGTCCCACTGCTGTTTGGATTTTATTCTGACTCTTAACCTTAGGTTATATATCTGGCCCTTTCCTATCTCCCTCCAAAGTTGTTGCAACCACACTGATATTTTTCAGTTCCTAGATCCAGTTCCACCAGTGTTTTCCAGCCTGCCTCTGGAGACTTGCACATACTATGCCCTCTTCTTGGCATCCTTCCACTTTTCTTTGTGTGGCTATCTTCTTTAACCTTGAGCTTTCAGCTGTAAAGTCACCTCCTCAGAGAGACCTTCCCTGACCACTTTAAAACTAGGTCATTTTACTCCCTTAATTCTCTCATTGAGCACCATGTTTGTGTTCTTTATAGCATTTATGACAACTTTTGTTGATGTGTTTTTCTTCTTTTCCATTATAATATAAGCTCCTTCATGAAGGCAGGGGTCTTATGTGGCTCTTTGTCTGTCTTGCTAACCATTGTATCACCAGTTTACCCAATGCCTGGCACATAGTAAGCACTTAGGCCAGGTGCAGTGGCTGAGGCCTGTAATCCCAACACTTTGGGAGGCCGAGGTGGGCAGATCACTTGAGGTCAGGAGTTCGAGACCAGCCTAGCCAACATGGTGAAACCCTGCTAATAAAGTACAAAAAATTAGCCAGGCGTACTGGCGCGTGCCTGTAGTGCCAGCTACTCAGAAGGCTGAGGAGAATCAGTTGAACCTGGGAGGCAGAGGTTCCAGTGAGCCAAGATTGCACCATTGCACTCAGCCTGGGTGACAGAAGGAGACTTCGTCTTAAAAAAAAAAAAAAAATTTGCCAGGCGCAGTGGCTCACACCTGTAATCCCAGCACTTTGGGAGGCCCAGGCAGGTGGATTACGAGGTCAGGAGTTTGAGATCAGCCTGACCAAAATGTTGAAACCCTCCCCCGCCCCGTACTAAAAATACAAAAATTAGCCATGCACAGTGGCAGGCGCCTATAATCCCAGCTACTCCAGAGGCTGAGGCAGGAGAATCACTTGAACCCGCAAGGTGGAGGTTGCAGTGAGCTAAGATCCCACCACTGCACTCTGGCCTGGGCAACAGAGTTAGACTCTGCCACACACACACACACACAAAAATAGTAACCACTTAAATTTTGTGGAATGAATGAATGATACTCAGTATAGCTACTGTAAAGGTTTCATGTGGTAATGATTACACCTGAGTTCAAATTCCAGCCCTGCCCCTACTAAGCTGATCTTTTTTGATCAACTGTAAACACAGGATATTAACATAAACACTAGCCTGGGGTGACAGAGCGTGACTCATCTCTAAAAGAGGAAGAGGACAACAAAAGAGTGGAGTATAGCATGGTTAATTGGTATATATAAACACGTGAACTATTAAACCTAGTGATCAAGATACATAATTAACAGAACAGGGAGGAGAAAAGCATCAGTGAAATAATTCAGAAAGTGTCCCATAATTGAAGGGTCTGTGTTTCTGAACTGAAAGGGCCAATAGGTCCCAAAATAATGAAGGAAGCCATGTCCCCAGTGGGGTTTTAAAGGATCTAACAAAGTTGTTTCTGGATCTGGTGCAGGTTACATGGTATGCTGAGTTTGTAAAATTCATTGATCTATAGACTTATGTGTACTTTCCTCTGTGTATATTACATTCCAATAATCTTTTTTTCCCCTCTACCCACTAGACCACCAGGGAAATAATCTTTTTTTTTTTTTTTTTTTGCTATGGAGTCTCGCTCCCAAAGTGCTAGGATTACCGACATGGGAAATAATCTTTTTTAAAGTTAGAAGAAGAAAAAAAGCTAGACATGATGGCTCACACCTGTAATCCCACCACTTTGGGAGGCCATGGTGGGAGGATGGCTTGAGTCCAGTAGTTCCAGATTTGCTTGGGCAACATGATGAGACCTCGTCTGTACAAAAAAAATTTAAAAATTAACTGGGCATGGTGGCACACAGCTGTGGTCCCAGCTACTTAGGAGACTGAGGCAGGAGGATTACTTGAGCCCAGGAGGTCAAGGCTGCAGTGAGCTGTGTTTGTGCCACTGAACTATATAGTCTGGGTGACAGAGCAAGACCATGTCTCAAAAAAAAAAAAAAAAAATTGGAGGCCAAAACAGGTGGATCACTTGAGGTCAGGAGTTCAAGACCAGCCTGGCCAACATGGTAAAACCCTGTCTCCAATACAAAACTTAGCTGGGTATGGTGGCATGCACCTGTAGTCCCAGCCACTCGGGAGGCTGAGGCAGGAGAATCACTTGAACCCAGGAGGCAGAGGTTGGGCGACAAAGCGAGACTGTCTCAAAAAGATAAAACGCCATCTGTATTAGCATAGCTTTAAGGAGAGAATGTGAAAATGTATATATAAGGCTTTCATATAATGCCAAACACAAAGTATATGCTTATTAAGTAGAAGCTGCTCTTACCATCTTTATGTGGAGGGATGTGACTAAAATCATGAAATAACTGAGCTGTTGAATCATTTCCAAAAGTAAATTTCTCCAATCAATTTTGCATACCAAGAAAATAAGTAAAATTCTAACACTGGGCAAATCATATGGAGCAAAAAGGTTGTTACCTGAAACAATTAGTTTTCTTAGTATAACTGTGTTATCTTCCTTTAATGTTGGTATGTGCTAGATCCCTCTGATTACCTTTAATGGTTGTTTAAAAATAATTAAATTTTTTTTTTTCTTTTTCAGAGATGGGATGGACTTGCTTTGTCATTCAGGCTGGAGCGCAGTGGTGTGATCATAGCTCACTGCAACCTCGAACTCCTGGGCTCAAGTGATCTTCTCACCTCAGCCTCCTGAATAGCTGGGATTACAGGCATGAGCCACTGCGCCTGGCCCAAATTCTTAAATTAGATAGAATATGAGCTCCCCTGGGCCGGGCGCAGTGGCTCACGCCTGTAATCTCAGCACTTTGGTTGGCCAAGGTAGGCAGATGACATGAGGTCGGGAATTCGAGAACAGCCTGATCAACATGGAGAAACCCCAACTCTACTAAAAATACAAAATAAGCCAGGCATGGTGGTGCATGCCTGTAATAATCCCAGCTACTTGGGAGGCTGATTCAGGAGAATGACTTGAACACGTGAGGCAGAGGTTGTGGTGAGCTGAGATCACGCCATTGCACTCCAGCCTGGGCAACAAGAGCGAGACTCGGTCTCAAAAAAATATATATATATATATGAGCTGCCCAAGGGTAGAAATTATGACCTTTTTTCTTTTTCTTTTTCTTTTTTTTTGAGACAGTCTCACCCCGTCTCCCAGGTTGGAGTGCAGTGGCGCGATTTCCGCTCACTGCAACCTCCACCTGCCGGGTTCAAGGAATTCTCCTGCCTCAGCCTCCCAAGTAGCTGGGACTACAGACGCATGCCACCACACCCAGCTAATTTTTAAATTTTTATTAGAGACGGGGTTTTACCGTGTTAGCCAGGATGGTCTCAATCTCCTGACCTCGTGATCTGCCCATCTTGGCCTCCCAAAGTGCTGGGATTACAGGCATGAGCCACCAGGCCCATGACCTTTTTCATTGTTATGTTTCCAGTGTTTGGTAGAGCCCTTGGTGTTTAATAAATGTTTACTGAATAAAAGAATGAAAATCAACTTTACCATGAACATTAGTCACAATTCCTCCTATCTCTTTATTCCCTTTCGTATGTGTTATGTTGGCCTCTGTTTTTCTCACATTTATTTATTTTTGTTATTACTATTATTATTATTATTATTGCTGTTATTAGTAAGAAACCTCACCTGAAATTTCTCACGTCTTTATTTTGTCTTTATTCTCACATGTCTTTATCTACTTCTATAAGTTGACAGTCCATATAGTGCTTATTTTAATGGCTCTGTAATCTGTATTCCCACTATAGTTTGCTTAGCTTTTCTCCAGTTGTTAGGCACTCTAGCATTCACTTTTATGAGCTGTATTGCTATAGACATCTTTAAATCTTTCTCTACCCTCTAAATTTTTTCCTTGGGCTGTATTTCCAAATGAATCAAAGAGCGTAGATAGTTGAATAGATCCACTCACTTAGATCATTACCTAATTTTTAATCTTTACAACACATTATAAATGATAATAGCTTAAGAATTACAACAGTTTTATGGATGTATTGTGCTCTAGTGATCATATCGTGATTGATTTTATCCTAACCTCCTCCCAGGGTATATGAGTGTAACAAACGCTGCAAATGTGACCCAAACATGTGCACAAACCGGTTGGTACAACATGGACTACAAGTTCGGCTACAGCTATTCAAGACGCAGAACAAGGGCTGGGGTATCCGCTGCTTGGATGACATTGCCAAAGGCTCTTTTGTCTGTATTTATGCAGGTTGGTGATAAAATATAAGGGTTGTTTCCTGAGATTGGGACATGGTAGGGAATTGAAGCAGAGACAAATTGAACATAAGAAGAAAGTGCTTGACATGTGAACTGGAGTAAGAGGTGGCCAGGGACTTCTACAAAGAACGTGATGAGTGATGTACCTGTCTAGCTAGACCAGAGAGGGACACAAGTGTTTCACAAAGAAGAGAAAAAAGGGATGAAATTTTGGACATGGTGATATTTCAGAGGACAGACATGATTATAGAGTCCAGTGTATCATTTTCTTCCATGTCACTCCACTCAGAGATCTTTCAGCATAGCCCAGTACTCTCTTTCGATAAAGTAGAAGAAATGGAAAGACAGAAAGGGCAAGATTTAAAATGACAGTAAGTTCTCCATACTTTCATAGTTAAGATACAAAGGGAGGTATTATCAAAGAAACACTGGGCCGGGCATGGTGGCTCACGCCTGTAATCCCAAAACTTTGGGAGGCCGAAGTGGATGGATCACCTGAGGTCAGGAGTTGGAGACCAGCCTGGCCTGCATGGTTGAAACGCCCATCTCTACTAAAAATACAAAAATTAGCCAGGTGTGGTGGTGGACGCCTGTAATCCCAGCTACTTGGGAGGCTGAGGCAGGAGAATCGCTTGAACCCTTGAGGCAGAGGTTGCAGTGAGCCGAGATCATGCCACTGCCCTCCAGCCTGGGCGACAAAAGTGAAACTCTAACTCAAAAACAGAAAAAACAGAAATGAGAGACCAGAATGGAGGCTTTTGGACTCTATGCTGGTAGAGCGGGTATTGATGGAATGACCCTTATTCTTTCTAATAGGTCCCCATGGCCGGGTGCAGTGGCTCACACCTGTAATCCCAACACTGGGAGGCTGAGGCGGGCAGATCACCTGAGGTCAGGAGTTCGAGACCAACCTGGCCAACATGGTGAAACCCTGTCTCTACTAAAAATACCAAAAAAAATTAGCCAGGTGTGGTGGTGTGCACCTGTAGTCCCATCAGGAGGGTAAGGCAGGAGAATTGCTCGAACCCGGGAGGCAGAGGTTGCAGTGAGCCGAGATCGCACCACTGTACTCCAGCCTGGGTGACAGAGCAAGACTTCATCTGGAAAAAAAAAAAAAAAAAAACTAATAGGTCCCCATAACCCTAGAAGGCCTTTAATTCTCTTCATTCTCAGGCAAAATCCTGACAGATGACTTTGCAGACAAGGAGGGTCTGGAAATGGGTGATGAGTACTTTGCAAATCTGGACCATATCGAGAGCGTGGAGAACTTCAAAGAAGGATATGAGAGTGATGCCCCCTGTTCCTCTGACAGCAGTGGTGTAGACTTGAAGGACCAGGAAGATGGCAACAGCGGTACAGAGGACCCTGAAGAGTCCAATGATGATAGCTCAGATGATAACTTCTGTAAGGATGAGGACTTCAGCACCAGTTCAGTGTGGCGGAGCTATGCTACCCGGAGACAGACCCGGGGCCAGAAAGAGAACGGACTCTCTGAGACAACTTCCAAGGACTCCCACCCCCCAGATCTTGGACCCCTACATATTCCTGTTCCTCCCTCAATCCCTGTAGGTGGCTGCAATCCACCTTCCTCTGAAGAGACACCCAAGAACAAGGTGGCCTCATGGTTGAGCTGCAATAGTGTCAGTGAAGGTGGTTTTGCTGACTCTGATAGCCATTCATCCTTTAAGACTAATGAAGGGGGGGAGGGCCGGGCTGGGGGAAGCCGAATGGAGGCTGAAAAGGCTTCCACCTCTGGACTAGGCATCAAGGATGAGGGAGACATCAAGCAGGCCAAGAAAGAGGTAAGTAGTGGCAGAAAACTCTGAGAGCTATGGCTTTAACTTTGGTGCGGTAACAAACAATGCAGTCTCACCATGAGTCTTTGCATATAGATTATTCTACTTGATGGATATTTCTGTGGCCACCTTGTTATCTCTCCCCCTAATTAGCACATTCCTAGCGTTTGTTTAAAGAACCAAATTATTGGCCGGGCACGGTGGCTCACGCCTGTAATCCCAGCACTTTCGGAGGCCGAGGCAGGTGGATAACTTGAAGGTCAGGAGTTGGAGACCATCCTGGCCAACATGGTGAAACTCTGTCTCTACTAAAAAATACAAAAATTAGCCAGGCGTGGTGGTGCATGCCTGTATTTCCAGCTACTTGGGAGGCTGAGGCAGGAGAATCACTTGAACCCTGGGGGCAGAGGTACAGTGAGCCGAAATCGCACCACTGCACTCTAGCCTGAGTAACAGAACGAGACTGTCTCAAAAAAAAAAAAAAAAAAAAATTATTTTAAAATCCACATGCCTGGTGGTAGAGGGTGGACAAGTGTCTGATTAATTCCAAAATGAAAGATTCGGCCAGGGGCGGTGGCTCAAGCCTGTAATCCCAGCACTTTGGGAGACTGAGACGGGCGGATCACGAGGTCAGGAGATCGAGACCAACCTGGCTAACATGGTGAAACCCCGTCTCTACTAAAAAATACAAAAAACTAGCCGGGCGAGGTGGCGGGCGCCTGTAGTTCCAGCTACTTGGGAGGCTGAGGCAGGAGAATGGCGGGAACCCAGGAGGCGGAGCTTGCAGTGAGCTGAGATCCGGTCACTGCACTCCAGCCTGGGCGACAAAGCGAGACTCAGTCTCAAAAAAAAAAGATTCATAAGTGATTTTTTAATGTTAAATGCTGTTTCAAGTTATTCACATCATTGTTTACTTTTACTAAAGTAGAGAAACAATAATTGATTTTAAGTATCTCTTTGGTGATGTTGATGCTTTCCACATTACAGATGGTAAAACTGTCCCTGGTTGCTGTAAGCTTGCTCGTGGTGTTTTCCGTGAGCATTAAGCCCCATCACTGAGAAGGCTTAAAGGCTCCAGCCACGGAGTGTAGTGAAGATTGCTGTCAAGTTGCAGAGCGGTGTACCCACCCCACTTTAGAATGTGTACCTGTCACTGGCTGATGTTATCTTTGGAGGTCATTTGAAGTCTGATTATTGGACTTGTTACTTTAGGCTGTGAAAGCATTTAACCCTTCACTTGTTCTTTTCCAGGACCCTGACGACCGAAACAAGATGTCAGTGTAAGTGCCTTTTGTTCGTTTGTTTTGTTTTGTTTTGAGAAGAGTCTTGCTTTGTCACCCAGGCTGAGTGCATTGGCGTAATCTCAGCTCATTGCAACTTCCCCCTCCCAGGCTCAAGAGATTCTGCCACCTCAGCCTCCCTAGTAGCTGGGACTACACGCATGCACCACCATGCCTGGCTAGTTTTTCTATTTTTTGTAGACACAGGGTTTCACCATGTTTCCCAGACTGGTCTTGAACTCCTGGGCTCAAGCGATGCTCCCAAAGGGGATCCTCAGCCTCCCAAAGTGCTGGGATTACAGGCATTAGCTGCCGCGTCCGGCCCAGTGCCTTTTTGACCTGTTTCCAAATCTGCCTTCTCTCAAATCTAGGCTAGAAGCCTAAGAAACAGCCAGTAACCTGTTGGCCTCATTCCTTCCCCTCCCATCAGAGTTACTGAAAGCTCTCGAAACTACGGTTACAATCCTTCTCCCGTGAAGCCTGAAGGACTTCGCCGCCCACCTAGTAAGACTAGTATGCATCAAAGCCGACGACTCATGGCTTCTGCTCAGTCCAACCCTGATGTAAGTGACCTTCTCAAGCTTCTGAGTCTAATAAAGGAACACGGGCCATTGTCACCTCATCAAGTCCTTCACTATAATTACCGTTAGGTCTTCTCCTACTTCTTTAGCCTTGACTTCCTGCCTTATTTTCTTTCATCCAGCATCTAATCCTCCTCTTGCCATTGCCCCTTCCTACTAGACCATGGGTAACAGCAAGGACTTTAAGGAGCCCTTCCCATTTACTTCTCTTCCTTCTTACCCTCCTGCTTCCCCAGGATGTCCTGACACTGTCCAGCAGCACAGAAAGTGAGGGGGAAAGTGGGACCAGCCGAAAGCCCACTGCTGGTCAGACTTCAGCTACAGCGGTTGACAGTGATGATATCCAGACCATCTCCTCTGGCTCTGACGGGGATGACTTTGAGGACAAGAAGAACATGACTGGTAGCCTGGAAAAATTTTGGGAATGGTGGGAAGAAATAGTAAGAAACTCGGGATAGAGCATTTTTTAAGGAAGCTAAAGAAGTAGCGGGTAAAAATTCAGATCCTAAGAATTGGAGCATCTCTGGGAGGGCTTTCTGACTCCGAGCTAAACTATTCTTTGACACATCCTCTCTCATTTCCGGTTTGCTACTCTTTTCTCCTCAGATCTAATTATGCTTGAAAAAAAACTGCCACTTAGGATCTTTGAGTTCCAGCTTATTGATGTTTCTCAGCTGCAATGTTGGGAGAGAAACAGGGGTAGAATGTCCATTCGTGAGTTGGGATGGGTCCTGACCCCATTCTCCCTCCTGTCCAGGTCCAATGAAGCGTCAAGTGGCAGTAAAGTCAACCCGAGGCTTTGCTCTTAAATCAACCCATGGGATTGCAATTAAATCAACCAACATGGCCTCTGTGGACAAGGGGGAGAGCGTACCTGTTCGTAAGAACACACGCCAATTCTACGATGGCGAGGAGTCTTGCTACATCATCGATGCCAAGCTTGAAGGCAACCTGGGCCGCTACCTCAACGTGAGACCCCTCTCCCCACCTCTAGATGCTGGATTATCCCATGGTCTTCAGATTTCTTTTAACATACTCTATAAGCCCACCTTTTCTTGTTATAAACTCTTGATCTCAAAGGATCTTAAAGAGGTAGCTTTCTTTCAAAGCATCTGTTATAATGGGCTGGGTCAGACAGCATTTTTCTTCCAACTCTCACTCTCCCTGCAAAGCCAGATTCAGTTTCCCTGGCTCTTATTTGATCCTGTCCTTAAACCTACAGCACAGTTGCAGCCCCAACCTGTTTGTCCAGAATGTCTTCGTGGATACCCATGATCTTCGCTTCCCCTGGGTGGCCTTCTTTGCCAGCAAGTAAGGAGTCAGGAAAGGGGATGACTGGGGAGGGGCAAGGACCACTGAAGTTCCAAGGGCCCCTCCTCCATTCATGATCCAACTTCACCTACATATTCAGTAACCCCAAGGGCCTGGGTTATCTGCTGTCTTCACCACACACCATCCTTTTTCTTCCTCTTCAGAAGAATCCGGGCTGGGACAGAACTTACTTGGGACTACAACTACGAGGTGGGCAGTGTGGAAGGCAAGGAGCTGCTCTGTTGCTGTGGGGCCATTGAATGCAGAGGACGTCTTCTTTAGAGGACAGCCTTCTTCCCAACCCTTCTTGAACTGTCGTTTCCTCAGGAACTGGGTCTTCCTGATTGTTGAACCCTGATCCGAAGTCTCTGGTCTAGCTCCTCCCCCCAGCTCCTAGTAGATAGAAATAGGGGTTCTGGACCAGATGATCCCTTCCAATGTGGTGCTAGCAGGCAGGATCCCTTTTCCACCTCCAAAGGCCCTAAAGGGTGGGGAGAGATCACCACTCTAACCTAGGCCTGACATCCCTCCCATCCCACATTTGTCCAAGTGTTCCTGCTTCTAACAGACTTTGTTCTTAGAATGGAGCCTGTGTATCTACTATCTCCAGTTTGTATTATTTCTTGAAAGTCTTTTAACAATATGATAAAACTAAGATTGTGATTTCGTTTCTCTCAGCCCGATACTCCCAAATCTGGATCTTTCAGTGAGATACTATCCCAGTCCTCCCCTGTGGGCTGCTGTCATTCATCTTCTATCTTGTCTACCTTTGCTTCTTGCATGTGAATTATTTTAGATGGAGTTCTCGCTCTGTCACCCAGGCTGGAGTGCAATGGCGCTATGTCGACTCACTGCAGCCTCCGCCTCCCAGGTTCAAGTGATTCTCCTGCCTCAGCCTCCCAAGTAGCTGGGATTACAGGCGCCTGCCACCACACCCAGCTAAATGTGTGTATTTTTAGTAGAGAGGGAGTTTCGCCATGTTGGCCAGGCTGATCTCAAACGCCTGACCTCTAGTGATCCACCCTCCTTGGCCCCCCAAAGTGCTGGAATTACATGCATGTGAAATTTAAAAAAGAAAATGTTACATAACTGCAAGGAAGGCATAAGAAAGACTCTCTTCGTTTATTTAGTTGATCTCCCTTCTCAATTCCTAATAGTCTGACACTTGTTGCCATGTTTTATTTAATATTTTTTATTTAATCTTTTAATTTAAAAAAAAAAACCCATTAACAGTACATTTTGGTCTAAAATGGTCCCTCTGCTGAAATGCTAGGTGCTAGCCGTAATTCTGGCTTTAAAACCAAAGCCCCAAATATTTAATAAATAAAAATTAGAATTAGTTGCCATTCTACTCCAAACCAGCTAGCCTAGCTGAAGAGAAGAGGGAAGGGGAAGAGGCCAGAGAAAGGAGGAGGCAGTCAGATCTTAGACCTGTGGCTAAAGGGACAGCTGAAAGAAGTAGCATAAAGAAAGATCATCCGAGCAGTCCCCAGTACAGCCCCCACTTTTTGGCAGAAGTAGGGTAAGGGTTATGTGCACCCTCCTACCCTCAATTCGTTTGTGTCATAGAGGGAAAAAGTTAAAAGTCAGCTCAGCTTTGGTTTCTGGCCCAAGTTAGGGAGCTTAGAAAGGTGAGCCTTGGTCCAGCTTTGGCAGAATGAGGCCCACAGATGGGACAATAAGGCACAACCCTGACTCTGGAGGTCAGGGAGTCAAAGGCAAACAGCTAGGGCCAAATTCTCAGAATAAGGAATGTGAGTTGTAACCCCTACCCACAGAGAGCTGAGGGAGGGCCTCAAAAGCAGTAGAAAGGATGACTTGGAGGATAGGGAGGAAAATACAACCATCCCCCTCTAACAGAATATAACCAGCGTCCCCCTACCTGGGGATAAGCTGGTTAGAATTTGGTTTAAAGGCAACTGGGTGAAAAGCAAGGAGGGAGGATGCAGAGAACTCTCCTCTCACTTTCTCCTTTTTCCCCAGAGCTTAAAGTGACCCTATAGCGCGGGGAGGGGTGTAGTTCCTTGGCTTTATGCATTAATCTGGGAGGCAACTGGAATAATGGTTCAGTCATTCTTACGATGGTGGTTATTGAGGATGGGGTGGCCATTGGCTAGGGGCCGGCTCTTTGCTCCTCCCCCAGCTGCAGCCTCCTCCCCCTCTGAGCTCTCTGTTTCTTCCCGGTCACTGCGTTCATCTTCTACCTGCTGTGGAAAAGGGACAAGAACGGTTATTACATGAGATCCTCAAACCCCTAAAGACTGCTTCTCTCTGAGGGCTTGCTCCTGTTATACCCAAGGCCCCACACTAGTTTTTTAGAGGATTCCTGGCAAGATGGGAGTTCAGGAAGTCATAGAGAGTAATAAGGCCTACACAATGGGGACAGAGCCTTTACCTTTCCAGTTATGAACTTGTGGGCCATGCGCAAAATGAGGTAGGCCCAGAAGATATGCAGCAGCTGTAGAACTCCCATCATGGAATTGAAGAAGTAATAGCCAAAGAAGGCAGGATAGAGCTCCAGTGGGTACACCAGGGTGCAATGCAGGATCCTGAGGATTCAAGGAGAGAGAATTGTAAACATGGACAACAGCAGGTAAGACACCAGGGAGATACAGGAGTGGGAGAAAGGCAAGGCTTCTGATTTCTTCAGAACAGGAGTGTAGCCTGGCTGCCTACTCACCAGAAGGGCAGGATGACCAGTCGGGTGATGATGAAAACAATGGCAAAGATAATGAAGATGTTGTTGCAGGTGTTCTTCCATCCCGCGTAGTTAAACATCTTGGCTGACTGCATAGAGAGCCCCCATCCATCATCATTGGCTCCTGACTCCCTCAAGTACATTCATATGTACACTCCAGTTAGGAGCACTGACTCTGTGCCCTCCGCCTTGGTCCCAGGAATGTCACCCTCCAAATTCCCACCCCGCACCTCCCTCCCAAAGAAAATCAAAGGGACAGAAGAACCTGCACCAGGGTCTCTAGGTTTGAGGTAATCTAACCTCCAGCAGGTAATCGGAAGAGTCATGCAGAGCCATGATGAGAGTCCCAGCTCGGATGTAATTGGCAAACCAGGAAAAGCTGATGAGGATGATGGTGGCCACATGGTGGATGATCTGTTCCTTGAAATCCTGCAGAGATGATGCAGACCCCAGGGACTTTTTCTTCCCCAGCTCTCACTATGCCTTCCCCCTTGCCTTTAATTCCCCCTATACCAACAGCTCCATTCAGAGTACCCAGAAGTCAAAGGAGAGGGTGTTCATCCCAGGGCCTCATTTTGGCTCTTAGGCTTAATTGCACAACCCCTTCACCCACCTTTCGCTTGACATCAGAGGCAATGCTGAAGAGCAGGGACCAGTAGAAGGAAAGTTCAATCATGTAGTACCAATATTGGGAAGGGATAGTGCTCTGGGAGAGGAGAGAGAGGTAAGAGCAACCAGCCCCAAGGGTGTCCCCACTCCACAAACCCTCTAGCCCCTGAGGTTCTTCATTCCATCACTGTAATCCCTCTGCCATGGATTCCACAAACTGTCTCTTCACTGGGGTGTGTCTTAGTCCACCCCCATATGAGGAAGCAAGACTCATACCTGTATGGGATATCCCTCCCAAACTTTCTTCATGTCATAGAACCAGGGTTTCTGCAGAGATGGTGAGAAGTTAAAAGAGGAGGAACCCAAATTCCATGGCTTCACCTGACCTTGCCAGAGAACCTACTCCCACCTCCCAGTAATCCCCACTCACATCCACAATGACGGCCATGCCAGCAATGAAGGCAATCAGGTAAAATGTGAATCTCCAGCTGGCAAAGGAAGCGGAAATGGCTAGGTCAGAGGACAGCACAGTCCCCCAGCAGCCCCCAGATACCTGCAGATATCCTCACTACCATTAATAACTGAATTCGCCTCCTCACATCTCCCTGTATATAGCCACCACCTATCCCTCCCAGCAAGACACATCAGGATCTTGCTTGCCACCCAGCTTCTCCTGCCCCAGCCTCCCCCACCTGGCTTCTCGGAACTTCTTGAGGAGACTGGGCCGGTCCTGGTTGCGGCGGCGGCGGAACCAACGCTCTACCTGGCGGCCTGAGAGCCCGCTCTGCCGGGACAAAAGCTCTACCTCCACCTGGGCGTAGTGAAGAAGCCCACTGTTATGTTTACCTTCGGAATTCAGCAGCACCCCCAGCCTCTCCCAGTAACAAGCTCAGTCAGTACCACTGCTTCCCCATCTCTTCACCTGCCGGAGCGAACATTCAAACCCTCTCCCTCCCCACCAAACTCAGTGATTCCCAGAGTCAGGGCAGCATGCGGCTCATACCTGCTTGGGCTGCTTGCCACTGGTCAGGTAGAAATGTTCCAAGGTGGCATTGGGAGGTGCCCGCAGTCGGGTTTTCTCCTTTATGTTCAAGAGAGCAGCCAGTGGTGTAGCCACGTACCTGGGGAAGGGATATGAGTAAGGTATCTAGCTTGCTGGGAAGGGAAAGGGCTGCAAGCTAAGGCAACTTTACCCTGGACTCAGTTTCCCTGGCTTCCTGGCAACCCCCTTTTCTCTAGCCTCCAGGGCTGCCCACAGCTGACAAAGCTGCCTGTGTGTTCACTAGTGGCCAGGCGGGTGGCGGGTGGAGGGTGAGAACAAATAACCATTGATGATAAGGGCCTGGGGGTGCTGAGCCTTCAGGAAGACAATGGTGCCTTCAGGGAAGGGGGAGCACAGTGGGCAGGAACCTGAGTAGCCAGAACATCAGGGTCTAGGGCTAATTAAATAGCAAGGAACAAACTTGAAGTCCAAGAAACTACAACTGGCAACTAGGGAAGGCATGAGGGTAGGCCAGCATGCTTACAGCTCAAAGAAGTATCGAACGATGAGGAAGAGCAAGGCCAGGGGCAGCGTGATATAGAGATCTGAGGCTTTGGCATAGACACGTCCATCTCGGTCTTCTAGATCGGCCCAGGTCAAGTTCACAGGCAGCCACAGGCGTTCCCACCAGAAGTAATCATACAAAGTCTGGAGCATCCTGAGTGAGAGGCAAAGGGGAGGGCATAGCTGAGGGCATCCTGAGTGAGAGGCAAAGAGGGAGTAGCTATGGGGGAAGAGATAGATGAATGAAAGTTTTCAGGGTGTATCAAAAGGAGAAGCGGGCAGAGTCGAACTCTAGATCCCTCTCCTGGCTATGCAGCCTTGGGCAAATCAGTTTCCTCATCTGTAATATGGTGGCTTTCCAGTTTTAACATGTACTGTCAGGCTGGGCATGGTGGCTCACACCTGTGGTCCCAGCACTTTGGGAGGCCGAGACTGGCAGATCACGAGGTCAGGAGATCCAGACCAGCCTGGCCAACATGGTGAAACCTCGTCTCTACTAAAAATACAAAAAATTAGCTGGGTGTGGTGGCGGGCGCCTACAGTCCCAGCTACTCGAGTGGGTGAGGCAGGAGAATCGCTTGAACCCAGGAGGTGGAAGTTGCAGTGAGCCGAAATCATGCCATTGCACTCCAGCCTGGATGATAGAGCAAGACTCCATCTCAAAAAAAAAAAAAAAAAAAACCAACAAAAAACATTTATCGTCCACAGCAACCTGCAGATGTGATTCCCTGGAATTAAGAAACCTGGGGTCCTTACAACCTCTGATTTCGGCGGGGGGAAGAACCTTGGGGGTCTTGTCATTTTTCTATCTCAACCTGGAAGACAGGCAGGACCTGGCCCTAGAAACTATAGCCAACAATCTGAGTAAAGTCCCTCCCTTATCCCCCCATGCTCTGGCCATTTCCTCAAGCCTCCAAGCCAACTTAGCTGAAAGCTTCCAGGGGGTGCCCCAAAACACTGCAGGGCTGAGGCAAACCCTTCTTCCCCTTCCCTACAACCTACAACCCATCTGAGTAGCAGGTCCCTAAAGAAAAATTTAAGAGACAGGGTAGGCTAGGCAGTGGCTCATGCCTGTAATCCCAGCACTTTGGGAGGCCGAGGCAGTCTGATCACTTGAGCTCAGGAGTTTGAGACCAGCCTGGGCAACACGGTGAAAACCCATCTCTAGAAAAGTACAAAAATTAGCTGAGTGTGGTGGCACATGCCTGTAATCCCAGCTACTCGGGAGGCTGAGGTGGGAGGATCACTTGAGCCTGGGAGGTGAAGGCTGCAGTGAGCCGTGATCTTGCCACTGCACTCCAGCCTGGGTAACAGACTATGTCTTAAAAAATAAATAAAATAAAGCCAGGATAAAGCAAAATTATGTCCCCAAATGATGCTGAGCTCCACAATCACTGGACATCGAACTGCACACAAGGTTGACACTCCATGCCAAGCCATCTAGTCCCTACACATAAGGCAGAAGGACCCTATGTATAACTCTTCAGAAAGAAAAGTGAAGGTAGGGCTGCAAAGAGTCAGGGATTATAGGGCAGGGAACCAAGACAGCAGACCAATACATCTGGTGGAATTAAGAGCTATTCTTTTATTTTCTTTTGAGACAGGGTCTTCCTCTGTCACCCAAGCTGGAGTGCAGTGGTACAATAACGGCTCACTGCAACCTCCACCTCCCAGGTTCAAGCCATCCTCCCCTCCTGCTTCAGTCTCCCGAGTGGCTGGGGCTATAAGTAGCACGCACTACCGAGTAGCAAGCACCACATCTGGCTAATTTTTGAATTTTTTTTTTGGTAGAAACAGGGTTTTGCCACGTTGCCCAGGCTGGTCTTGAACTCCCGGGCTCAAGCAACTGGCCAGCCTTGGCCTCCCAAAGTGCTAGGATTACAGGCATGAGCCACTGTGCCTGGTCAGAGCTATTTCGTATAAATGCTCATCCAGAAAATACAATCCTAGTCTGCAGGGGAACACCCATACCCCCTCAGTCTAGGAAAGAGCCACTATGTAAACCTCCTCCCCCAACTGAAAGAGGAACAACATGGTGGGAGTGACCACTTGGATACCCAGAGGAGGGAAGGAACGGTCTGTGTGTGTGGCTCATGAGGGAAGAGCAGCTGCTTGGAGCTGAGAGGAACGGCAAGATGGTCCAGAAGAGCCAGGGATGCTGGGTCCAGCACAACACCTGGCAATCCTAGGACTCAGCAAGAAGCCGCAGCAGGATGACCAGGACAGTCTTTTCCAGGCTCCCCACCCCTTGTTCCCCTCCTGGGAAGGAGGTGAGGCAGCGGGATTGAGGCTGGCCCAGAAAGTGAAAGCAGAGACAGGAAGAAGAGAGTGGTGAGATTGTTATCCACCGTGACCTGGAGACTAGTTGGTGCCACTGACTGAAGAAAGAGCCTGAGACCACAGCTGGGCAGGGCTGGTCCTGCTGCTGCTCTGACAACGCCTGCTCCACCCCCACCCACCACAGAAGCCCTTGCGAAATCCCTCAGCCTGTCATGGATCGGTATTCCAGCTCAAGGACTTTTACCCCCTTGTCCCCACTCCTGGTCACTACTCTCTTGGATGAAATCAGAGGTCAGCACTGCCAGTAAAGGAGCTTCAGCTCCACCTTCTCCCCTCCTCCTCCCCCAAATCACACACACACATTCCAGGCACTGCCCCTGCCCCCTCCACCTCAGCCAGAATAAATATTTAATTAAACAGATGGAAGCCTTCTGAACTGAACAAAATTAAATGTAATTATCCACAGCGGAACTTTCCCCACACAAACACACACACACTTTTTTCCTAGAGAAAAGTTGTAGAAAATTGAATAGAGAAGGGACAAGGGTAGAACCTGCACAGAGACGGGACAATGTGGAACACCTTGATGTGTGCACGTGACCCCCTCTTCCCACTTGTTGCTCAGCCTGATTGGAAGCGAGAAATCAGCCTGACCCAGTCACCTGACTGCTGTCTCCTGGAGCCCAACTTCTCCAGGGAAATGTAAAGCCAAAGGTACCGTGTTGCCCCGGCAGTCCTAGACTTTGGATCCCACCCCTAGCCAGGTCAGTGAAAACTGGCAGGGATGTTTCTCTAGTCAGGCGGCAGGCTGCAGTCACAGAGGGAGGGTGGAGCCCCTGCTGGACTCCTGGGGCCCAGGAATGTCTCATGCCTGCAAAGCAGGGGGTGGGGGTGGGGGGCCGGGGTAGGGGGCAGGCAAAGTAGGCACTAGAGCATGGTCAAGGGCAGACACCTGGGCAGTGCAACTTCCTCATCCCCAAGATGAGATAGCACCTGTCCTCTTCCACTCCAAGCAGGGAGAGTGGAAGACTTGGGAAATGCAGATTAATGGGGGCTTTTACACCGAGGTTGCAGGCTTCCCATGACCACAGTCCTCCCTGGTGGTCCCGTACCTCCATTAGCAGAGAGGCACTACCCCCCATCTCCCCAGCAGGGAGGCCCCAGATTCAGCAGGGTCAGGACCTCTGACTCAACATGAGGGGAGGGGAGGGCAGCAGGGGCCTGGCCGGCCTCACTTACACATCCCCACAGAACCAAAGAGTTGGGTCCCTGTGGCGGTGCCGGGGAGGCCTCTTAGCACCAGCATACGGATCCAAGCAAGACCCCATAAACAACAGGCTGGGGCAAGAAAAGTTGAAGTTTACACAGGGTAGGGAGACAACACTGTTTTTCCAGTCCCGCTGGGCCTTCAGGGCAGTTACTTGACTTCTTGTGGAGAAAATCACATCTACAAACACTTTTCCACCCAGACTTCCCCCATACACATGAAGAGACACGGTATCTGTCTATGCTCTCTCACACACACACCTGCCTTAGAGGCACAGATGCCACTTTCTGAGGCACAGGCTGGAGAGGGGCCAGAAGAGCAGGGATTTAACTGGCATTGGATTAACAGGAACTTGAGCAGGACTCTGCCCAGCCCCAACCTTTGCCCCAACTCTGACTGACATCCCCACAAGACCCCTCTAGGTGGATGAAAGGTGCAGAGGGTCCCCACGGGAGTTTGTAGATCCAAAGGACTGAGAGGGCAGCTGTTTGGGCCTGAGAGGAAGGAATTCTCTCTGACTCCATGTGGTCAGTCTGACTGGCTCTCACAGTTTGGAGGAATAACTGAGGAAAATAGAAAGGGGTTGTTGACAAGAGAGGAGTGACAAAGGTCCCACTGGCTCCCTGCTTCCACTGAAGAAGTCCTGAATAGTCTCTTCCTTGTTGAAAACTTTTTTTTCAGGCAACAGCAGGTCATGAACTAGAAGTTGACAAGCCATGGATGGAGCCAAGGAGAGGTGTGTTATCCCTCCAGGCTGCAGGATGGGCCTCAAAATAAGCCAGATTGTAAGAAGAGGTGGGTGAAAGGCGGTCAGAACAGCAGTCCTCAGCCCCATCTGGCCTACAGCTTGTCTGGAAAGTCCCACCAAAGGCCTCCACAGACCCAAACACTGCAGGAGACTATGGCCCCAGGGGTGCTGAAGGACACAGTGAAGGATCAGCCAGCCTGTGGCCAGTGACAGGGGAAAAAGGAGGCCCTTCCTCCCAGGGGAAAATCTGGCCAGAGGCCCCAGTGAGGGGAGTCGGGGACCAGGGGAGAAAAGGATCTCTCTCTGGAACACAGACTGTGCAGATCATGGTATGGTCAGGGCCAGGTCCTCAGGGCCAGGGCTGCAGACAAGTCCTTACCCTTAGGAGCCCCTTTACATGTGCAGCCACTCACACCCAGCTGCGGTCACCCCGACTCCGGTATGGGGCAGCAACCCCCACCCACCCCTGCCCCAGCACAGATATGGGGGTGACTGCCTGCTGGAGGCCTGCTGGGACTCAGTTCTCCAGGAACAGGGGCGCACTGCATTCGTCACGATCCTCAGAACCCCCTGAACCTGGGCCTGGCAACTCAGGTGACTGAAACCAGGTTTTGATGCCAGGAGCCAGGCTTAGGGAGGGAGGAACTCCAACTGCAGGCTAAAGATGAGTGCTCTACACCTGCAGTCAACTCACTTGCCACGGCTTCTGGTGATTAACAAGCTACGGCCCAGAAAGCCAGTTCCACCAGGAGCTCCCTTGCCAGCCATCCACACCTCATAACGGTATGCCTTAGCCCTGCCGGGCCGGGGCAGGCGCTCTGGGCTGCTCCTTCCTGTTTCCCGTTAAGCACATGGAAGCTCTGACCTCGCCTACGAGGTGGGCACGGTGGGCCAGTAGGAAGAAAACGGGGCAGGGCCCTCCCTTCTCCTCCCACCCGAGCCACAGGACGCGTCCAGGCCGGGGCAACCCCGCGGACCGCTGCCAGGGTGGAGGCTCTCGCGCCAATGGTCACCAAGCTCCTCCACTCTCCAACAAAGGGGCGCCTGCGGCTCGGCCCCGTCGACCGCAGCCCCCGCGTCCCCACCTCCCGCCCTACCTGTTGCCCAGGAGGGCTCCTCCGGCTCGGGGCGGCGCTGCCGCGGACACCGC
>NC_045434.1:88593746-88599903 GCF_002776525.5 Piliocolobus tephrosceles
CCCTTGAGGCGCTGCGCCCGCCCTCCCCGGCCGCCGCCATGAGCGCCCGCGGCGCCCCCCGCCAGCGCCGCCCCCCGCCCCGGCCCCGGCCCCGCGGCCTTCCCAGCCCGGCCCCTCCGCCGCCCTGCGACAGAGCGGCCCCCGGGGCTCCCAACTTTTCCGCAGCCCCTTCCCACCCCCGCGCGGGGATCGAGCGCCGGGCGGGGGCCCCGACTCACTCGGCTGCAGATCTGGCGGGGCCGGGGCCGCTGCTCCGTGTGATCCGTCTGCTCGGGTGGCTGCTCCGAGGCCCCGAGGCCTGGCTCCCCGCGCCTCTCCTCCCTCTTCCGCCCGCCCGCCGGCCCGCGCCCGCCCTCGCCCTCCCTCCTCCGCCCGCCGCCGCCGCCCGCCGAGCCCAGTCGAGCTGAGCCCGAGCCCAGCCGGGAAAGAAAGGCCGCGAGCAGCGCAGGGGCCGGGAGGCTGGGCGTGGACGGGAGGGGAGGGCGGGGCGGGCCGTTGCCCTGCGGCTGCCCCTCCGCCCCGGCGCGGGAGCCGGGACCCCAGCCCTCCGCTCCCGGGCCCGCAGCCACGCCCACGCCCGTCACCGTGCGCTAGAGAAGCCCCCGACGTGGGGAGGCGGGTGCGCCTCCGGGCTCCTCCGGCAGCTTCGGTCTGTTTTCGGGGTGAGAGGTCTCCCACGGGGACCGACACAGACGCACCGGATGCCGCGGGGTCCCGGGCTCCGAGCGGCGGCGTTCCTGCCCCTCACTCCTACCCAGCCCCACCCACCCCCAACTGCTGTGCGGCCCCCGGTCCCCGCCGGAGTGGGCACATTCCCACTTCCAGCCCCACGGGGCACGGGCGGAGGAGGGCGCAGCCCGGGGGTCCTGCCCAAGTGCCTCGCGCCGAAGCTGAAAACTTCTCCAGGGCAGACCGAAGCAGCCGAGCCTCCAGACCCAGTCAGAGCCTGCAACCCCTCGGGCGACCCTCGCCTACCCCGCCGTAAAAGCCGCGGACTTTCCACCCAGGTGCTACGGGACCTACCCCGGTGGCAAGGAAAAGCAAACCCGAACGTGCGCACACCCGAGGGCCCTGTCTCAAAGAGCCACCCCAACTTTTGTTTTGTAAAATGTATTTGAGTTTTCAAATGACACCACATTTATCCGTATTCGATTTCGTGTTAAAAAGTGTTTTTCGGACGGGCGTGGTGCCTCACGCCTGTGATCTCAGTACTTTGGGAGGCTGAGGTGGGCAGATCATCTGAGGTCAGGCGTTCAAGACCAGCCTGGCCAACATGGTGAAACCTCGTCTCTACTAAAAATACAAAAATTAGCCGGGCACGGTGGCACGCACTTGTAATCCCAGTTACTTGGGAGGCTGAAGCATGAGAATTGCTTGAACCCTGGAGGTGGAGTTTGCAGTGCGCCCAGATCTCCCTGCTGCACTCCAGCCTGGGCGACAGAGCGAGACTCCCTCTCAGGAAAAATAAAAATAAAAAGTGATCTCCCCTTGGCCTGGCGCAGTGGCTCATGCCTGTAATCCCAGCACCTGGGGAGGCCGAGGCAGGCAGATCACTTGAGGTCAGGAATTCAAGACCAGCCTGATTAATATAGCGAGATTCCCCCATCTCCTTTATAAATTTAAAAAGAAAAAAAGTTTTCCCCTTGAGTCGTGTGGTAAAATTAATGTTTCGGAAGTAATTACTGTTGGAAGATGGAACATGTTTTTCCTAGAAAGCTGGTCTTAACTCCTAACGTGAACGAATGATGACTAAGATGTATTTGAGGGCTCCTATACAGGGAGAGCTGCAGCTTACTCCATGGAGAGGTACTTTTGTCAAATTTCTAACCTAGATGAAGTGTTGCCGTTTTTACGCTGTCGCAATCAGAGCCTCTGACACTAGCTTGTTTCCCGTTTATCTGGTCAAGTCCTGGTAGGAAGGAGTGCAACCCCCACTAGTCCTGTTGGAGGGCCCATCCCTCATCTCAGGCTCTTTCTGGAGAGTAAGGAGGCAGAGGCTGTCCGACCCGTTTGTTCTGCCTCTCTTTTCACGGGATACGCAGCCCAGGCACATCATGGGAAAGATGGGAGTGGTGGCCCCAACCAACTCTGAGGGCTTCTCCAGGCTTTTCTTTTTTTCTTTTTTTGGAGACGGAGTCTCGCTCTGTCGCCAGGCTGGAGTGCAGTGGCTCGATCTCGGCTCACTGCAAGCTCCGCCTCCCGGGTTCACACCATTCTCCTGCCTCAGCCTCCTGAGTAGCTGGGACTACAGGCACCCGCCACCTCACCCGGCTAATTTTTTGTATTTTTAGTAGAGACAGGGTTTCACCGTGGTCTCGTTCTCCTGACCTTGTGATCCGCCCGCCTCAGCCTCCCAAAGTGCTGGGATTACTGGCGTGAGCCACCACGACCGGCCTTCTCCAGGCTTTTCTAAGCCCCAGGCCTGCCTGATTTCCCAGTTTCCAGCAACCCCTCCAGCCACGTTTTCTCCTCCCTCCCTTATTAGCATGTCTTCCATTGTATCTTTCTTTCCTTTCTTTTTTTTTTTCTTTGGAGATGAGGTCTCACTCTGTCACTGCAGCCTCAACCTTCCAGGCTCAAGCTGTCCTCCACCTCAGCCTCCCAAGTAGCAGGGACCACAGGCGGCACCACCACGCCCGGCTAGTTTTTGTATTTTTGGTAGAGACACGAGATTTCACCATGTCACTCACGCTAGTCGTGAACTCCTGACCTCAAGCCATCCACCCTCCTTGGCCTTTCAAAGTGCTGGGATTACAGGCGTGAGCCACCTTGCATCCCAATTGTCTCTTTCTACCCCATTGGAACTCTCCTCCTTCATTCTTCTAATTCCAAAGTTCCCTGTTCCTTTCTTCAGTGCTCTCCCCAGTATCCTTATCTGCTACCTACACACCTTTTTTCCAGCACAGTTCCAGGGCTCTTTGGGCCGCAGCTCACCTTCTGGTCTCTCTCTAACACTCTCCACACCTCCGTCCTACTCATCTTCCTTCTTTTAGTTCTGAATCCCTCTCTTGTGGTTTTCCTAAGTGCCAAGCTTTCCTGTAGTCCCCACCAGACTTTTTAAATGCTTCCTCAGGAGAACTGAAGACCGGTTAACTTTTTTTTTTTTTTTAAGATAGCAGTGGGGAGGGGAAGTTCTGGGGCTGAAGTTGGATAACCAGGGCCTGAGAAATAAAGATAAGAGGGTATATTCCTCCCCCAGGAGACAAAGGAGAAGGTGGATGGAGAAGGGGAAACTGGGCCTCATCCAGCATTGGGATGATGCGACCAGCTCTGTCAACATGCCTGAGGAGCACACACACCGCTTGCCTTGGCTGGACCGGAGACTGTGATCACCACCCTTCCAACCCATCCCCCAGCACGCAGGCTGGCATGGCCACGCCCACAGTGCCCCAAGTGCCGCCTGCCTTGCAGTGACTCACTTCCTCTGTATGGGCTGCTGAGGTGTCCCAAGGAGAGGACAGGCCATCTCCAGGCCTTCAGCCCATAGTTCAGATATCTGGCCTGGCTTTGTGGATAGGCAAGCATACATGGATCCCAAATGTGGAAGGTGGGTTTTTTCAGGTCAGGTGGAACTGTAAACACTGAAACCTATTTGAGTAAGAAGCAGAGCCTAGCTAGTACCTAATGGAGATTCAGGGGCCAGGAGTTTCGGGGAGGAAACATTTCCTAACAAAAGGTAAAATAGCCAAGAGGAGTTTCTATGTATTCCGAAATCAGGCAATGGAAAGTATTTGCAGAAAAGCAATGTAGGGACCAGGCCCGGTGGCTCATGCCTGTAATCCCAGCACTTTGGGAGGCCGAGGTGGGTGGATCACCTGCAGTCAGGAGTTCAAGACCAGCCTGCCCAACATGGTGAAACCTCATCTCTACTAAAAAAACAAAATTTAGCTAGGCGTGGTGGCACATGCCTGTCTGTAGTCCCAGCTGCTTGGGAGGCTGAGGCAGGAGAATTGCTTGAACCTAGGAGGGGGAGGTTTGTTGCAGTGAGCTGAGATCATGCCACTGCCCTCCAGCCTGAGTAGCAGAGCGAGACTCTGTCTCAAAAATAAATAAATAAAAGGCTGGGTACGGTGGCTCATGCCTATAATCCCAGCGCTTTGGGAGGCCAAGGTGGGTGGATCACCTGAGGTCAGGAGTTTGGGACCAGCCTGGCCAACACAGTGAAACCCCATCTCTATTAAAAATACAAAAATTATCTGGGCATGGTGGTGCATGCCTGTAATCCCAGCTACTCGGGAGGCTGAGGCAGGAGAATCGCTTGAACGAGGGAGTCGGAGGTTGCGATGAGCTGAGATCACACCACTGCACTCCAGCCTGGGCCACAGAGTGAGACTCCGCCTCAAAAAAAAAAAAAAAGAAAAGAAAAGAAAAGGTGGTAGATTAGATCCTCTCTAAGATTTTCTCCAACTCTGCAATTCTAAAATGTACAACACGGGGATGGAAGGTGATCACTACATCTGTAAACAACTGCAGTCCGGCCCTGAAGTTGAACAAAACAAAACCTAGGGAGAGGAATGAGATTGCAGCAGGTTTCAGTGCAGCGATTGTGAAGGCATCACACACACACTCCTCACAGGCAAGAACTTCGCTTCTGCCATGTGACTGAGCCTCTGTTGGCCTTCAAATTCAGAGTTCAACCTGGCAGGCCGGCCAGGAGTCCCTTGGAGAGGTTTGGCTTGAGGAAACAGGAGGCCTCAGGATTCCTTCAGTTCCCTCTAAGTCTGCTGGGCAGGTAGCCAGAAGAAACTCTGAAGTGCACAGAAAGCCAATGGCCAAGGGGACCCCAGCTGCGGGGCTGCAGTACCATGTTTACCCAGCCTAACTGCGGTCACCCAGTCTCCTGCATGTGTCTGAGGTCAGCCTCGGCAGCTCCCCTGAGTAGGTATCTACCTGAGGCTCTTCCCCTGATGCTACTTGCATACCAAGTCCACCCAGGAACCTGGCGTCCTCAGGAGGCTGCACTTCCCAGGTGGGCTAAGACAGCCCCTTGATATGCTGGGCTGGAGCCAGAGACCTCAAGGGGCCGCTAGGGGACTCCAGACGCTCAGTGGCTGCTGGCGCCCTCTTGTGGCCATTTTGGGGATTGGCAAGAACAGTTTCGGAAGCGAGCCAAGATCGGAATTCTTGGGGAGGTAATAGTAACAGTAACAGTTACCATATAAGAATACTTATTGTTATATATTAGATAACATTGTGACATGTCTACTTAACGGCGCTGTGCCCAGAACTCTTCTAAGTACTTTGTATGCACTATATTTATTTAATTCTCACAACAACCTATAACATAAACACTGTTATGTGTTTGTTGATGATTAGGAAACTGAGCACAGAATAGTTGTCCAAGGTCACACAGAAGACCAGAATCCCAACTCTAAGAAGTCTGGCTCCAGAAGCTTTGCTTTTAGCCACCATGCTGAGACTGAGTTCCATTTTGGGGTTGTCAGGTGAAATACAGGACACACTGTTAAACTATAATTTCAGATAAACAAAAAATAATAATTACAGGCTGTGGCTCACGCCTGTAATCCCCGCACTTGGGGAGGCCAAGGCGGGCGGATCACGAGGTCAGGAGTTCGAGACCAGCCTGGCCAACATGGTGAAACCCTAGCTCTACTAAAAATACAAAAAATTAGCCAGGCATGATGGCAGGCACCTATAATCCCAGCTACTCGGGAGGTGGAGGCAGGAGAATTGCTTGAACCCGAGAGGCAGACGTTGTAGTGAGCCAAGATCATGCCACTGCACTCCAGCCTGGGCAACAGAGAGAGACTCCGCCTCAAAAAACCAAAATGTTAGTATATTTAATGAAATATTTGGGTCATAATTGTACCAACAAATGATTCCTCATTTATGTGAAATTCTAATTAAGCTGCATGTCCTGTATTTTTATTTATTTAATCTAACACCCCTACTTTACAAGGGCACTTTTCTGTGCCACATGCAATTACACAGATTACTTTTTTTTTTTTAATTTTCTTTTTTTTTTGAGGCGGAGTCTCGCTCTGTCTCCCAGGCTGGGGTGCAGTGGCTGGATCTCAGCTCACTGCAAGCTCCGCCTCCCGGGTTTACGCCATTCTCCTGCCTCAGCCTCCCGAGTAGCTGGGACTACAGGCGCCCGCCACCTCACCCAGCTAGTTTTTTTTTTTTTTTTTTTTTT
>NC_045434.1:88600003-88611879 GCF_002776525.5 Piliocolobus tephrosceles
TTTTTTTTTTTTTGTATTTTTTAGTAGAGGCGGGGTTTCACCATGTTGCCAGGATGGTCTCAATCTCCTGACCTCATGATCCGCCCGTCTCGGCCTCCCAAAGTGCTGGGATTACAGGCTTGAGCCACCGCGCCTGGCCTTTTTTTTTTTTTTAGATGGAGTCTTGCTCTGTCGCCCAGGCTGGAGTGCAGTGGTGCCATCTCAGCTCACTGCAAACTCCGCCTCACAGGTTCAAGCAATTCTCCTGCCTCAGCCTCCCGAGTAGCTGGGATTACAGGTTCGTGCCACCATGCCTGGCTAATTTTTTGTATTTTTAGTAAGAGGGGGTTTCACTGTGTTAGCCAGGCTGGTCTCAATCTCCTGACCTCGTGATCCACCTGCCTCGGCCTCCCAAAGTGCTGGGATTACAGGCGTGAGCCACCTTTGCCCAGCCACATTATCTTATTTATTTATTTATTTATTTATTTATTTATTTATTTATTTATTTTTATTAGTTCAATAGTTTTTGGGGACAAGGTGGTGTTTGGTTACATGTTTAAGTTCTTTAGTGGACACATGACTTCATTTAATCATCCCAGGAAACCTGTCCTCGGCGGCCCCAGCATGTCCCACAGCCTCCGTCTCTCGCAATCCTCCCATTTAGAGAGCTGAAAGGACTAGCGAAGCTCACAGAACATAGGTCGCAGAGCCGGGTATTGAACCCTCATTCTCCAGTTCTGACACAGGTGCATGTTTTCCACTTTAACAGGACAGAAAAGTGAGGAGCAGTGATTACCACCACAGAAATATCCCTTCATGCCATGTCCTCCGGCCTGATCTCGTCAGGGTGGTGGAGCCACTGCAGGTCCCTCCTCCGGAGATGTAGGAATCCCAGCAAAGGCCTTCCTGGGTTGAGAGAGAGGCAGAGGAGTGGAGGCAGGGCTCTAGCTTCTGTGCCCTGCCCCTACCCAGGCTCTCCGGGGAGGCAGGAAAGAGGCTGTATTTAGACCCGAGGGAGCCAGCTGTGAGGCTGGAGCAGCTGCTGCATGGTGGGGCGGGGCGGGGGCTCCGCAGGGCTGCTCACCTGCTGCTCTGTGCAGAGACAGCCTCAAGCCCAGCTGCCGGGTTGCATCACCTGCAGCTAAAACAGCCACGGGGCCCAGGCTGCCAAAGGCAACAGAAGGAGTCTAAGAAACCAGGCGAGGGAGCCTCCCTGATCTCTCTGTTGCCTTTTGGGAGCGTAGAGCTTCCCTCTGAAGGTAACACCCTTTGCATTTTTCTCTCTTGACTCTTCATCAGCTTCCACCCCCAAATACTTGTGCCCTTCCTTCTCCACAGATATAAACAGTCCCTGGGCACTCTCCACCTAGGCCGGCTGGCTCTAATAAAGCAGCAGTCAAGGGAGTTTCTGGGCTGGGACCCCTTCTGGGGTGCAGGCTGGGGTGCACTGCTGGTATGTGCCCCAACAGGTTTTTCCCTATCAGCCTTGAAATCAGCCTGCAGCCTGTCTGACCTGCCCCCCAGGGAGCTGGAGGCAGAGGCAGAGCCAGGTCAGAAGCTGGACTTTGAGACTAGGCCTCTGTGGTCCCACCTGGACCCACAGGGGAGGCAGTGCATAAAGCCTCCCGTGTTTGAGGCTGGGCCGCTGAGAGGCTGAGCGGAGTTCACTCACATGGGTTGAGGCCCAGTTCCTGGGAGAAGAGATGCTGGGCAGGAAGGTGTCTGCATGTGGGACTCTGTATAGCCCGGTCCTCTCCCACGTCTGGGAGGGGCCAGAGTCAGACAACTGCTGGGTTGGTCCCTGAGAGAGGTCATCTGACTGGCTGTTCAGCCTAGGCTGCATCCCCGCCCCCTTTCCTCTACCAGGCCACACCAGAGCCGGTGTTCACACAGGCGAGCTACCAGGCCACAAGGACGACACCCACCTCGCCTCTGCAGCTCTGAGTAAGTACTGGGCCTGCGGCCCCATGCCAGGAGACCTTGTTGATTGCTTGGGGGAGTGAGAAATGAGTTTTCCTTTTCCAACGTGAGAGTGCCTCCTTTCCTGTCCAGGCATCCATGTACTTGCGAGAACCCTTGCTCACATCAGCTAAGAGATTGCACCTGCTGACCTAGAGCTTCCCACCTGTGGCTCCTAGGGTGAGAGGCAGCCGAGCAGGTAGGCAGCTGTATAGGCGGGAATTGAGGGTTGCTTGTCAGTTGGGGCTGCAGGTGGGGGAGATGCTGTTTGGAGTTGTCTCCCACTCTGCGTGCTTAATCCTGCCACCTCACCTCAGCTCCCCTGCACTGCCCCAGGAGACCCCAGCCAGGCCCTGGAAGGAGGGCCATAGACCTCAGAAGGGGGGCATCTACCCCGGACCAAGGCCTGAGGAGCCTCGGTGCTGACCCTGGCATCAGGGAGGGTTGGCGCCTGGTCTAGGAGCATCCCGCATCAATCCCCACTTCCTAAAGGAGCGGGGAGAGATGGGAAACGTGGGGGCTCCCCTCTTACCTCACCATCTCGGCTCCAGTTCTGGCTCCAACCCTAAGCAGGTTGATCTTTTTTTCTGCAGCAAGGATAGGAACAGGCGACTGGAACCCAGGCTCCAGGGTCTTGGGGGGGTCATAAGGAGTCCCTGGAGGGCCAGGAAATTCAGCTCTGTGGGTTCCTGTTTCCTTCCCCAGGGCAGCCAGCAGTAGCACCATGTCTGCGAGTGGTGGGAAGATGGGACCGTCCCTCACCCAGGAGATCCTCAGCCACCTGGGCCTGGCCAGCAAGGTAGGGGCTGTTGGGATTTCAGAGATCACTTTTAATATCTCAGCTTGGGCTGTCAGAGGATGGGAGGCAGGAAAGTGGAGGACAGGCCCTGAGATTATGCTGAGGTGGGGTAGGCAGCCTGGCCGTGGCCCTTGCCGACCACCCTGTGCTCCCACAGACTGCAGCGTGGGGGACCCTGGGCACCCTCAGGACCTTCCTGAACTTCAGCGTGGACAAGGATGCGCAGAGGCTACTGAGGGCCATTACTGGCCAAGGTGAGCCCCTTTCCCCCCACACTTGAGGCTGCCTTTTAGAGCCAATCTGTAGTCCAAGGAGGAGCCAGGAAGGAGGAACTAGTGATGTTGGAGAAACGTTTGTGGAACGCCTTCATTCTTGTGTGTCAGGCACCACAGTAGGTGTGTCAAACCCGTTCTCACAACACCCCTGTGAGGCAAGGCTTATTATTTCCATTTTGCAGATGAGGAAACTGGGGCTCAGGGAGATTAAGAGACTTGCCCAAAGTCACTCAGCTCATAATGACAGAGGTGGTATTCTCATCTAGGTCAGCCGATCCCTGCA
This sequence comes from Piliocolobus tephrosceles, assembly GCF_002776525.5. NCBI lineage: Eukaryota > Metazoa > Chordata > Mammalia > Primates > Cercopithecidae > Piliocolobus > Piliocolobus tephrosceles. The sequence goes on from NC_045434.1 coordinate 88,603,299, forward strand.
AATCATATTTTTTTTTACCACCACACCAGGCCACCTTTGCCTTGGTCTGGGTCAGATTTGCATGCTGTTTTGACAATTTATTTGCAACTTCTTTTGAGATAAAATGGAAGTGGGGGTGATACAGCCCCTGCTCCTTTCCTTCCTAGCCCTCTCCTGGAGTAGGGGCATCCCACTATGTAAAGACCCTGCTCACAGCACAGCCCTCATCTCGGTTCAGGCGTGGACCGCAGTGCCATTGTGGATGTGCTGACCAACCGGAGCAGAGAGCAAAGGCAGCTCATCTCACGCGCCTTCCAGGAGCGCACCCAACAGGTAAGGCTATGCTGACCTCCCACAGCAGTGGACTGGGGTGAGAAACCCCCTGGAGGACTGGAGAGACAGCAACAGCCACTGAGGCCAGCCTCTGCTTCCTGGCTAAACAGGGCCTGAGATGAAAACCAGCCAAATCTTCCCAAACCTCCCCATGCTTCTGGAGCCCTTCCCCTCACCCCCATGCCTCTGCTGTGGGGACCATTTATTGTAGGACCTGCTGAAGTCGCTACAGGCAGCACTTTCCGGCAACCTGGAGAGGATCGTGATGGCTCTATTGCAGCCCACGGCCCAGTTTGACGCCCAGGAATTGAGGACAGCTCTGAAGGTAGCAGGAGGGGAGACTTGCTGGGGTATCTGGGGAAGGGAGAAGGCTGTCAGCCTTGCTTTTGCAAGATGAGAGTCCCCCTCTCGTTGTCCCATATTGTTCCTTAGAAGGAGAAGCAGCCAATGTCTGCCACTGTCTGCCATCCTAATGACATGGCCAGTCTGAGAGTAGACTCCCAATTTCTTGTAGGCCTCAGATTCTGCTGTGGATGTGGCCATTGAAATTCTTGCCACTCGAACCCCACCGCAGCTGCAGGAGTGCCTGGCAGTCTACAAACACGGTAAGAATATGGAGGGAGGCCGGGCACGGTGGCTCAAGCCTGTAATCCCAGCACTTTGGGAGGCCGAGATGGGCGGATCACGAGGTCAGAAGATCGAGACCAGCCTGGCTAAAACGGTGAAACCCCGCCTCTACTAAAAAATACAAAAAACTAGCTGGGCGAGGTGGCAGGCGCCTATAGTCTCAGCTACACGGGAGGCTGAGGCAGGAGAATGGGGTAAACCTGGGAGGCGGAGCTTGCAGTGAGCTGAGATCCGGCCACTGCACTCCAGCCCGGGCGACGGAGCAAGACTCCATCTCAAAAAAAAAAAAAAAAAAGAATATGGAGGGAGGGGTCCCAGGTGCCAGAGAAGGGGCTGTAGGACAGTCCGCTCCTCTCCTGCACTCCCCATAGGTGAGCTATCTGGCAACCTGGCTGCCTAAGTTCTATTTCCTTGGGGTCTTTTGTCTTTCCCCCACCAGTGCCTCAATCTCCCCAGGGGATAGAGCCAGATGTGATCATTAAAAAAAGAGAAGCAGGCCAGGCGTGGTGATTCATGCCTATCATCCCAACACTTTAGGCGGCTGAGGTGGGTTTGTTGCTTGAGCCCAAGAGTTCAAGACCAGTCACAGGCAACATAGGAAAACCCCATCTGTGCTAAAAATTCAAAAAAACTAGCTGGTCACGGTGGTGCATGCCTGTCGTTCCAGCTACTCAGGAGGCTGAGGTGGGAGGATCACCCGAGCTTGGAAAGTTGAGGCTGCAGTGAGCTGAGATCATGCTACTAGCACTGCACGCCAGCCTGGGTGACAGGAGTGAGAGCATGTCTCTCTCTCTCTCTTTCTCTCTCTCTCTCTCACACACACACACACACAAATAGAGAGAGAGAAGCAATGATTAACCATCTTAATCTGGAGCTCCAAGGCAGATTCCAAAGTGACAGTCCCAAAGGTACTCATGTCACCTTCCCAGCCCCTTGCCGGTCCCTGCCATCACACCACATTCCAAGCTGAACCCAGCCGTGCTGCAGCCTGAGGGAAAGGTGGGAACCTGCCCTCTGAGTCATGGGTGTCACCTTTCATGCCCCTGATGGCTGGCCTTGCTTGGCTACAAATGTCTCACCCACTAATTTGTGGCTTTTTCCCATCCTCCTCTTACCACCCCTTCCCCCACCCCCACCGCTTTTTCTTGCTTTCCCCAATTTTCCTTTGATGTCTAATCTTGGCCTTTGTTCTTCTTTTGAGATAAAGTCTTGCCCTATAGCCTAGGCTGTACAGTGATGTGATCATGGCTCACTGCAGCCTTGACCTTCCTGGGCTCAATCAATCCTTCCACTTCAGCCTCCTAAGTAGCTGGGACTACAGGTGTGCCACCACCATGCCCAGCTAATTTTTGTATTTTTTGTAGAGATGGGATTTCGCTGTGTTGTTGAGGCTGGTCTCGAACTTCTGGGCTCAAGCCATCTGCTGCCTCAGCCTCTGAAAGTGCTGGGATTACAGGCATGAGCCACTGCCCCGGCTGTGGCCTATGTTCTTAATCCCTCTCCTACTTTCCTTCCTTCTTGCATCCGTTTCTCTCGTCTCTTTCCCTTTCTCCCTTTCCTGCCCTTTTCCTTCTTCATATCCCACCTCTCATGTCATTTATCCTTACCTCCAACAAGGGTGCCAGGTCTTAGCCTTCTTGTGTTATAACACAGTTTTCCCTAGCTCTTCTTCACTGCCCGGCCCCAACTCTGATAATGATTGCCTCCTACCCAGCAGGTTGGTGCTTGGTGATGAAGCCACCGCACACCTCACAACTTAGAGATGTTTTTAGAGTGGCCGTGATGGTACTTGTGCCTTACATCCTGGGAGCTAGCAGCCATCAAGCTATTCCAAGCAGGGGCTAGCAGGGCATAGCGGGTCAGGCATTTGGCAAGTCCTGGGGATATCTACACTAGGGAAACTCAGGAAGATTCAGAGGGCTCCTCACCCCACCCCAGATTTCCAGGTGGAGGCTGTGGATGACATCACGTCTGAGACCAATGGCATCTTGCAGGACCTGCTCCTGGCCCTGGTCAAGGTGAGGAGGACTGACCTGCAAGGAAGGGAGTCACATTCACCAGGCAAGGTGACACGCTGGAGCAGGGAGCATTGCTGTCCTGTAATGGACAAGAGAGGACTTTAGGGGAGACCAGGCTTTTCTTGTTGGTCTGGAGATAAAGGTGCCCTTCGAAGAGCCCTCTAAGAACAGTTTCTCCTCCTAGGGGGGCCGTGACAGCTACTCTGGAATCATTGACTATAATCTGGCAGAACAAGATGTCCGGGTGAGCAGGGGGTTTAGGAGTGTACACAGCCGCCTTGCACGTAAGATGCCTTCCTCCACCGTATCTTAGAGCCGATGACTTACGTGTCCATTTGTCCTGCAAACCCATCCTTGCCTTGGAGACGGAGTTCTCAGTTACGTGGTAGGGGCAGGAGGTGTCAGGTAGCGTCATAGCTGAAGCCTTTTCACTCATCCAGCCTCTGACTCCTGAGCTCATCAACCGACAGATTCTCCTCTCATGAGCATTTCAGGGCAGAAAGCCTCCTCTGACCTTTTGGGGATTATTTAATCCTTGGGTACCAGGATTTTTCCAAATCAGTGAACAGAGCTGTGAGGCTATAAGGGCAGAGCCCTCTCTTAGCCCTATTTCTTTCTTAAAAAACATAAAATAAAAAAAAACATAAATAAAAACAACTAGTAGGCCAGGCATGGTGGCTTATACCTGTAATCCCAGCACTTTGGGAGGCTGAACAGGAAGATCATTTGAGCCCAGGAGTCTAAGACCAGACTAGGCAACATAGCGAGACTCTGTCTCCACAAGATATTTTTAAAAATTAGCTGCACCCGTAGTTCCAGCTAGCTAGGAGGCTGAGGTTGGAGAATCGCTTGAGCCTGGGAAGTTGAGGCTGAGGTGAGCCCTGGTCATGCCACTGCACTCCAGCTTGGGTGACAGAGAGAGACCCCATCTCTCTCTCTCTCTCTCTCTCACACACACACACATGCCCCCCCCCTCCCCCCCCAGTTTACGGGTTAAAATAACCTTTTCTGGCTGGTTGTGGTGGCTCACGCCTATAATCCCAACATTTTGGGAGGCCGAGACAGGAGGATCACTGGAGGTCAGGAGTTCGAAACCAGCCTAGCCAACATGGCAATACCCCGTCTCTACAAAAATTAGCCAGGCATGATGGTGGGCACCTATAATTCCAGCTACTCAGGAGGCTGAGGCTGGAGAATCGCTTGAACCTGGGAGGCAGAGGTTGCAGTGAGCTGGGATCATACCATTGCACTCTAGCCTGGGTGACAGAATGAGACTCCATCTCAAAAAAAAATCCTTTTCCACCCTCAATCCCGTCTCCATCATGATGATGATAGATTCTGGAACATAATACCCATGGCTCCCTAGGCCCCTACCAATGATCCCGATTCACTCCTCCCTGACTCATTCTTCCCTCTCAGGCACTACAGCAGGCAGAAGGACCTAGCACAGAGGAGACATGGGTCCCACTCTTCACCCAGCGAAATCCTGAACACCTCATCCGAGGTACACACAAGCCTTCTTGTCCCCCTAGCTTGCTCTAATGATGAGTTTGGGCTGAGGAAGGTGTGGGGAGGGCCCATGCTTTGCAGTGATAATTAATCCCCCATCCATCTTTCTAACTGCCTCCCACACACACACACAAGTGTTTGAACAGTACCAGCGGAGCACTGGGCAAGAGCTGGAGGAGGCTGTCCAGAACCGTTTCCATGGAGATGCCCAGGCGGCTCTGCTCGGCCTAGGTAGGGGCCTGCTCAGGATTTGTGAAATAAGTCTCTCTTGGGATGGGAGATTGTGGCCCTAGTTGTGAACCTCCATCCTTCCATCTTTGTTTCCAGCTTCAGTGATCAAGAACACACCGCTGTACTTTGCTGACAAACTTCACCAAGCCCTCCAGGTGAGAGGGGCACTCCTTTCCCTCCCCAGAACAGAAACCGGGGAGGAGAGAGGAAGTCTCAGCTTGCGGCTAATGTAACCATCCTATATACACCATCTAAACCTCAAGCCGCGCTCCTTCCCAGGGCTTACGCACCAGGGCTTACACAGGGGTGGAGGAATGAGCTGCGGTGAGAACTAACTTAATTGGGGCCCTGAAACTAACATTTTGGCCTTGTTAATGTCTAGGTGGCCAAATAGAGATAGGAACCTGCTCTGTACGACGGCGCCTTGTCCAGGCATAGCTGTCGCCAGAGTGATGGTGGTAACACTAGCAAGAAAAATGACAAGGGCTGGCATTTTGCGGGTGCTGATTTTGTGCCGCGGCCTATCCTGAGCAGGGCACACACATTTCAATTAATCCTCACAACCATATCCATCCATATCTTATAGATGAAAAAACTGAAGCCCAGAGAAGTTAAGTACCTTGCTTAAGGTCACACAGCTAGTAAGTCATACAGTCTCCCTACACAACACTTCACGATGTAAGACATCTCCGGCCTCTGTGTCCTGAGTAGCTGGGATTACAGGCATGCGCCACCACATCTGGCTAATTCTGAATTGTTTTTAAAAAGGAAAAACTCAGCCTCCCAAGTATCTGGGATTACAGGTGCCCACCACCATGCCTGGCTAATTTTTGTATTTTCAGTAGAGACAGGGTTTCACCATGTTGGCCAGGCTGGTCTCGAACTCATGACCTCAGGTCATCAACCCGTCTCAGCCTCCCGAAGTGCTAGGATTACAGGCATGAGCCACTGCGCCCAGCCCATGTTATCCATACTTAAACTGCTGACCGTGGCTTGAGTGGTTCCACCAATAGAATCCAGTCATTCTGTTGATTGAATTAGGTCTCTTATTAGTAGAACTGTCCCCCAAAATCTATAAATAAAAAGTTCAGGAAGGGTGCAGTGGCTTACGCCTATAATCCCAGCACTTTGGGAGGCCAAGGTGGACGGATCACTTGAGGTCAGCAGTTTGAGACCAGCCTGGCCAACATGGTGAAACCCTGTCTCCACTAAAAATACAAAAATTACCTGGGCGTGGTAGCGTGTGCCTGTAATCCCAGCTACTCAGGAGGCTGAGGCAGGAGAATCACTTGAACCCAGGAAGCGGAGGTTACAGTGAGCCGAGATTGCGCCACTGCACTCCAGCCTGGGCAACAAGAGCAAAACTCCATCTTAAAATAAATACATTAATTAATTTAAAAGTTCACTTAGAGAAAACATAAAATTTGAAGAGATAGGCTGGGCACGGTGGCTTATGCCTGTAATCCCAGCACTTTGGGAAGCCGAGGCGGGCGGATCACGAGGTCAGGAGATTGAGACCATCCTGGCTAACACGGTGAAACCCTGTCTCTACTAAAAATACAAAAAATCAGCCGGGCGTGGTGGCGGGTGCCTGTAGTCCCAGCTACTTGAGAGGCTGAGGCAGGAGAATGGCATGAATCTGGGAGGCGGAGCTTGCAGTGAGCTGAGATCACACCACTGCACTCCTGCTTGGGTGACAGAGCGAGACTCCGTCTCAAAAAAAAAAAAAAATATTTGAAGAGATAAAAGTAGTTATCATTGCCAGGTGTGGTGGCTCACGCCTATAATCCCAGCACTTTGGGAGGCCAAGGCAGGTGGATCACAAGGTCAAGAGTTTGAGACCAGCCTGGCCAACATGGTGAAACCCTGTCTCTACTAAAAATACAAAAATTAGCCAGGCGTGGTGGCGGGCGCCTGTAATCCCAGCTACTTGGGAGACTGAGGCAAGAGAATTGCTTGAACCTGGGAGGCAGAGGTTGCAGTGAACTGAGATCGTGCCACTGCACTGCAGCCTGGGTGACACAGTAAGACTAAAAAAGTAGTTATCATTTTGGCAGATGGAATAGCTTTCTGCAGACTGGTTGAGAAGCCATCATGCCATGTTGATGATTGCCCAAAAGTTAGTAAATATAAGCAATTGTTCTGTCATCCAGAGATTTCTATCTTGACAGTAGATTATTATACTTGCCCAATAAAGCCTATAAGATTCATTTGAAGAGTTGTAGTTATCTGTCCAAATTCCTAACTATCCCATAAATACAAACTATCCCAGCAGTAAATGATTTTGTAGTGTATTTGGATTACAAGACCCACATTCTTGAGTGTAGGTGAAAGATTTATCTCAGAAGTAGTAGTCAAGGGCCAAGCATGGTGGCTCATGCTTGTAATCCTAGCACTTTGGGAGGCTAAGGTGGGAGGATTGCTTGAGGTTGGGAGTTCAAGACCAACTTAGGCGACATAGCAAGACCTAGTCCCTACAAAAATAAAAATAAAAATAGCCAGGCATAGTGGCATCTGCCTCTAGTCCCAACTACTCAGGAGGATGTGGTGGGAGGATTGCTTGGGCCCAGGAATTAGAAGTTACAGTGAGCTGTGATTATTCCACTACACTTCAGCCTGGGTGACAGAGCAAGATCCTGTCTCAAAAAAAAAAAAAAAAAGAAGAAGAAGTGGTAGTCAGAAAATAACATAGGCCCATTTTTCTGATATTTTTCTCTTTTTTTTTTTTTTTTTTTGAGATGAAGTCTCGCTCTGCCGCCCAGGCTGGAGTACAGTGGCCGGATCTCAGCTCACTGCAAGCTCCGCCTCCCAGCCTTTACGCCATTCTCCTGCCTCAGCCTCCCTAGTAGCTGGGACTACAGGCGCCCGCCACCTCGCCCGGCTAGTTTTTTGTATTTTTTTAGTACAGACGGGGTTTCACCGGGTTAGCCAGGATGGTCTCGATCTTCTGACCTCGTGATCCGCCCGTCTCGGCCTCCCAAAGTGCTGGGATTACAGGCTTGAGCCACCGTGCCTGGCCTTTTCTCTTTTTTTTTTGGAGACAGAGTCCGGGTCTGTCGCCTAGGCTGGAGTGCAGTGGCGTGATCTTGGCTCAAGGCAACCTTCACCTTCTGGGTTCAAGTGATTCTCCGGCCTCTGTGTCCTAAGTAGCTGGGATTACAGGTGTGTGCCACCACATCTGGCTAATTCTGAATTGTTTTTAAAAAGGAAAACTCAGGCCGGGCGCTGTGACGCATGCCTGTAATCCCAGGACTTTGGTAGGCTGAGGCGGGTGGATTATTTGAGGCCAGGAGTTCAAGACCAGCCTGGCCAACATGGTGAAACCCCATCTCTACTAAAAATACAAAAATTAGCCAGGTGGTAGTGGTGAGCGCCTGTAATCTCAGCTGCTTGGGAGGCTGAGGCAAGAGAATCGCTTGAGCCTGGGAGGCAGAGGTTGCGATGAGCCGAGATGACCCCACTACTCTCCAGTCTGGGTGAAAAAGTGAGACCTGACTCAAAAAAATAAACAGGCCGGGCGCGGTGGCTCACGCCTGTAATCCCAGCACTTTGGGAGGCTGAGGCGAGTGGACCATGAAGTCAGGAGATGGAGACCACCCTGGCTAACAAGGTGAAACCCCGTCTCTAGTAAAAATACAAAAAAATTAGCCGGGCGTGGTGGCCGGCACCTGTAGTCCCAGCTACTCCAGAGGCTGAGGCAGGAGAATGGCCTGAACCCGGGGGGCAGAGCTTGCAAAGTGAGCCCAGATAGTGCCACTGTACTCCAGCCTGGGCGACAGAGCGAGACTCCGTCTCTAATAAATAAATAAATAAATAAATAAAAAAGGAAAAAATCATGATACATCTGTATATTCTTTTTTTTTTTTTTTTTTTTTTTTTTTTTT
>NC_045434.1:88611979-88622883 GCF_002776525.5 Piliocolobus tephrosceles
GCTTGGCTAATTTTTGTGTTTTTAGTAGAGACGGGGTTTCACCATGTTGGTCAGGATGGTCCTTAACTCCTAACTTCATGATCCTCGCACCTCAGCCTCCCAAAGTGCTGGGATTATAGGCGTGAAGCCATTTCACCCGGCCTTCTTCTTCTTTTTCTTTTTTTTTTTACTTTGAGATGGAGTCTCACTCTGTCACCAGGCTGGAGTGCAGTGGGGCGATCTCGGCTCACTGCAATCTTCACCTCCTGGGTTCAAGCAGTTCTCCTGCCTCAGCCTCCTAAGTAGCTGGGACTATAGTCGCCCACCACCACATCTGTCTAATTTTTTTATTTTTAGTAGAAGCAGGGTTTCACCATGTTAGCCAGGCTGGTGGCGAACTTTTTTTTTTTTCTTTTTTGAGAGGGAGCCTTGCTCAGTCACCCAGGCTGGAGTGCAAGGCATGATCTCGGCTCACTGCCACCTCTGCCTCCTGGGTTCCAGCAATTCTCCTGCCTCAGCCTCCTGAGTAGCTGAGATTACAGGCGCCCACCACCACACCCAGCTAATTTTTGTATTTTTAGTAGAGACGGGGTTTCACCATGTTGGCCAGGCTGGTCTCAAACTCCTGACCTCAGGTGATCCACTAGCCTCAGTATTCCAAAGTTCTGGGATTACAGGCATGAGCCACCGCACCCAGACTGTATTTTTCTTTTATGAGAGATATGTAGATATATGAAAACATAGACTGTGAAGAATAATCAGAAAAAAGACCTTCAGAAAATCAGCAACTGATTCAGGACAAATTTCGACCAATCTGTAGTAAAAATTAATGTTCCCAATGAAGATCCTGGGGCCATATGCAATGCCAGGTATATGATTAAGTATTATAATTAGGCCGGGCAAGGTGGCTCATGCCTGTAATCCCAGCACTTTGGGAGGCCAAGGCAGGTGAATCACCTGAGGTCAGGAGTTCGAGACCAGCCTGACCAACATGGTAAAATCCCATCTCTACTAAATATACAAAAATTAGCTAGGTGTGGTGGCATGCACCTGTATTCTCAGCTACTTGGGAGGCTGAGACAGGAGAATTGCTTGAACCTGGGAGGCAGAGGTTTCAGTGACCTGAGATTACACCACTGCACCCCTGCCTGGGTGACAGAGTGAGACTCCATCTAAAAAAAAAATACACACACACACACACACACACACACATATATATATATATATTTAAGTCCAAGTGTGGTGGCTCACACCTGTAATCCCAGCACTTTCGGAGGCTGAAGTAGGCAGATCACTTGAGGTCAGGAGTTTGAGACCAGTCTGGCCAACATGGTGAAACCCCATCTGTACTAAAAATAAAAAAATTAGCTGGGTGTTCGGCACACGCTGTAGTCCCAGCTACTCGGGAGGCTGAGGCAGGAGACTCACTTGAACCCAGGAGGGGGAGGTTGCAGTGAGCTGAAATCACGCCACTGCATTCCACTCTGGGCGACAGAGCGAGAAAAAAGAATACTTGTACAACAATGAGAGTATTCAGCTAATGAGTGACTCTTGCCCAATTCTGTAACTTTAGAGTAACAAGCGTTGGAAGAAGAGAAGAATGGATATTGGGGAGCAATTGGCAATCTTTACGACAATACAAAACTAATGATGCATGAAAGTTAAAATGAAGTAGACATTAGGTCCACTGACAATTAGGTAATGAGTCTAAATGAATTGGAGCATCCTGTTTTACTTCATTTTTTTTTTTTTGTCAAAGGAGTTTATGATCTGTGGGGATGCCCAAAGTATGTGTTGTAGGCAGTTCTGGGAAGAGTCTTGTGAGTCAAGTGACTCAGGAAACTCTGAAAATGAGGATATTAGGAATTGATGACAACACTGGTGCACAGAAAAAAAACAGGAATGTTACAATTAAAAGTTTTTATTATTATTATTATTATTATCATTATTATTATTATTATTATTTTTTGAGACGGAGTCTCGCTCTGTCGCCCAGGCTGGAGTGCAGTGGCCGGATCAGCTCACTGCAAGCTCTGCCTCCCAGGTTTATGCCATTCTCCTGCCTCAGTCTCCCGAGTAGCTGGGACTACAGGTGCCCGCCACCTCACCTGGCTAGTTTTTTGTATTTTTTAGTAGAGATGGGGTTTCACCATGTTAGCCAGGATGGTCTTGATCTCCTGACCTCGTGATCCGCCCGTCTCAGCCTCCCAAAGTGCTGGGATTACAGGCTTGAGCCACTGCGCCTGGCCAAAAAGTTTTTATTTAGAAATCTCTCATAACAACACATTACTTAGTATAATCAATTTTTTTTTATTTTTTATTTTTTTTTGAGACGGAGTCTCGCTCTGTCACCCAGGCTGGAGTGCAGTGGCCGGATCTTAGCTCACTGCAAGCTCTGTCTCCCGGGTTCCCGCCATTCTCCTGCCTCAGCCTCCAGAGTAGCTGGGACTACAGGCGCCCGCCACCTCGCCCGGCTAGTTTTTTGTATTTTTAGTAGATACGGGGTTTCACCGTGTTAGCCAGGACGGTCTCGGTCTCCTGACCTCGTGATCCGCCCATCTTGGCCTCCCAAAGTGCTGGGATCACAGGCTTGAGCCACTGCGCCTGGCCTATAATCAATTATAATTCAGGATTTTGGTGACTTGTATCTGTGTTATTTCTTTTTTTTTTGGTTTTGAGATGAGTCTCACTCTGTCCCAGGCTGGAGTGCAGTGGTGGTTACTCTACTACAACCTCTGCCTCCCAGGTTCAAGCAATTCTCCTACCTCACCCTCCTGAGTAGCTGGGATTATAGGCGCCACCATACCCAGCTAATTTTTGTAGTTTTAGTAGAGACCATGTTGGCCAGGCTGGCCTCGAACTCCTGACCATAAATGATCTGCTTGCCTTGGCTTCCCAAAGTTCTGGGATCACAGGCATGAGCCACCACACCCAGCCTGTTATTTCTTTTTTCTTTCTTTTTTTTTTTTGTTTTTTGTTTTTGTTTTTGTTTTTTTTGAGACAGAGTTTTGCACTTCTTGCCCAGGCTGGAGTGCAATGGCGCGATCTTGGCTCACTGCAACCTCCGCCTTGTAGGTTCAAGCAATTCTCCTGCCTTAGCCTCCCAAGTAGCTGGGATTACAGACACCCACCACCATACCCAGCTTATTTTTGTATTTTTAGTAGAGACGGGGTTTCACCATCTTGGTCAGGCTTATTTCGAACTCCTGACCTCAGATGATCCATGCGCCTCGGCCTCCCAAAGTGCTGTGATTACAGGCGTAAGCCACTGTGCCTGGCCTGTTATTTCCAAACTGAACCTTTCCTTACTTTCTTTAGCCAAAAAACAGGCCTGCTGCATGTACAGGAGGAAGATAGCAACGTTGCACCCTAAGGGTCCAACCGGAGACACTAATATGCAGAGATGGGGCTGTGAGATGGCCCTATTGGGTTGGAATCAGAACCAGAAGTCACACAACCTTGTTCCCTATCATAGCCCCATCAGCTCAGTTTGGGGGTAGGGCAAGTATATTCTCCTTGGATATTCACTAACTTGAAAGTTAAAAGCACTTTTCCTGGTTTTCATGCTGGCAGTCTTTATATGCACCAAATCTTTTCTAGCCTCCCTGATGTACCTATCTTTGGAGCTGCTCACCATCAAATTCTGGAGGTACACAGCTCTAAGCTAATGGTAGGGGCAGGAAAGACATGTAGAAGGAAATAAATACTCAAACTGCCCCCCATAGAGACTGATCTTTCCTGCCGTGTCATCTTCCATGAGGATGGACAAGGATAACTTTTGTCCCGAGATAATATATAATGTACACTCTTATCCCTTGACTCCCACCTTGGCTCCCCGTTCTGCAATAACCCTCCATGCCATTCAACCCCTACTCTCAGTGAGACCCTCACTAACCACCCCCCATCTGTTTCTTCCCCTACTAGGAAACTGAGCCCAATTACCAAGTCCTGATTCGCATCCTTATCTCTCGATGTGAGACCGACCTCCTGAGTATCAGAGCTGAGTTCAAGAAGAAATTTGGGAAGTCCCTCTACTCTTCTCTCCAGGTGAAACTTGGCTACTTCTTAGCCTGGAGCCCCAGGCCTTCACTCCTCACCTCCACCCTCACTCCCTGCACAGAGCTGAGTATATTCTTGCCCCATAGAAAACCCAGTAGTCAGCCAGGGGCGGTGGCTCACACTTGTAATCCCAGCACTTTGGGAGGCCAAGGCGGGCAGATCACGAGGTCAGGAGTTCGAGACCAGCCTGACCAACATAGTGAAACCCAGTCTCTACTAAAAACACAAAAATTAGCCAGGCATAGTGGTGCGCACCTGTAATCCCAGCTACTCAGGAGGCTGAGGCAGGAGAGTCACTTGAACCCAAAAGGTGGAGGTTGCGGTGAGCCGAGATCATGCCACTGTACTCCAGCCTGGGGTAACAGGGCGAGACTCCGTCTTAAAAAAAAAAGAAAAGAAAAAGAAAACCCAGGAGTCTCTGGTTAATGCAGTGCAGGACTTTGAGCTCTAGGAAGGACCCTTCCCTTCCAGATGAACTATGATGGACCAACCCAAAGGAGGGGAGAGAGTACTTGGGCCATAGTAGTGGTGGATCTTTCTAACACTGAATTCCCTTGTCTGCAGGATGCAGTGAAAGGGGATTGCCAGTCAGCCCTCCTGGCCTTGTGCAGGGCTGAAGACATGTGAGACTTCCCTGCCCCACCCCACATGACATCCGAGGATCTGAGATTTCCGTGTTTGGCTGAACGTGGGAGACCAGCTGGGCCTCCAAGTAGGATAACCCCTCACTGAGCACCACATGCTGTAGCTTCTTGTTGAGGTTGGAACTGTTTCTTTAAAATCCTTTAATTTTCCTGATCTCAAAGTTATATCTGTACCTGGGTCATCCAGCTCCTTCCTGGGTGTGGGGAAATGAGTTTTCTTTGATAGTTTCTGCCTCACTCATCCCTCCTGTACCCTGGCCAGAACATCTCACTGATACTTGAATTCTTTTGGCAAACTTCACTGTTGTTTGTGTTCCCTGATTGAAGTTTGGGTGGAGCAGGACATGGACCTGGAAGGGGCATTGGAGTTGGAGGTGCCTTTGATGTGCACTTGGCTATTCAGCAGGAATCCTGTTTTGCCTTAGAGCTACAGTAATCAACACCCACCCTCTCTATGTCTCCCCTCACCCTCATTCTCCAGGAAACTTCAGGCAAAATAATTGAGAAACAGGCACCAGAAGAACAAGGTGAGAAATGGTCAGGGGGAGCAAAGGACCACCTGTATGAACTGGGAAGCAAGCGGAGGGTCAAGCTACCCTTCCCAGCTGGGAATTCTTGGGTTAGTGGAGAGTACAACCCTCAAATGCATGTGTCCAACCAGAGATTTGGAAACCCATCTCCCATGAGAGCACTATTTCCCATAGAAAACAAAAACAAAAACAGAAACAAAAACAGTCAGGCTTTGGTTCCCCCTGCCGGCTATATTAGAAATGACAGGTAGCTGGGCGCAGTGGCTCACGCATGTAATCCCAGCACTTTGGGAGGCCAAGGCAGGCGGATCACCTGAGGTCAGGAATTCAAGACCAGCCTGACCAACATGGCAAAACCCTGTCTCTACTAAAAATACAAAAATTAGCCGGGTGCAGTGGGGCATGCCTGTAGTCCCAGCTGCTCAGGAGGCTGAGGCAGGAGAATTGCTTGAATCCGGGAAGTGGAGGTTGCAGTGAGCTGAGATTGCACCACTGCACTCCAGCCTGGGCAACAGAGACTCCATCTCAAAAGAAGGGGAGGGGAGGGGAGGGGAGGGGAGGGGAGGGGAAAGACAAGACAGGTAACCACCTTCCTGCCTCTGACCCACCTCCCGCTTTTTGCATTCTTCAATTGGGTCAAATACTTAACCGCATTGCTTCAGGCTAAGGCAAGCAACAGATCTCAGGAAGGAAGGTTTTTTTCTTTTTCTTTTTTTTTTTTTTTAGATAGAGTTTTGCTCGTCACCCAGGCTGGAGTGCAGTGGTGCGATCTTGGCTCACCGCAACTTTCGCCTCCCGGGTTCAAGTGATTCTCCTGCCTCAGCCTCCCAAGTAGTTGGGATTACAGGCACCCACCACCACACCTAGCTAATTTTTTGTATTTTTAGTAGAGATGGGGTTTCACCTTTTTGGGCAGGCTGGTCTCAAACTCCTAACCTCAGGTGATCCGCCCGCCTCAGTCTCTCAAACTGTTGAGATTACAGGCGTGAGCCACCGTGCCAGGCCAGAAGTTTTATTTCCAAACCCCAGGAAGGCATTACAAATAACAGAGATAGAAACCCAAATTAAGCTCTGAAACAACTGGAGACAGGCCTGCCTAGGTGATCAGGAGCATCTAGGCAACAGGGATGGGAAGCAGGAGAGATGCATTCCAGATAGGGACCTCACCCCAGAGCCTTGGTCTGTATATACGTGTGACTATTCAGGGGCCGGAAGTTGAGAACCAGAAACCCACCAATCCTAATGTTGTCCTGGGTGGGAGGCAGAGAAGGCAGCAGCACGTGAGGTCAAGGACATTACCAAGTCTGACCCTGGCATTTGTCGCCTGCTCTGATCCCCAACAGTCCATAAATAAGTTATCCAGCACATCTCAGGGATGGAGGCGGGGGAGCAAGCCAACTAGCCATAGCCTCTGGAAGAAGGGGCAGGCCAGCCTGGCACTGGGGCAGAGCTACAGCAGAATGCAGTCTGACTCGTGCTTCGGCCTCTGCCGACGCTCCCCAGCTGGGCGTCCAGATGTGGCTCCTCTCCCCTGTATCGAATTTAACAATCGGTCACTGAACTTCCTTGGAAACGCACAAGAAGAGATTCTAGAAGGAGGGGAGTCAGGATTGGGACAGGGAGTAGGGAGAGGAAGATAGGAAGGGACTCCAGGGGAGAGGTACAGGCAGGGGAAGGGCCCTGAGAGAAGAAACCTTGAAGAGACCAGTGCAGGAATAATAGGTGTTCTGGACCCGGCAAAGCATGAAGTGGAAACCGGGAGTGTGGGCGCCCGGGCAGCAGCCCACCTGCGGTGACAGGGCCGGTGTCCGCGTCCGCACTGGCTGCACTGCCTGCTGCTGTTGATACTCCTCTTGCTGAAGCTGCTGGGCCAGCTCCAAGTCGGTGAGCCCCAGCGCGCCTTGTGGCTGCTGCTGCTGCAGGGACAGAGCAATCAGGTAGTCCTGGGGAGAACAAGAGTTGTACAGTGGGCTGAGGCCCAGAGCTGTGGCTATTCAGGCGAGGTTTCCAAATCAGTTTTTCCACATCCCTCAAATTCTCTAGCTCTTTCTCCCTACGGAGCAGCACACACAGCCAAATGCATTATCTGTGGTGCCAGAGGATACACACCAAGTGAGGAGACGATCTGAGGTAACCCAGAGAAAGAGGCATGGGTTCACATGGCCTCTAGCGGTTAAAATGTATGTGGCAAAAAGCTCTCTGAGGCACATGTGCTCTCTGCACTTTTCCTAAGTGCCCTACACACCTGGTCTACCTGCAGCTGCTTTTCTGGGGAGCCACTCCCACCTTCTGCTCCAGGCCCCTTGCCCAGGGAATGACTCAGGTGAAAGTCGGAGTCACAAAAGCAGCTGTCTCCATCCACATTGTGCAGGCTCTCCCATACGACTTGCTCCTCGTGTAGAAAGCCCTGGTCAGTGACCAGTAGGTATAAGTGACTCTACAAAGAAAAGAACAGAGCTCACTGGGGGGACAGGTGATACAGAGGCAGTTCATTGCCAGAAATCTCGGTATGAGCATGTGGACCTTTTTTTTTTTTGAGACGGAGTCTCGCTCTATCGCCCAGGCTGGAGTGCAGTGGTGTGATCTCCGCTCACTGCAAGCTCCGCCTCCCGGGTTCACACCATTCTCCTGCCTCAGCCTCCCAAGTAGCTGGGACTACAGGCGCCCGCCACCATGCCTGGCTAATTTTTTGTATTTTTTTAGTAGAGATGGGGTTTCACCATGTTAGGCAGGATGGTCTCGACCTCCTGACCTCGTGATCCGCCCTCCTCAGCCTCCCAAAGTGCTGGGATTACAGGCATGAGCCACCGCACCCAGCCCCTCAGCATGTGGACCTTTTATAAATATGTGTGGCCTTGGGGGGAAGAAAGGGATGTCTGAGTGTATGTCCAGTTGGGTGTGAGCACAGTGGTCATTCTGGCCAAGCGTGGCATGGAGTCGTCGGGGCTGAGATGCCACACAAGACCCTGTTCCCCCCATTTCCCATTGTTCTCTGGGCTTGCCTGATGGCTCTTAGGATAAATCCTTTAAGAACCAGAGACCCGCCGGGCGCGGTGGCTCAAGCCTGTAATCCCAGCACTTTGGGAGGCCGAGACGGGCGGATCACGAGGTCAGGAGATCGAGACCATCCTGGCTAACACGGTGAAACCCCGTCTCTACTAAAAATACAAAAACTAGCCGGGCGAGGTGGCGGGCGCCTGTAGTCCCAGCTACTCCGGAGGCTGAGGCAGGAGAATGGCATAAACCCGGGAGGCAGAGCTTTCAGTGAGCTGAGATCTGGCCACTGCACTCCAGTCCGGGCGACAGAGCGAGACTCCACCTCAAAAAAAAAAAAAGAACCAGAGACCCCTCCCTCTGCTGCTCAAATCCTAGAGAACTTTGGCAGTTTCTAACTTTTGAAGACCAGCATTGTTCAAAAATTTCACTGCCCCCTCCTAGGGGAGGATCGGACTTTCCTGTCCCATCGACGGCATGCTTATCCCTTATGGCTTGCTCTGGCCAGAAGATGTGAGCAGAAATGACATGTGTCATTTCCAAACAGAAGCTCTAAGCATGAATGCACAGTGCCCCCCTCTCTCTGTGTTCCCACATATATTCCAGATAAAGGATCTTTTGTCAGCTGGGTCCCAGAGTGAAAATGGTATGGGACAGAACCATAGCCAGTCCACAGTGGACAAGCACCAGGAGCGGGAAATGAACCTTTATTGTGGTAAACCACAGGGATTTGACGGGTCACTTGCTACTACGGCTTAATCTAGCTGATCCCAGCTGGACCCATGAGAAAAAGGCACCAGGAAATGACAGCACCGCAGCCCGCCGCCCTCAAACCCGCATTACCTTATGCTTAGTCATGGTGCTAAAGTGGTTGTTTCGGAAAAAGACGCTAAGTTCACCCTCCTTAGCAGCTGCTGTCAGCTCACACAGTCCGTGGTAGGTCAGCTGGGCCGCGGTGGTCTCCAGGAACTGCTCTGCAATCAGGCCTGCCAGAGGGGACAAGTTGGGGGAAACTTGGCTTGAATTCAAGGTCCACAACAGGAAGGACCATCCAGAGAGCCCCTGTCAAAAGCCCCAGGGGTCAGTCCCACCTTCTGACGTCCCGTTCTTGAAACCTGGCTGTATTCATTCACTTAACAAATACTTATAGAGCAGCTACCTCATGCCAGGCACTGGGGATACCCCAATGAACTAAACAGAAATTCCCCAAGCTCCTTCTTGTGAAGCTTATACCTAGTGGGATGTGGTGGGAGATGACACACAATAAAAAATAAGCCTAAGTAGCCATCATTCCCTCCACATACTATTCATGAGAAGGGGAGGAATGTCACCTTCTGTCACAAGGTTGGTGTCACCGGAGTGTTTGCAGGTGATGATCTTCTCCACCAGCTGGTTGTAACTCAATTTCCCAACTGCACCCACAGCCTCAGGACTCTGCTTGGGTAGTGGGATGGTAGGATACCAAAAAAATTGGGATTTTTTTTTTTTTTAAGGAAGGAAATGAACAAAGCTCACAAGGTCTAGAACCCTATGATGAATGGTTCCTAAACACTGTTTTTTTTTTTTCGTCTCTCAAAAAAAAAAAAAAAAATTTCAGGAACCATTCATCATAGGATTGCTATGTTGCTCAGACCGGCCCCGAACTCCTCCCAAGTAGCTGGGAATACAGGCATGTGCCACCAAACCCATCTGGTTCCTGAATTTTTGATGTCTAAAGAACTGACCTATTTATTTGCATGTAGTTTGCTTGTATTTGCATGTTATCCCCAAAATTGGTTAAAATTCAAGGAATTCTGTACTGGGTCCATTCTCCAAACCCTATTTCCCTCCCAAGCCAATCTAACCCCTAACTCCCTAACCTCTATCCCACAAAAATTTGCCTCTCTCATGTCAGCTTAAGCTGGATAAGGTCCCAGTGGGCCCTCCCACCCTCACCTGTGGATCAACAAGCCAGCCATGGTACAGAGGTATGCTTAGTAGGTCAAAGACACTGCACTCAGGTGTATACTCAAAATCAGAGACGCCTGTGAATCGCACATTGACATCCAGACCTGTGGCCAGTTTAGGCAGCACTGTTATTGCATCATCCACATTCTAGGGGTAGAAAAAAGATGATGGACATTCTAGCCTTTTCTCCCACCACTCCACTCCCACCTCCAGAAAGTAAAAATTAACCTTGTTGCTTTTCTTTCGCGATTCTCTTACAAGTCACTCCATTTCTCCCTTGCCTCAACCCTTCTCTATGAACATTGTTTTTCTTTTAGAATTTAAGTCTCATTTTTCATCCAGGCTGGAGTGCAGTGGTGTGATCCTAGCTCACTACAGCCTCAAACTCTTGGTTTCAAGTGACCCTCCCACCTCAGCCTCCTGAGTAGCTGGGACTACAGGCACGCACCGCCATACCTGGCTAATTCTTGAAAAAAAATTTTTTTTTGTAGAGACAGGGGTATTATTATGTTGCCCAGGCTGGCCTCGAACTCCTGGCCTCAAGTGATCCTCACGCTTTGGCCTCTCAAAGTGCTGGGATTACAGGTGTGAGCACTCGGCCAATGAACATATTTTCTAGGACAAAGATAAACTCTCCTTTGACTCCTGCAGAATAAAATCATGGTTCAAGGAAACCTCTGAAGAACAACAAAAGCTTCTCTTAGTATTTATTTATTTATTTATTTATTTATTTATTTATTTATTTATTTAT
>NC_045434.1:88622893-88654839 GCF_002776525.5 Piliocolobus tephrosceles
TATTTATTTATTTATTTATTTATTTATTTATTTATTTATTTATTTATTTGAGACAGAGTCTTGCTCTGTCGCCCGGGCTGGAGTACAGTGGCCAGATCTCAGCTCACTGCAAGCTCCGCCTCCCGGGTTTACACCATTCTCCTGCCTCAGCCTCCCGAGTAGCTGGGACTACAGACCCGCTAGCCCGCCACCTCGCCCGGCTAGTTTTTTGTATTTTTTAGTAGAGACGGGGTTTCACTGTGTTAGCCAGGATGGTCTCAATCTCCTGACCTCGTGATCCACCCGTCTCGGCCTCCCAAAGTGCTGGGATTACAGGCTTGAGCCACCGCACCCGGCCCTCTCTTAGTATTTCAAGATGTCCCCTTACAAACCTGCAAACCCCTATGCCTGCAGACCTTTTGCCTTACCTGCTGAAAATTAAGCTGAAGTCCCTCTGACTTCTCCTGGGGCTTGATGGACAGGAGGCAGTTTCCTACAAGACAGGACCTCTTATCAGCTTACCCCACCAATTGCCTCAAAAGCTAAGTTTCCTCGGGTAATGTCACAGAACACAGATTTTCAGAGCTGGAAAAGACTTAGAGTCTAATCCAGATTCTTCATTTCTCAGAGGAAGCAACAGGCTCATAAAGGTGAAGGGCCCACCCAGGGTCAGATCCAAAAGCTAACGGCAGAATTGGTGTTACAACCCAGGACTCCCGACACCTTTGCTTTTCATTATCCAGCCTTGCAGAGAAGCCCCATAGACCCTTACCCTCCCTGCCATATCAGAACCCCCAAATGGAGATCCCTGAATAGTCTGGATTTCTGGCTGAGTGGATAGCTCTGGAACCCTTTGGGTAATTCCTCTTCAAGGCCCAGTCACTCACCAAGATGCGCCATGAGCTCATCCGATGTGATCACTTCCTTCTGCAGGGGGAGTTTCACCTGGAGGCAGAAGGGGTGATCACGTGTGTGCTTTCCCCCAAAGAGCACTAAAGGAAGAACCCATGGAAAGGCAAGGGGGAGCTCCAGTAGTAGGGTGGGGTAGAAAAAAGGCTTGCAACTGGCACAAGGGAATGAATGTGAAATCTTGCAAGGCATTTGCATTTGCTAGGGAGTAGGAGATACAGGGGTAGGACAGATCTTCCTCTTTTTTTTTTTTCTTTGTTTTTAGGAACATCTTATCTCATTTGCTCAAGTTGGAGAAATATGGAGAATAATCTGAAAAGTTTTGACTGGTTTGAGAATATCAGGATGATCAAGGAAGTAGGTCAGGGAAGAGTACTCCCTGATATTGTTTGCACCCCTAACTGCGTGTTCTCTTACCTTCCACTGAAGAAAGAGGATATTCATGATGGCAAGGAGAGGGCAAGGGCCGTTACTGCTCTGGGTGATGATAGGTGTCCGTTCTCCTTTCCAAGGGATCCACTTGACACAGTAGAAATCTGGCTCAGGCTGTCGGGTCCTGGGGGACTGAGGAAGCTCCTGGGGCATGGAGCATGCTCTCATTGTCTCTACTTCAGGCAGTGTCCCAAGGGTTGGCCCCAGTGGAGTTGAGCTAGCTTCAGGCAGAGGGGACTCAAGGTTGTCCCCACACTGGCCAGGCAGCAAAGCTTGGCCCCGTTCTCCAGCCTCCCCATCAGCATCTCTTGCATCTGTGTTCTGAGGGTGCTCACGTGGGCCTGCCAGAAGCTCCTGGTTTTCAGGGATGACTGCTTCTGCAGTCCCGGCCTTACCAGGGGTCGGATCCTCAGGCTGATGGTGTTCCATAGTCAAAAGGGACTCAGCTGAGGGGCACTGAAGGTGTTTACTGACCTCAAGGACTTGCCTAAGCCAGGCTTCGGATGCAAAAGAGGGACCTGTTCAATAAGAAGAAAATCAGTGGGCTGGAAAGCAAACTAACCCAGATAAGTTTTGGAAAAGGAATGTAGTGTAGAAGGCTGGTTAGTGTTTGTGCAGTCACTCCTGGCTATGGGCAGTATATGCGTAAACAGAAGGGTCCTGTGCTGAGCTCTTTCCACCTCTAACTTGCTGTGACCAGATGAGACCAAGAGGGCACGGGGCGGAGGGAAGCCTGGTGGGATTGGGTGGAGTCAGCTTCCCTGAAACAGATCGTAACAGGGAAGGAAGAAAAGACAGAGAGAAAGGGAGAGCACAAAGGAGAAAGAAGGAAAAGAGGTGGAGAAAGAAATGTTAAATCTACGCTAATGGTTATTAATATGATGATCTTTAGCTTACTCTAATAGGCATCACATCAGTAAGCCCCTCATAGCCATATTCCCTCACAGGGATAATTCCTCTGCCCTACCCCACACTCTGCCCCCTCACACAACATACTAAAGCATACACAGGCTGCTTGTATTTTTAGGGATACCTTCTCTCTGCCTCACCCAAGGATAAAAAGATTAACAGTCGCATAGTGCTTGGGGTGAAGAATGGAGGAGGCACAGAGTCAGTGTCATGCCCCTAAAGGCGAAATGCTGGTGAGGAAGGGGAAGTCTTCCTCCTCAAAGGGCTCTTCCGAACCATAAGCAATACCAGACCACAGTATAAAGGCCTTGGGAGGGGTTTCCTGTAAGCTGGGAGGGGAAATGTAGGTAGTGGGGACTGGAATCAGAGACTGGTTTTGATAAGTGACTTCAGATTAGGGGCACAAAAAGCACTCCCCACAAGTTCTTCCAGTAAGCTTCTCTTTAAAAAAAAAAATTAATAAAGATATTCAAATTCATTTTAATTAAATTGAGACAGGGGCTTGCTTTGTTGCCCAGGCTGGTCTCAACTCCTGGGGGCCCAAGTAATCCGCCCTCCTCAGCCTGCCAAAGGACTGGGATTATAGGCATGAGCCACGGTGCCTGGACCCAGTAAGCATCTCTTGACAGCTAGAGTTGAGACAGCAACTTTTCCTCAGTTCATTTTTTTTTCTTCCAGAAACTGCCTAAACCCAGAGATACTCTCTTGCCCCCTATTTCTATGAAATACGAAAATGCTGATTATTAATTTACTTAACAATACTCCCTCTACATTCACCTACCTGAAGTTTTATGTCTATTCCCATCCAAGTGGTTTTATTTATTTATCTTTATTTTTTTGAGACGGAGTTTTGCTCTTGTTGCCCAGGCTGGAGTGCAGTGGCGCAATCTCAGCTCACCGCAACCTCTGCCTCCTGGGTTCAAGTGATTCTCCTGCCTCAGCCTCCTGAGTAGCTGGGATTACAGGCATGCAACACCATGTCCGGCTAATTTTGTATTTTTTAGTAGAGACGGGTTTTCTCCATATTCGTCAGGCTGGTCTCAAACTTCTGACCTCAGGTGATCCTCCCACCTCGGCCTCCCAAAGTGCTGGGATTACAGGCATGAGCCACTGCACCCAGTCCTATCCAGGTCATTTTAGATGTGAACACTGGACCTGTTTAACCTGCTCTCTATCAGCACTAGAGGCACATTGAGGCAAGTACAGATAGACATTTAACTAATGTTGTGGGTATAAATAATAAAAAACCACAAACCCTGCCCTTTGGAAAACATCTCCCTTTAATCTCCTTGCTCCCCTCCCACTCTTTATCAGGGAGAGAAACAGGGAGAAATTAAACTAGTTAGGGACCAGGCGCAGTGGCTCACGCCTGTAATCCCAGCATTTTGGGAGGCTGAGGCGGGCAGATTACTTGAGATCAGGAGATCAAGACCATCCTGGCCAACATGGCGAAACCCTCTCTGCATTGAAAATAGAAAAATTAGCCAGGTGTGTTGGCACGTGCCTGTGTTCCAGCTGCTCAGGAGGCTGAGGTGGGAGAATTGCTTGAACCCAGGAGGCGGAGGTTGCAGTGAGCTGAGATTGTGACACTGCACTCCAGCCTGGACGACAGAGCGAAACTCCATCTCAAAAATAAAATAAAACAAAATAAAATAAATTAAACTAGTTAGAAATCTTGTCTTTTCCCCATCCTCCTCCCAACCTGAGACTGCTTCCTTCTTGCAAACCTACATGAATTTGGGGCTAGGGGAAGGCCTGGGAGATGAGATTGAGGAACATTAAAGTTACTGAAATAGAGTAAGCCCAGTCACTCAAATTGATTATCCTCTTGATTCACATATGTTTATGCTAGCTGCATATCATTTACATGTTGTTAATTTAGAATCAGAGTAGCAAAAACTGCCTGCAGGCCTTACACTTTTTTTTCTCTCTCTTTCTTTCTCTCCTTTTCTTCTCCCCTTAAATGACACTTAGGGTGAACCTCAAAGCAGATGCCAGAGCCTGGCAAAGTAAAAAAGCTTGAAGAAAAGCAGGCCTCGGCCACAGGCACAGTGGCTCATACCTGTATCCCAGCACTTTGGGAGACCAAGGCGGGTGGATCACCTGAGGTCAGGAGTTCAAGACCAGCCTGGCTAATATGATGAAACCCCGTCTCTACTAAAAATACAAAAATTAGCCGGGGCGGTGGTGGGTGCCTGTAATCCCAGCTACTCAGGAGGTTGAGGCAGGAGAATTGCTTGAACTCCGGAGGTGGAGGTGGCAGTAAGCCAAGATTGTGCCACTGGACTCCAGCCTGGGTGACAAGAGTGAGACTCTGTCTCAGAAAAAAAAAAAAAAAGTAAAGCAGGCCTTAGTTTTTATATTTTCTGTCCAGTGCCAGAAATGATCAATGATGAAGTGGGGCTGGGCAGCTAGCTGGCTGGAGAGGTGAGCCAAAGGAACCCAGAAGTGGACACCCGAGGGAGTGGGGTCTCAGAGGAACTGGGCAGAGCTAAATGGGCTAAGTCTTAAGAGGCAGGGGCAGGAAATGTAATGGAGGGTTTCTACTCTACAAGGTCTAATCCTGCTGGGGAGGGCATGGAGTATTTCAGAGTAGGAAAGAATGAGAGAGAGGATAGTCAGACAAATCAAAGTTTCATTCTCCTCCTCCTCTTTGTCAGCTCCTCAAGTCCTACACTTTCTCTCCAGCTGGAATTATGGTGGTGGGTGAGGAATTAAAAAAACCCTGGCTCCTCCCCAATCAATGGCAGTACAGAGCCAAAAGTTGGAAGAAGCATGTAAAACAGGTATGTAACTTCAAGAAGACACTCTTCCTCTCCGTAGGAACAATTCCCTTACTGTCCCACACCAATCTCTTTCTCAGTCTGACCTACGTCTTCATGCAATCAATAGTTTAGATTTTTATCTCAGAATATGTCAACCATGGCCACAGTGCCCTGTCTACTTGCTCATAAGGAGAGGGGGAAGGTTTCGTGCTTTCATTAAAAGGAGGAGGACCAAGCAGCATCCCCTGTACATATCTCTCCTGACTTAGCTCCTCTAAGCAATCCAGACTTGTAGACCAAAGGTGGAATGACAGCAGGTGTCAGCTCCCCAGAGCTGGAGAGGAAACGGAGAGGGGTGGGAGAAGAAGTGAAGAAGATGATTAAAATAAAGTTTTTACCTTAAAGAAGTGGGTGCTGTTCCAAGATTGAGAAGGAGGGTTCAGCTGTGGCAAAGCGATGGGGAAGATAGGTGCAATGAGGGGGTCTGCCAGTGCCAGCTGCCTTCCAGCTGTCAACGCCTGAGCTTATGCAGGTTTACACAGCTTTGCGAGCCACGGTACGGGCTCGGTTGTGGCCACTTCCGGACTCACGCCCAGTACTGGGGGCACTGGAGAGGCTGAAGGCAGGCAGGGGCGGAGCCCAGGTGCTCCAGGTCACTCAGAGAGTCTTCAGGATTCCTGAGTCGCTGAGTCTAGGGCATGCGCTCCAGGCCCTGACTACAAGCTGGTTTTCAAAGGAAGTTTGTGGTTTTTCTTTTCTTCTCTCTCTCTCTTTTTTGTTCTCATCGGGACGAAGAAAAATTAGGCAAGGACAAGCTCCCTGGAGGAGGAGGGGCCTGCCCAGCGCTGGTGGATTTCCATCAGGGCTTTCTGACCCGGTCAGCAGCTTTGTGATCAGCAAGCAGAGAGGGAGCAAGAAACAGGAGAGAAAAACAACAGACCCTTTCTCTTCCCTCCGCCTGCCTCTGGAAGGGACGGAGCGCTTGTGCCTCTCTGGTGAGAATAGGGAAGAGCAAGTGCCCTTGCTGAGTGGGGAGGAGCAGGGCTGGACAGAAGCAGCTTGTTGGATCTGGGCTCTCTCTCTGGGTATAGCAGTCCTTTGCTCTCGATCCACAGAAGCAGGACCAAAGAGCACGATATTTGCATATATTACTCAGTTAATGTTAAAAACAAACAAACAAACAAACCCAGCTCTTTTCCCTCTGGAGCCCTCCACGGAGGTTCTTTCCAAGTCCTTGCTGTATCATGTTTAAGTCTAGAAATGAAACTGGTTGGGTTGTGCACCTGGTAGAGTGCAGAGGGTGTGGAAGAAGCCCCAGGTTCTGGGCGCGATGGCTCACGCCTGTAATCCCAGCACTTTGGGAAGCCGAGGCGGGCGAATCACGAGGTCAAGAGATCAAAACCAACCTGGCCAACACAGTGAAACCCCATCTCTACTAAAAATACAAAAATTAGCAGGGCGTGGTGCCACGTGCCTGCAGCCCCAGCTACTCGGGAGGCTGAGGCAGGAGAATCACTTGAACCCGGGAGGCAGAGGTTGCAGTGAGCCAAGATCCTGCCACTGCACTCCAGCCTGATGACAGAGCAAGACTCCATCTGAAGAAGAAGAGGAAGAAGAAAAAAGAACTGGCAGAGCAGGCAGGAGATCCAACACCCCTGTACTCTGGATCTTGGTTCCACCACAGCCTCTAATCAGTCACCTCCTCTCGATTTACAGCTGGGGAAGCAGGAAAAGCTGGTGTGAGGCTGATGGTAGGAAATAAAGCGATAGATAAATAAATGAGGGAATTTTTGATGATGAGTGTCCATTTATTTACAGTACTTGCACTACCCTGCGGCTGGAAAGTGGCAGTTAAGGGAGGCTGGAACCTAACTCTACATTCTGAAGGGTTCCCTAAACTCTATGTACAGGGCCACCACAGGATGAAACTTCAAGCAACTCTAAAGCCTGAAAGAGCAGTTGGAACAATTAGGGTGGCAGAGAGCAAAAAGTCAAGGTTACAATTGTCCAAGAAAGGAAGGAGAAGATATTTGCTGAGGCTGTAGAAAAAAAACAGGCTACAGAGTTGCAAAGGGAGAAGCAGCAGGAGTTGGCAGGAGACTGTGTTAGGTAAACAAGAGGGGTCAAAGATTATTCTAATGTTCTCCTAACATGAACAACCACAAAATTGGTGGCAATTGAATCAGTTTGGTAAACGGCAGAATTTCGGGAAAGAAGATGATCTGTTTTGCCAAGTGTCATTTAAAATGTCAACCAGATGCTTGCTGTGATATATGGAAAGATGTTATACTTAGCCTGATCTGAGAGGGAAAGTTCAGATGCCACAATAATGGGTTACTGTGACACATACACATTTGTTTACCAAACGACGGATCCCTCAGAAAACGCTCCTTCCCTCGGTAGCTAGGGACATTGCGGAGCCGCAGAACTACGTTTCCCACGTCGCCCCACGCCACACCCCCTTGGCCTCTCCGGAAAGTCGTCCCAGGAGCCTCTGGGCGTAGAGCCCCGCCTCCGCCGCTGGGGGAGGGGCGACGCCGAGCTCCGGAGCACCCGGTTACGCACTTCCTCCCGGGGTCGGAGGCCGATTCGCCGTGTGGCGGGTTCGAGTCCCGCCTCCTGACTCTGGCCTCTAGCCCCTGAGTCCCGGGCGGGGTGCATTCGCCGGGGAAACCTCTCCTCGACCACGGGCACCTCTCCTTGACCAGGGGCGACGGCGTACTTTGGGCTTCATCATGGAGGACTACCTGCAGGATTGTCGAGCTGCTCTACAGGTAACCGATCCCTGTCTGTGACTGTAAGGAATGGAGCACGGGGTCCGGGAAGGACGAAGACGTGGGATCTGGGGGAGCCTCGACGGTCCGTGTGGAGGGAACACTGAGTTGTGGGGAGGGGGGTTGGGGCCTGATCAGGTTTGGGACATGAGGAGCGAGGAGCGAGAAGCCAGCTTAGGAGCGTGAGAATGCTGCTTGTTTAGTCTCTCGGTTTTTGGCTCCCAGCCTTTGGGGTCTGCCCGAGAGCTGGGAGAAGTCTTGGGTCTGAATTCTGCATTTGAGCCTCTGCTTGCTGTCATCTTGGTCAGTTCCGTCAAAAGGACCAGGACTGTGCCGCCGCCAGCCGATCCCCTCGAGGTGTGTTTATTCTTTTCTCCCCGCCCCTCTTTGAATTCTCCGCTCCCAAGGCCTCGCTTGGCCCACTGGCCTCCAGGTGAACCTCGGGGGTGTGGAGGGAACGGGTGCTCACGGCTTTATTTCCTCTGAATGGCGGTTTCTGTCTGGCGGGCTGAACTCATTTCTAAGTTAGAAGTAGTCACGATATTTTACTTTCAGTCAGTGTTTTTAAACCAAACATACATAATCCATCAGGCATATTTGTTGACCCACAACCAGCATTCCTTTGCCTCCAGGTTTCTCCTTTGGCCTTAACGCACACACATTACGTAAAGATTCTCCACTTGGAAGGGATAAGCACAAAGTGTGTTTAGAATCAAAACCATAAATATGACTACTGAATGCTTTGTGGCTTATTTTTGGTGCTCTCTGAGCCAGTTGGACTCACCCAGCCATGCTGAGCCGTCAAGAGGCATTAGGCTGTTATCCCCAGTTAGCAGCAAAAAGCTAACCAGAGACAGACTCCAGGAGGTCACCCGGCCCCTCTACTTTGAGTTATACTGCCCTGAAGAAACCTAGACAGATGGCTTGCTGAGCTTTCCTTTTTAGATATCTGAAACTCTACAAATTCCCCTGGGGGGCAGATTCTGTTCTTTAACAAATCCTGAAAGTCACTTAATTCCTGCTGCAGACTCAGCTGCTGGAATAAATGAATTGTCTTCATATTGAATTGGGGAGAAGGTCCATTTTAACACCAATTACATAGACATTTGCCTTGTGAAAAAGAAATTTGGGGAGTTATTTCAATGCATAAGGCCATTTGGAACCAATCCCTTTTTGTTACGTCTGATTCCACCACAGGGCGCTTATTGGAGGACTAATGTAGAGTTTTGGTGGCACCGTTCTAAGTGCTAAACAGTTGGATTTTCCCCCCCAGTAACCCAAATGACTGGTCTCTTCCACCATGTGGTAAAGTGCCCTTGGATCTGAAACCTCACCAAATAGTATTTCTTTGCATGCATCTATTCTCCAGTGTATATCCTCCAGAGCCTCCCCCCATCCCCAGGTTAGCAGTATATTCTCTATTTTTATTTTGTATTTGTTTATTTATTTTGAGCCAGGGTCTCACTCTGTTGCCCTGGCTGGAGTACAGTGGTGTGATCACCTCCCCGGCTCAAGTGATCCTCCCACCTCAGCCTCCTGAAAAAGCTGCGACTATAGGCAGTGCCACCCTGCAGGGCTAATTTTTTGTATTTTTGTAGAGACAGGGTCTTGCCACGCTGCCCAATCTGGTCTTGAACTCCTGGACTCAAACAACCCCTCTGGCTTGGCTTCCCAAAGTGCTGGAATTACAGGTGTGAGCCACTGTACCCAGCCCTAATAGTATATTCTCTACAGCAATATGAAGCTGGAAAAATACTTGATTTTTCCAATATTGCTGGAATCCTGACCTTTCTCTCCCTGCATTCATCCCCCAAGGAGCAAGATCTAGCTCTTCCTTTCAAACTTGTGAACTTGTGAAAGTTGAGATTGTGTCTTAGAGCTTTCATCATCACATAGCCTCTCCAGGGCCTGGAGAAATGAAAATTAGACTCTAAGAAGGTTAACAGGTGAACTGATGGCAAGACATACTGGTAGATGCCAACAATTTAGATTGCTTTAATTTTTTTTTTTTTTTTTTTTTTTTTTTGAGGTGAACTCTCACTCTCTGTCGCCCAGGCTGGAGTACAGTGGTGCAATCTTGGCTCACTGCAACCTCTACTTCCTGAATTCAAGTGATTCTTCTGCCTCAGCCTCCTGAGTAGCTGGGATTACAAGCTTGCGCTACCATGCCTGGCTAATTTTTGTATTTTTAGTAGAGACAGGGTTTCACCATGTTGGCCAGGCTGGTCTCGAACTCCTGACCTCAAGTGATCTGCCTGCCTTGGTCTCCCAAAGTGCTGGGATTACAAGCATGAGCCACCACATCCAGCCTAGATTGCTTTAAATTATAGAAGTAGTAAATGTGTACTTCATGAACAAATTTAAATACCAAAGGGATATGAAATGAAAAAGATAAGATCGTTTTCCTTCTCTCCTCTCCATCCAGTTCTCCAGAGGATACCCTGTTAAGTTTCTTGTGTAAAGAGAGAGAGATGATTTAGGCAGATACATTCTTAAGTTTGAATGTTCCTGTTAAACTACAGTTTAATTATAACTTTCAGAAAATCATGAATGCTCCTCTTTGCACAGGATAAAGACAGCTGGTAATCCAGCCAAGTCTCCTGTTGCTACTGTATTTTTAGTATTTGATACCAGAGAAATTTTCTACAGCCTCTGCCACAGAGACAATAGGATGTTCCATTAAAAAAAAAAAAATCTTATTTAACCAAATGTCCTATTTATGGTGACTCATCTTTCACTTCTAGGGGGGAGAAATCTTTGCTTCAGGCTGGGGCTGCATTGCATTTTAGGTGTTCATCCTGGAGCCTTTGGACGATGTATTGTGTGCAGTTCTCAGGCATGAGGCAGGAATCAGGAGCTGGCTCTCCTTAGAAATTTGTAGTTCTGGCATCAGTATTGTTCCTATTTTCTCTGCTGAGAGGGTTTCTCTCTCTCTGGCTTTCTGTCCCGTTTATTTTTCTCCCCCATTAACTATTCTGAAGAGTAGTTATCATACCATATTCAGCTTTAGAAGGGAAGTGGTTTACTTTGCCAGGCCTAGAACCCCCTCCCTGCCCCCTCCTCTTGAGGCCACAAAGAACATTTCAGGATAAGAGAGTCTTTTCAACTAGTGGGTGTTTATTCATTTATTTATTTTCATTTAATTTTTTTTTTTTGAGACGAAGTCTCACTCCGTCGCCAGGCTGGAGTGCAGTTGCATGAAGCTCTCTGCAACCTCCGCCTCCCAGGTTCAAGTGATTTTCCTGCCTCAGCCTCCCGAGTAGCTGGGACTACAGGCATGTGCCACCATGCCCAGCTAATTTTTGTATTTTTAGTAGAAACGGGGTTTCACAGTGTTGGCCAGGACGGTCTCAATCTCTTGACCTCATGGTCTGCCTGCCTCATCCTCCCAAAGTGCTGGGATTACAGGCGTGAGCCACCGCGCCTGGCCAACTAATAGGTCTTTAAAAAAAAAAAAGAAAAGAAAGTTTGTATTTATTTACTTGTGGCCCTCAGATGGTATTTCTTCCATTGGCAGCTTAGATTTCCTCATGCTGCTAAGTATAGCTGTATTTTCCCTGAACTCTTTCTCTGATGGTCAGAAAACAGGCTGTTTGGCTTGTGCTTTCAGCTGGTGGACGATGGGCTTGGAATTAAGGGTTACACATGTTTTTTCCTAAATAAAGAAGAGAATGATATCTTATAAGTTGGGCAGCCCCACACCCAGTTTGCCCAGGGCAGTCTTGGTTTTCCCCTGTGTAATCATTAATAGCACCCCTTTTCATTCTCATAAGTGTACCAGTTTGAACAATAAAGTATATAGTCACCCACCACATAAACCATGTTAAGGATCAGGGATACATGACCATGAAAAGATAGGGAGCTCCTTAAGATAGAAGTTAAAGTCTGTCTCAGAGCCACAAGTGCTAGAAGCTGGAGGTTTAGAGGAAGAGAATTGCTCTGGACTGGGTGTTCAGGAAGGCTTCACAGAGAAAGACATTAGGTAGGCTTGAACAATGGGGAGAAATAAAGAAGATGGGAAGGATCACATTTTACTATTTACAGCGTAGGCACTTATGGTACTATCTCATTTAATCCTCCTAACAACGTCATGAAATTGGTTATGATATTCTTCTCATTTTTTTTTGTTTGTTTTTTTGAGATGGAGTCTCACACTGTCACCCAGGCTAGAGTGCAATGGTGCGATCTCAGCTCACTGCAGCCTCCACTTCCCGGGTTCAAGCAATTCTCCCTGCGTCAGCCTCTGGAGTAGCTGAGATTACAGGCACCTGCCACCACGCCGGCTAATTTTTGTGTGTTTTAGTTTCACCATGTTTGCCAGGCTGGTCTCGAACTCCTGACCTGAGGTGATCTGCCCACCTCGACCTCCCAAAGTGCTGGGATTATAGGTGTGAGCCACGGCGCCTGGCCTATTCTCATTTTTATATGAGGAAAATGAGGCTTCGAGGGTCCAAAGTCCTGCAACAAGTAAGAAGCAGAGCTGGGATTCAACCCCAAAGTCTGTGATCTTTTCCATTAGTAGTTCTGCATTCAAACAGAGAACAAATAGTGCAAAGGGCAGAGCTGGGAATGTGCACATCATGGTTTGCGGGTGGTGAATAGTCCAGTCAGGCTGGGGTGACAGTGGGTGTTGACGGGAGAGGAATGCTGCTGCCTCCCTTGGTCACCCCAGTTCCAAGATTTGCTGCAAGTCCCAAAGTATTCCTTTTGTATTCATTCCTTCTGGTTGCTGTCTGGGTTTGGCTGAGTGCAAGGGGTTCATTGTTCACCTTCCTCTGGAGATGGTTTCTCCTGACTTCAGAGCCATGCCATTGTATTTGGTCCCTACTTTGTGCTTTTCTGCTTAGCGTTCTTTTCATGGTGAGGATCTAAATAAGCCTGATTTCAGCTGCTGCTTGCAGTGAAGCAACACTGATGTAAATGAGTGTGGAAAGGTTCTCCAGTGTCTTTTTGGACCCAGCAGTAGATCTGTCCTGCTTGCTCTGCCTTTTCTCCACTGCTCTTACGTTTTTCCTCCAGAGTCACTGCCATATGCCTCATGTTTATATAATTTCCTCTCTAGAGAACACTCACTCCCCCTAACTGCTTCAGTGAGCAAGTTATTTCTGCAGACTCTTATCTCAAGTGCTTTCCTGTCACTTTGGTCCATAGCCATCTGGGCAGTTCTTGGTCTCCAGGAAACAGAGGTCTCTGGTATCAGGAGGAGGAATTACAAGTCAGAGAAGTTACTATGGGACCTGGGGTATTGGGTAGAATTCTCTTATTGCTTTGGAAAAAAGTAAACCCCCTACCCCAGTGCTGTTCGGTATGAATGGGCCTTTGCTTCCACACTCTTGAAGTAGACTTAGAGAAACAGGCATGGGGAGGACCTCAGGGGAAACTTCCTTAGGGGCCCTTTGGGCAGAACCTGGACAGATAACCTCTGTCTTCTGTATTTCTCTCCAGGGATGAGAGTAGGAGATGGGAAGAGGGTGGTTTAAAAACAAAAACCTATCTTGTAACTGGATGGGGCAATTGATACCACCAGAAGTCTTCTCAATTTGCCCTTTCTGAGCTGTGGCTTTCCAGTGGGGGAAGAGAAGGAGTGATAGCCTGTATAGAGAAGACGATTCTAGGTTTCCCTAGATTCCCTTTTTTTCCTAAAGTTACATTAGTTGATAACTGTTCTTTGCTATGTGTTGCTCCTCTAAACCTTCCCACTTTGCTAAACTCTTGTGTCTAGCAAATCTTCCCTGATTGACGAAGTCAGAGTATATGGATTTTCACCTTCTTGTAACCCAGTAGTTCTCAACTGGGGGAAGTTTTGCCCCCCAGGGAACATTCAGCAAGTCTGGAGACATTTTTGTTTGTCATGACTTAGGGTGCTACTGGCATCCATGTGGGTAGAGGCTAGGGATCCTGCCAAATATCCTATAATGCACAGGACAGCCTCCACAAAAAAAAGAATTATCCGGCTGGGCGTGGTGTCTCATGCCTTTAATCCAATCATTTTGGGAGGTCGAGGTGGCTGTGTCGCTTGAGCCCAGGAGTTCGAGACCAGCATGGGCAACATGGTAAAACCCCATCTCTACAAAAAATGCAAAAATTTGTCTGTGCACAGTGGCTCACGCTTGTAATCCCAACACTTGGGGAAGCTGAGGCGGGCGGATCACCTGAGTTCAAGACCAGCCTGGCCAACATGGTGAAACCCTGTCTCTACTAAAAAATACAAAAATTACTGGATGGGATGGCGCACGCCTGTAGTCTACTACAGCTACTCAGGAGGCTGAAGGGAGAGAATCACTTGAACCCAGGAGGCAGAGGTTGCAGTGAGCCCAGATTGCGCCACTGCACTCTACCCTGGGCGACAGAGTGAGACTCCATCTCAAAGAAAAAAAAAACAAAAAACAAAAACAAGGGCCGGGCGCGGTGGCCCACACCTGTAATCCCAACACTTTGGGAGTCTGAGGAGGGTGGATCACGAGGTCAGGAGTTCAAGACCAGCCTGACCAACATGGTGACACCCCGTCTCTACTGAAAATACAAAAATTAGCCAAGCATGGTAGCACGTGCCTATAATCTCAGCTACTTAGGAGGCTGAGGCAGGAGAATCTCTTGAACCCAGGAGGTGGAGGTTACAGTGAGCCAAGATCACGCCACTGCACTACAATCTGGGCGACAGAGTGAGACTCTGTCTCAAAAAAAAAAAAAAAAATTAGTCGGGCATGGTGGCGGGTGCCTGTAGTCCCAGCTTCTCAGGAGGCTGAGGTGGGAGGATCACCTGAGTCTGGGAGGTGGAGTCTGCAGTGAGCCATGGTTGTGCCATGCACTCCAGCCTGGGTTACAGAGTGAGACGCTGTCTCGAAAAGTAAAAGTTACAAAAATGAAAAAGAAGTATCTAGTCCAAAATACCAGTCATGCTGAAATTGAGAAACCCGGCTATATTTAGTGTGTCTCATTTTGTCTGTTTCATCCCATCCTCTCTCAAACCCAGGCTGAGATAGAAGTTCAAAAGTAAACTGATGGGCTGGGCACAGTGGCTCACACCAACACTTTGGGAGGCCAAGGTGGGCGGATCACTGGAGGTCAGGAGTTCAAGACCAGCCTGGCCAACACGGCAAAACCCCATCTCTACCAAAAATACAAAAATTAGCCGGGCATCATGGCGCATGCCTATAGTCCCAGCTACTTAGGAGGCTGGTGCAGGAGAATCACTTGAACCCAGGAGGTGGAGGTTGCCGTGAGCCAAGATAGCACCACTGCCGTCCAGCCTGGGCAACAAAGTAAGACCCTATCTCAAAAAAAAAAAAAAAAAAGTAAGCTGGTAAGAGAGAAGTATTGTGCCCTATGCTGAGCCATAGGCTTTCTGGTCTCATTCTACCCAGCAGAAAGCTTATACCTGGAATGAAATAAGTACCTGCCTCATCAGGTTAAGGATTAAATGATTGATTAATGCATGAAAAAATACAAGAATAATGCCTGGCACATTCAATAAATGCTTAAAAACAAAACAAAACCCAAGAGCCTGTCACCCTGATTTTGGGCACTCTAGTTTTAGTATTTTTATTTTATTTATTTATTTGAGACAGAGTTTTGCTCTTGTTGCTCAGGCTGGAGTGCAAAAGGCACGATCTTGGCTCACTGCAACCTCCGTCTCCCGGGTTGAAGCAATTCTCCTGAGTAGCTAGGATTACAGGCGCATACCACCACCCCTGGCTAATTTTTGTATTTTTAGTAGAGGTGAGGTTTCATCATATTGGGCAGGCTGGTCTCAAACTCCTAACCTCAGATGATCCGCCTGCCTCGGCCTCTCAAAGTGCTGGGATTACAGGCACCAGCTACCACGCCCGGCCTTGGACTAGATCTTACTTTTAACCTTTCTTCTCAAAGCCTCTTCACCTGTTCTCATGATTTAGAAGCGTAAGCATCCGGCCGGGTGCACTGGCTCACGTCTGTAATCCCAACACTTTGGGAGGCTGAGGCGGGCAGATCACCTGAGGTCGGGAGTTGGAGACCAGCCTGACCAACATGGAGAAACCCCGTCTCTACTAAAAATACAAAATTAGCTGGGTGTGGTGGTGCATTCCT
This sequence comes from Piliocolobus tephrosceles, assembly GCF_002776525.5. Taxonomy (NCBI): domain Eukaryota; kingdom Metazoa; phylum Chordata; class Mammalia; order Primates; family Cercopithecidae; genus Piliocolobus; species Piliocolobus tephrosceles. The sequence continues at coordinate 88,638,729 of NC_045434.1, forward strand.
GTAATCCCAGCTACTCATGAGGCTGAGGCACGAGAACCTGGGAGGCAGAGGTTGCAGTGAGCCGAGATCACACCATTGCGCTTCAGCCTGGGCAACGAGCAGAACTCTGTCTCAAAAAAAAAAGAAGTGTAAGCATTCTTTTCCCTGTTATGAAAGTGGGAAGAAATAATCAACCAGGGTTGATATGCCCAAGAGCGTGCCTTGAATATATTAGCTACCTCAAATCCCCTTTTTTGACTATTTGAGTGCCCAAAGAAGATAAGAAATCAGAAGTTTATTTACTGCTTTGTAAGTTAATATTCAAGGAGATAAGAGGAAAGAACACTTTTCTACAAACTGGATATATGTAGAATGCTGTAAGCTTAGCTGAAACACTTATGCCATCTATGGAATGAGGACCCATTAGATTATTTGACCTACCTCCTCTGTGAAGATCAATGAGAGGAAGTGTGTGAAGCCCTATATGAGTATAAGGTAAATGGAGAGGCCAGGCACAGTGGCTCACACCTGTTATCCCAGCACTTTGGGAGGCCGAGGCGGGTGGATCTCTTGAGCCCAGGAATTTGAGACCAATCTGTGCAACATGGCAAAATCCCATCTCTACAAAAAATACAAAGAATTAGCTGGGCATGGTGGCGCTTTCCTGTAGTTCCAGCTACGCAGGAGGATCGATTGAGCCTAGCAGGCGGTTGAGGCTGCAGTGAGCTGTGATCACGCTACTGCATTCTAGCCTGGGCGACAGAGTGAGACCTGTCTCAAAAATATATATAGGTGTTAAAAAAAAAAAAAAAGGTAAGTGGAAATGGATAGAGATACTTTTGTTAGTTTCCCATTTTCCTTCCTCTCCAGGAGTCCCGACCTCTACATGTTGTGCTGGGAAATGAAGCCTGTGATTTGGACTCCATGGTGTCTGCTCTCGCCCTGGCTTTTTACCTAGCAAAGGTGGGTAAAACAAAGTAGTACCTAGGATCTGAGTCCCTTAGAATGAAAATATCTGGATTCAAGACCCAGCTCTGCCACTTACCAGCATTTAGCATTGGGTAAATTTAAATCCCTTAACTTTGCTGAGTCTCATGCCACCATCTATAAAATCTAAAATGATATTTTGCAGTGTTGCTGTGAGAAAAAAAGTGAGTAAATGTATTTCGGGGGATTTGTAAACCATAAAGCGATATTCAAACAGTTTATTACTGAGTTCCTTATAGGTATCAGTGATCTAGTGTGTATTCCTCTGCCCAGGTTAGTTCTTGAGGACTATTCCCTCTCTGCAGCATTGCGTCTAGAACTAGGTAACCATGAGTTACCTTGTTGACCTTCATGTTATCGCTAAGGAGGGAGGGCAAAAGTCATCCTTTCATTTTTATAGACTGGGTATTTGTGGCTTTGAGAAAGGTGGTAACTTACCTAAGTCTGTCTCTTTTGGTCCCAATAGTCTTGTTACTTTTTCCTGTCATTGTAAAACATTGTGATGCCTTCTTTTCACTTTCCTATCTAGACAACTGAGGCCGAGGAAGTCTTTGTGCCAGTTTTAAATATAAAACGTTCTGAGCTACCTCTGCGAGGTGACATTGTCTTCTTTCTTCAGAAGGTTCATATTCCAGAGAGTATCTTGATTTTTCGGGATGAGATTGACCTCCATGCATTACACCAGGCTGGCCAACTCACCCTCATCCTTGTCGACCATCATATCTTACCCAAGTAAGCACAAGGAAATTAAATTGCTGCCTATCGTGTACCGTGCTGGGCTCTGATGAGTGAGATATAAAGAGAGGAAGAAAGAGTTTTTGCTGGCTGGGCGTGGTGGCTCACACCTGTAATCCCAACACTTTGGGAGGCCGAGGTGGGCGGATCACCTGAGGTCAGGAGTTCGAGACCAGCCTGGCCAACATGGCAAAACCCCGTCTCTACTAAAAATACTAAAAATACAATTAGCTGGGCGTGGTGGTTTTAGTGAGCCAAGATTGTGCCACTGCACTCCAGCCTGGGCGACAGAGCAAGACTCCATCTCAAGAAAAAAAAAAGAAAGAGTTTTTGCTTTCAGGGATCTCACAGGCTAATCATAATTGATAGGTCATATTAGATATAGAAAAACAACACAAAATATTGTCAGTTCTGCAGTTATATGTTTGTCTGTGGTGTAAAGACATACCCTGTAATAAAAAGAAATAGAACATGTTGAGTTCAAACTAAAGGATAACTCAAAAATCATTTAAATCTGCCTTTGGTATCATTATTTAAGATTTTGTGTGCTGGGTGCGATGGCTCATGCCTGTAATCCCAGCACTTTGGGAGGCCAAGGCAACCAGATCCATTAAGCTTCAGGAGTTCAAGACCAGCCTGATCAACATGGCAAAACCATGTCTTTACAAAAAAATTTTAAAAATTAGGCGGTGCATGCCTATGGTCCCAGCTACTCGGGAGGCTACTCAGGAGGTTGAGGTGGGAGAATCATGTGAGCCCAGGAGGTCGAACGTGCAGTGAGCCAAGATCACACCATTCCACTCCAGCCTGGGAGACAGAGGGAGACCCTGTCTCGAAAAAAAAAAAAAAAGAAAAAGATTCTGAGACAGATTTATTGTAATAGAAATCTTTGAAACATGTTTGCAATTTTCTTTTTTTTTTCTTTTTTTTTACTTATTATTTGTTTTTGTACTTATTAAAATTTTTTAGAGAACAGGGTCTTGCTGTATTGCCCAGGCAGGTCTCAAATTCCTAGGCTCATGCTATCTTCCTGCCTCTGCCTCCCTAAGTGCTGGATTATAGGTGTGAGCCACCACACCTGGCCTGCAACTCTATTTTTAATTTTAATTTTAATTAATTAATTTATTTTTTTGAGATGGAGTCTCGCTCTGTCACCCAGGCTGGAGTGCAGTGGTGTGATCTCGGCTCACTGCAACCTCTGCCTCCCAGGTTCAAGCTATTCTCCCTGCCTCAGCCTCCCAAGTAGCTGGGATTACAGGTGTGTGCCACTATGCCCACTAGTTTTTGTATTTTTTACTAGAGATGGGGTTTTGCACTGTTGGCCAGGCTGGCCTGGAACTCCTGACCTCAGATGATCCGCCCCCTTTGGCCTCCCAAAGTGGCGGGATTACAGGTGTGACCCACAATGCCTGGCCTATTTTTAATTTTTAAAAAGTGACCTGGTGTGGTGGCTCACGCCTGTAATCCCAGCACTTAGGGAGACCTGTCTGACCAATATAGCGAGACCCTGTTCTCTAAAAAAAAAATAATAAATACAAAAATCCATAAACATAGTGTGACCTTGTCTCTACTAAAAATAAAAAAATTTGCCAGGTGCAGTAGTGCATGCCTTTAGTCCCAGCTACTTAGGATCACTTGAGCCCAGGAATCAAGGCTTCAGTAAGCTATGATCACATCACTATACTCCAGCCTGAATGACAGGGCAAGACTTTGTCTCCAAAAATAATTTTTTTAAGTTATCAAAAGGGCCAGGTATGGTGGCTCACACCTGTAAACCCAGCACTTTGGGAGGATGAAGTAGGAGGGTTGCTTGAACCCAGGAGTTCAAGACCAACTTGGGCAAGATGGTGAGATCCCATCTCTACAAAAAAATAAAAATAAATAAAAATAAAAAGCACACAAAAAGCAAAAGTTTTTCTACATAAACTCATGATTTTAGAATAATGTATTATTAGAATATATAAATATCTCAGTCCAGGCACGGTGGCTCAGGCCTGTAATCCCAGCACTTTGGAAGGCTGAGGCGGGTAGATCAGGAGGTCAGGAGATCAAGACCATCCTGGCTAACATGGTGAAACCCCGTCTCTACTAAAAAATAAAAAAAATTAGCCGGGCGTGGTGGTGGGCGCCCATAGTCCCAAATACTCAGGAGGCTGAGGCAGGAGAATGGCGTGAACACGGGAGGCGGAGCTTGCAGTGAGCCGAGATCGCGCCACTGCACTCCAGCCTGGGCGACAGAGTGAGACGTGTGACTCCGTCTTAAAAAAAAAAAAAAAAAAGCTGGTCTTGGTGGCTCGTGCCTGTAGTCCCAGCTATTCGGGAGGCTGAGGCAGGAGAATCGCTTGAACCTGGGAGGCGGAGGTTGCAGTGAGCCAAGATCGCACCACTGCACTCCAGCCTGAGCGGCAGAGCGATGTTCTGTCTCAAAAAAAAAAAAAAAAAAAAAAAAAATTAGCCAGGCCGGGCGTGGTGGCTCACGCCTGTAATCCCAGCACTTTGGGAGCCTGAGGCGGGCAGAATCACCTGAGGTCAGGAGTTGGAGACCAGCCTGACCAACATAGAGAAACCCTGTCTGTACTAAAAATTCAAAATTAGCCGGACGTGGTGGCGCATGCCTGTAGCCCCAGCTACTCAGGAGGCTGAGGCAGGAGAATTGCTTGAACCCGGAAGCCAGAGGTTGCGGTGAGCCAAGATCATGCCATTGCACTCCAGCCTGTGCAACAAGAACGAAACTCCATCTCAAAAAAAATTTTAAAAAACATTCTAAAAATAATAATGTCTATTTAACAAATGTACACATTTATAATAATTCCATCCCTAATTTACTACTGGAAAAAAACGACCAAAAAAGCAACACAAGTATGTGACTTTCCTAAGTCTGTTTGGCTCCTGCTAATATTCTTTTCTTGAGCACGTTGTGGTTATAGCAGGACACTGACAGAAGGCAGCCTGAGAGAGCATTATCCATCTATGGATTCATTCAGTAATAAACTTTCCTTTTTTTTCTTTTTTTTTGAGACGAAGTTTTGCTGTTGTTGCCTAGGCTGGAGAGCAACGGCACAATCTCGGCTCACTGCAACCTCTGCCTCCTGGGTTCAAGCAATTCTCCTGCCTCAGCCTCCAAGTAGCTGGGATTACAGGCATATGCCACCATGCCCGGCTAATTTTGTATTTTTAGGAGAGAAGGGGTTTCACCATGTTGGTCAGACTGGTCTTGAACTCCTGACTTCAGGTGATCCATCCACCCTTGGACTCCCAAAGTGCTGGGATTACAAGCGTGAGCCACTGTGCCACCACTTTTTTTTTTTTTTTTAAGAGATGGTGTCTCTCTCGCTCTGTCTCATAGGTTGGAGTGCAGCGGCATCATCATAACCTTGAGCTCCTGGGTTCAAGGAATCCTCTGGCCTCAGCCTCCTGTGTAAAGACATCATTCCTGGCTTTTTTTTTTGAAACTGAGTTTTGTTCTTGTTGCCCAGGCTGGAGTGTAATGGCGCCATCTCAGCTCACTGCAGTGAGCCTCCCAGATTCAAGTGATTCTCCTGCCTCAACCTCCCAAGTAGCTGGGATTACAAGCATGTGCCACCACGTCCAGCTAATTTTTTGTATTTTTAGTAAAGACAGGGTTTCACCATGTTGGCAAGGCTGGTTCTCGAACTCCTGGCCTCAAGTGATCCGCCTGCCTCAGCCTTCCAAAGTGCTGGGATTACAGGCGTGAGCCACCATGCCTGGCCTGGCTAATTTTTTTTTTTTTAAAGAGACGTAGTCTCGCTCTGTCGCCCGGGCTGGAGTGCAGTGGCACAGTCTTGGCTCACTGCAAGTTCCACCTCCCGGGTTCACACCATTCTCCTGCCTCAGCCTCCTGAGTAGCTAGGACTATAGGCGCTCCCGCCACCATACCTGGCTAATTTTTGTATTTTTAGTAGAGATGGGGTTTCACCATGTTAGCCAGGATGGTCTCCATCTCCTGACCTCGTGATCCACCCGCCTCAGCCTCCCAAAGTGCTGGGATTACAGGTGTGAGCCACCGCACCTGGCATTAATTTTTTATTTATATATATATACACACACACACATACACACACACACACACATATATTTTATGGAACAGTTCACAAATGTGTGTGTCATCCTTGCTCAGGGACCATGCTAATCTTCTCTGTATCGTTCCAATTTTAGCACATGTGCTGCTGAAGTGAGCACTGATCTCAGTCTTGAAAGAGGACTAGGTGTTTGCTTGGTGAATTGGGAGGGAGGAGGGAAGGTGGTTAGGAAAGGCATTCCAGGCAGAGGGAGTAATTAATAGAATTAAATGCAGGCAGGTGTGAAATAGCATGGTGAGCTAGGGGAAATGGAATTTGTTTTGCACAGCTGGAGCATAAAATTTGAGGGAAAAGTAGGACATGGAAAAAGATGAGACAGAGGGGCAGGCAGGAGGCAGATTATGGAGGCCTCATAGGCCCTTCTAAGGAGATTGGATTTTATTTTAGGCAGTGGGGAACTATTTCAAATTATATTCTGTGTCCTAAAAGAATCAGATTTTCTTTTTTCAAGTGATCTTTCAGGCCACTTTGTGAAGGACAGCCCAGGAGGGCTCTTGGTTGGAAGCAGGTGATCGGTTAAGAGACTACTGGAATAGTCCAGACGAGAGATGTTGAGGGCCTAGAACGGGCAGTAACAGAGAGTTAGAAACTAGGGCATGGATAGGAATTAAGATAGAATTCACAGGACCTGGTGACCCACATGGAATCTAAGTATTGAGTGGGTTATAACAATAGGAGAGATTTGCCGGGCGTGGTGGCTCACAACTGTAATCCCAGCACTTTGGGAGGCTGAGGCGGGCGGATCACAGGGTCAGGAGTTCGAGACCAGTCTGGCCAATATGGTGAAACCCCGTCACTACTAAAAATACAAAAATTAGCTGGGCCTGGTGGTGGGCGCCTGTACTCCCGGCTACTTGGGAGGCCAAGGCAGGAAAATTGCTTGAACCTGGGAGGCGGAGGTTGCAGTGAGCCATGATCTCACCACTGCACTCCAGCCTGGGTGACAGAGTGACACTCTGTCTCAAAAAAAAGGGGAGAGATTTAGATGTTGGATATCAAGGGTGTCAAGGGTGAAGGGTTGGAAAGGCAAAGCTAAAGGACAGCAAATGTGGGGGTAAGATATTTGCAGCAGATGCTTCACAGAATTCGCTTATACACTGTTTAAAGATGACGCCAATTATAACATTGAAGAAAAGAATTGCCAGGCGCGGTGGCTTATGCCTGTAATCCCAGCACTTTGGGAGGCCAAGGCGGGCAGATCACGAGGTCAGGAGTTGGAGACCAGCCTGACCAACATGGTGAAACCCCATCTCTACTAAAAATACAAAAAAAAAAAAAAATTAGCCGGACTTGGTGGTGTGTGCCTGGTAATCCCGGTTACCCGGAGGCTGAGGCAGGAGAATCACTTGAACCCGGGAAGCGGAGGTTGCAGGAGCCAAGATCGTGCCACTGCACTCCAGCCTGGGCAACAGAGTGAGACTCCATCTCAAAAAAAAAAAAAGAATTGAGAGGAGTGAGGCAGAGGTAAAAATGACCAAAGGTCAGTTTTAAATGCTTGCCTGGCAGATCACCTGAGGTCAGGAGTTCGAGACCAGCCTTGCCAATATGATGAAACCCCGTCTCTACTCAAAATACACAAAAGTTAGCTGGGCGTGTTGGCAGGCGCCTGTAATCCCAGCTACTCAGGAGGCTGAGGCAAGAGAATCGCTTGAACCCAAGATGCAGAGGTTGCAGTGAGCCAAGAATGCACCGTTGCACTCTAGCCTGGGTGACAAAGAGTGAAACTCTGTCCCAAAAAAAAAAAAAGCTTGCCTAAGACATCTGCATTTTCCTTGATGGGTGGGATAGAGGTTGGCTAGAAGCAGCTGGAGTGTCCCTACCTACCTATCTTTCTTTCTCTTTTCCCATACCCTCCCCTCCACAGAAGTGACACAGCCCTAGAGGAGGCAGTAACAGAGGTGCTAGACCATCGACCCATCGAGCAGAAACACTGCCCTCCCTGCCATGTTTCAGTTGAGCTGGTGGGGTCCTGCGCTACCCTGGTGACTGAGAGAATCCTGCAGGGGGCACCAGAGATCTTGGACAGGCAAACTGCAGCCCTTCTGCATGGTAAGAGTGGCTTTTGATAAGGACCGGAGTAGTTCTATTCCTATCCCTGAGAAGGGAGGGTGGAAAAGTCTAGACACTTCCAGCCTAACCATATGCTGTCAGAGCCATTCAGCTCATACCAAAAGATAGGATTCTTTCGGCAGACAATTAAGTATCTGTTTAAAGGCCTGTGGGATACTTGTTGGAGAAAGTAGAAAGGAAGTACAGGGCAACAGACCAAGAAGCTTCCTATTGGCATCATTTTATGATGGAAGGAGGACTAGCCAAAAAAGCAGGAAACAGATTCCAATACTAGTTCCTCCAGGAAATAGAGAGGTGACCTTGAGCAGATCTTTTAACCTTTCTTGTTCTCATTTTTCCACTTGTGAAAAAGAGAGAGAGTGAGTTGGACTAGACTGTCTTTTCAACTTAGAAGATTCTTTGCTGGGATTTGGCCTACTCAAGAGGTGTATCTGTGTCTGACTAGGCTGTAAAATCTCCAAGGATTGAGATGCTCAGGCTTTCTTTCTACCTTTTTCCCATTTCCTTTCCTACATCTTAGTTTGGATTTGGGAGGTCTGAGGACACAGTCCATCCCACTTTCTCATTTTGCTTTCAGAGATTTTGCTATACAAGTCTTCTTGTATTGTGTCCGTTTGGTGTGAAGGTTATATATGTTCTGCTGGTCGTGTGTGGAGGGTCACAGGATTCAAGTTCCACCATCTCCCTTCTCCACAGGAACCATCATCCTGGACTGTGTTAACATGGACCTTAAAATTGGAAAGGCAACCCCAAAGGACAGCAAATATGTGGAGAAACTAGAAGCCCTTTTCCCAGACCTACCCGAGAGAAATGATATATTTGATTCCCTACAAAAGGCAAAGTTTGATGTATCAGGTATGAAATGTTAGCTGACTTTTCTGCCTCCCAGATGAGAAAACAGAAAGGCAAGCCTTGTTCATTATATTATTTTTATTTTTTTTTGAGATGGAGTCTCACTCTGTCGCCCAGACTGGAGTATAGTGGCGCAATCTCGGCTCACTACAAGCTCCACCTCTCAGGTTCACGCCATTCTCCTGCCTCAGCCTCCCAAGTAGCTGGGACTACAGGCGCCTACCACCACGCCCGGCTAACTTTTTGTATTTTTAGTAGAGATGGGGTTTCACCGTGTTAGCCAAGATGGTCTTGATCTCCTGACCTCATGATCCTCACACCTCGGCCTCCCAAAGTGCTGGGATTACAGGCGTGAGCCACCACGTGCGGCCATTATTTTTATTTTTTTTGAGACAGAGTCTTGCTCTGTTACCCAGGCTGGAGTGCAGTGGCACAGTCTCGGCTCACTGCAACTTCCACCTCCTGGATTCAAGCGATTCTCCTGCCTCATCAGCCTCCCGAGTAGCTGGGATTACAGGCGCCCACCACCACGCCCAGCTAATTTTTGTATTTTTAGTAGAGATCGGGTTTCACCGTGTTGACCAGGCTGGTCTCGAACTGTTGAGCTCAGATGATCTGCCCGCCTGGGCCTCCCAAAGTGCTGGGATTACAGGCATGAGCCACCGTGCCTGGCCAATTATTTAAATTTTATGCCAGAGAGAAATGAAGTAGCATATTAGCCTAAGCATGAAATAATCAATCATTTACTGAATTGTTCTATCCTGGCTCTTGGTTAGGATGAGGAGGAATGTATTAAGAGCCTCAGAAGGTCTGGGCACAGTGGCTCACGCCTGCAGTCCCAGCACTTTGGGAGGCCGAGGTGGGCAGATGACCTGAGGTCAGGAGTTCAAGACCAGCCTGGCTAACATGGTGAAAAGCTGTTTCTACTAAAAATATGAAAAATTAGCCAGGCATAATGGTGTGTGCCTGTAGTCCCATCTACTTGGGAGGCTGCGGCAGGAAAATCGCTTGAACCCAGGAAGCGAAGGTTGCAGTGAGCCGAGATCGCGCCATTGCACTCCAGCTTGGGCAACAAGAGCAAAACTCTGTCTTAAGAAAAACAAAAAGAGCCTCATAGGTTCTAGTCTATTCAGAGAATATAGAACATATATATAAAATATGCTGAGAGTATACTAAATTATCAGAGTGAAATCTATAGAATTGATTAGGGAGGCAAAAGAAATATTTTGTGAGTATACAAAAGACGAAGAGAACCAAAAAAAAAAAACCATATTCTTTTACTCATCTACCACCTATTGACATAAAAAGGAAAAATGAAAGAAAGAACTCATATAAACAATATAGGAAGAGGGAATATACAAAGTAAAAGCCTCTGTGCTGGGTTTTATCCTTCTCTCCAAAGTTCCTTGCTGTAAAGGTACCTATTGTCACCAATTATTTTAAGATGGCTTTTGATTATGTGATTACATTTTCTGTTTTTCTTTTTTTTTTTTGAGATGGAGTCCAGGTTCAAATGATTCTCCTGCCTCACCCTCCTGAGTAGCTGGGATTACAGGCGCTTGCCACCACACCCAGCGAATTCTTTGTATTTCTAGTAGAGACAGAGTTTCACCATGTTGGCCAGGCTGGTCCCGAACTCCTGACCTCAGGTGATCTGCCCACCTCAGCCTCCCAAATTGCTGGGATTACAGGCCTGAGCCACCGCACCCAGCTATGATTACATTTTCAATTGTCTCCCCCATTCATTGCCCCAAGGAGAGGCTGTTTTTCCTTTCTTGACCCATCTGGCTGTCCTTGCCTTCTTGATCTTGGGAATCTGGCCTCCCCTGTTTGACCCCTAGTCTCACATCTGCTTTCTAGGACTGACCACTGAGCAGATGCTGAGAAAGGACCAGAAGACTATCTATAGACAAGGCATCAAGGTGGCCATTAGTGCAGTATATATGGATTTGGAGGTAAGAGTAAGTTGTGACTGTGGGTGGGGAGAGAAAACCTTTAGCTATGCATGTTATGCATGTGGCCTTGCACCTCATTCCTGGCTCACCTCCAAAACATATTTTGTGTCTATCTTCTTGTCTCCACCTCCACTGTGACCACCAGAGTCCAGCATCTCTCACTGCACCACTGTACTAGCCTCAGTACTGGTTTTCCTGCCTCCGTTTTTGCAGCCCTACAAACCATTCTCCCCAAAGCAGCCAGAGTGGTCTTTTTTAAATTTTTTTTTTTTTTTGAGAGTCATGCTTTGTTCCTTAGGCTGGAGTGCAGTGGTACCATCGTGGCTCACTGTAGCCTCAACCTTCCAGGCTCAAGCAGTCCTCTCACCTTAGCCTCCCGAGTAGCTGGGTCCACAGGTGCACACCACCACACCTAGCTTGTGTGTGTGTGTGTATGTGTAGACGGGGTCTCACTATGTTGCCCAGGCTGGTCTTAAACTCCGGGCCTCAAGCAGTTCTCCCACCTTGGCCTCCGAAGTTCTGAGATTACAGGTGTGAGCCACCGTGCCCGGCCTCATTGTACTTTTAATAAAATCTAAAGGACTTACCATGGTTTACAGGGCCATGCTTGATCTGGCCCTTGTCTTTTTCTCTGGCCTCATTTCATTCCAGCTCTACTCCTGCACTACAGTACTGCAACCACACGGGTTTCTTTTTTGTTCCTCGGAACCATTAAGCTCATTCCCAGATGAGCTTTTCTCTTTGTAGAGCTGGCTCCATCTTAACATTCAGATGTCTCAGCTCAGATGTCTGTTGTTTTGGGAGGTTTTTCCTGACCACCCTAACTGAAGTACTATCTCCTATGCTCAAAAAACCTCTAGCAGTTATGTTTGTTTGTTTGTTTGTTTTGAGCCTTACTCTGTTGCCCAGGCTGGAGTGGAGTGGTGCAATCTCAGCTCACTGCAGCCTCTGCCTCCCGGGTTCAAGTAATTATCTTGCCTCAGCCTCTCTAGTAGCTGGGATTACTGGTGCATGCCAGCATGCCCAGCTAACTTTTTGTTTTGTTTTCGTTTTTTGTTTTTTGAGAAGGAGTTTCACTTTTGTCCCCCAGGCTGGAGTGCAGTAGCACTATCTCGGCTCACTGCAACTTCTGCCTCCCTGGTTCAAGTGATTCTCCTGCCTTAGCCTCCTGAGTAGCTGGGATTACAGGCACACATCCCCATGCCCAGTTAATTTTTATATTTTTACTAGAGACAGGGTTTCACCACGTTGGCTAGGCTGGTCTCGAACTCCTGACCTCGAGTGATCCACCCGCCTCGGCCTCCCAAAGTGCTGGGATTATAGGTGTGAGCCACTGCGCCCGGCCATTTTTGTATTTTTAATAGAGACAGGGGTTTCACCATGTTGGCCAGGCTGGTCTTGAACTCCTGACCTCAAGTGATCTGCCCGCTTTGGCCTCTTAAAGTGCGAGATTACAGGCGTGAGCCACCGCACCCAGCCTGTTTGTTTTTCAAAGCACTTAACATACTAAAAGGATCTTGTTTCCTGGTTTCCCTGTTAATTGTCTATATTCCTCTGCTAGTTTATCAACTCCACCAGGACCCTGTTTCTTTTTTGTCTATTGTAGCTCTAGGACCTTTAACAGTGTCTGGCACATAGCGGATGCTCAGTAAACTTTGTTGAATGTATCGATGAATATAACTTTAATAATAGTGTTCAATTAAATGCTGTATATGGAAACCAAAAATAATAATAATGGTGTCTGAATACCTGGTTCCACGTCATAGTGGTTTAAATCATTCATCTGGCTGGGCATGGTGGTTCACGCCTGTAAATCCCAGCACTTGGAAGGCAGAGGCAGGTGGATCACTTGAAGTCAGAAATCCGAGACCAGCCTGGCCAACATGGGGAAACCCTGTCCCTGCTAAAAATACAAAAAAAAAAAAAAAAAAAGTTAACTGGATACAGTGTTGGGCACCTGTAGTCCCAGCTACTCAGGATGCCGAGGCACAAGAATCGCTTGAACCCAGGAGGCGGAGGCTGCAGGGAGCCAAGGTCGCTCCGCTGCACTCCAGCCTGGGTGACAGAGCGAGACCCCATCTCAAAAAAATAAATAAATAATTCATCTGATCTGAATACATACTCTACACAGCTTTCTACTAAGTACTGTGTAAAAATACTAAATAATTAAATAAAACACGATAGCATGGTCTCTTCTCTCATGGTTCGTAACCTAGTTCGAGAAACAAACAAAAACATAAAAGGCTTGCCAAGTACCTTAATCAAGTACAAACTGACATATTAGAAATACCAAGGACTGGCCGGGTACAGTGGCTCACGCCTGTAATCCCAGCACTTTGGGAGGCCGAGGCAGGCGGATCACCTGAGGTCAGGAGTTCGAGACTAGCCTGGTCAACATGGTGAAACCCCGTCTCTACTAAAAGTACAAAAATTAGCCAGGCATGGTAGCAGGCACCTGTAATCCCAGCTACTTGGGAGGCTGAGGCAGGAGAATCGCTTGGACTCAGGAGGTGGAGGTTGCAGTGAGCCAAGATCACACCACTGCACTCCAGCCTGGGTGACAGAATGAGACTCATCTCAAAAAAGAAACAAAGAAAAAAGAAAGAAAGAAATGCCAAGGCTTAAAAAAAACACACAAAAAATGACAAGGATAGAGAAAAGCCCAAGGATAGAGAAAAACAGTTTTCACATGTCTGCTCTTATTTGTATACCCCATTATTCTGTGGTAGAATAAAAATACCCACAAGGCGGGCTGGATGCCGTAGCTCACACCTGTAATCCCAGCACTTTGGGAGGCCAAGGCAGGCGGATCCCCTGAGGTCGGGAGTTTGAGATCAGCCTGACCAACATGGAGAAACCCCATCTCTACTAATGAAAAATTAGCCAGGCATGATGGCACATGCCTGTCATCCCAGCTCCTCGAGAGGCTGAGGCAGGAGAATCGCTTGAACCCGGGAGGAGGAGGTTTCGGTGAGCCAAGATCGCGCCATTGCATTCCAGCCTGGGCAACAAGAGCAAAACTCCTTCTCAAAAAAAAAAAAAATACCCACAAGGCAAAGACTTTCCTTGTTTGATTGCAAGAACAGGAGAGCCTGGAACACGCTAGGCATATTACATACATTATCAGCGTTTTTTTTTGTTTTTGTTTGTTTGAGACAGAGTTTCGCTCTTGCTGCCCAGGCTGGAGTGCAATGGCGCAATCTGGGCTCACTGCAACCTCCACCTCTCGGATTCAAGCGATCCTCCTGCCTCAGCCTCCCAAGTAGCTGGGATTACATGCATGCGCCACCACGCCTGGCTAATTTTGTATTTTTAGCAGAGATGGGGTTTCTCCATGTTGGTCAGTTTCGAACTCCTGACCTCAGGTGATCTGCCTGCCTTGGCCTCCCAAAGTGCGGGGATTACGGGCGTGAGTGACCGTGCCTGGCCCAAGGATGTTTTATTGATGATGATGAGAAAGTCCTTCATCCCTCTCCGTTTCTTCCCTTTCAGGCCTTTCTGGAGAGGTCTAACCTCCTTGCAGATCTGCATGCTTTCTGCCAGGCTCACAGCTATGATGTCCTGGTCGCCATGACTATCTTTTTCAACACTCACAATGAGCCAGTGCGGCAGTTGGCTGTTTTCTGTCCCCATGTGGCACTCCGAACAACGGTGAGTCTGTGTCCCTTCTCCAACCTAAGAGCCTTACAGAGTCTGCCTGTATGTACCTCTGTGCTCTACAGCTGTCCTATAAGGACCTCTCTTAGGTTCTTATATTAACATACTTACACGAGGTCCCTTGACCTGTTCCTGGACCTGTTTCCTCCCCTTTCTGCTTTTTCCCATTCTCTCTGTATATGAATATCCTTTTTTTTTCATTCTTTTTTTTTTTTTTTAGTGAACATCCTTAATCATAGCATTGTTGAGAAAAGGTGAATTCCAAAAAGAACTAAAGATTCAATTCATACTTTGAAAGAACTTGAAAGAAATCTAGTTAGAAGGAAATGTTACAAATCTGGAGTTAAAATTCCCTTCTTGAGCTAGGGACTGTGGCACGTGCCTGTAGTCCCAGCAACTCGGGAGGCTGATGTGGAAGGATTGCTTGAGCTGGAAAGTTTGAGTCCAGCCTGGGCAAAGATAGCAAGACCTCATCTCTATTGGGGAAAAAAAACCAAACAAACTGTATTCTTGGTTTAATCATTAATTTCTCACCCCTGGAATCACACTATTGCCTTGAAAATTAGAAATACGAGAGACCTTTTCTGTTACTTACTATACAGGGATTAATTATTCTGTATCGTGCAAACTCTGTAAAGAAGTGATCTAGATCCGGATTTGTTTTCTTTCCTGATCTTCCATTTGGCTACCTTTCCTACTTCCTCTCCTTTCTGTTCCTCTGCTGGTTACTGATTAGTCTAGGGAAGAATTTAAAAGTGGACTTAAGGCTGGGCATGGTGGCTCATGCCTATAATCCCAGCACTTTGGGAGGCTGAGGCAAGCAGATCATGACATCAAGAGACTGAGACCATGCTGGCCAACATGGTGAAACCTCATCTCTTCTAAAAATACAAAATTAGCTGGGAGTGGTGGTGCGTGCCTATAGTCCCAGCTACTCAGGAGGCTGAGGCAGGAGAATCTCTTGAACCTGGGAGGCAGAGGTTGCAGTGAGCCGAGATCACGCCACTGCACTCCATCCTGCCAACAGAGAGAGATTCCGTCTCAAAAAAAAAAAAGATGGGCTTAAGGCAATTCAGGGATTCTGAGGGTTGCCTAGGCTCTGTGAGGACTGCTAAAGACAGAATACAGCCAGATAATCCTTTGCTCTCATAGAAGGTATGTCTGCCCTTCCCCACCTCCCTTTGCCTTTGCCTTCTCCCCAGGAAGCAAATCTGATTTCATTCAATGTAAGGTAGTTTGTCATTATGAAAAGAACTGCAGTTTTGTTTGTTTGTTTTTTGAGACGAAGTCTTACTCTGTTGCTCAGGCTTGAGTACAGTGGTATGATCTTGGCTCACTGCAACCGCCACCTCCCAGGTTCAGGCAGTTCTCTCACCCAGGCTGTAGCTGGGACTACAGGCGCCCGCCACCATGCCCGACTAATTTTTGTATTTTTAGTAGAGACGGGGTTTCACCATGTTAGCCAGTCTGGTCTCGAACTCCTGACCTCAAGTGATCCGCCCACCTTGGCCTTCCAAAGTGCTGGAATTACAAGCGTGAGCCACTGCAGCTGGCCAAGAACTGCAGTTTTTTTTGTTTTTGTTTTTTGTTTTGAGACGGAGTCTCGCTCTGTCAACCAGGCTGGAGTGCAGTGGCCCGATCTCAGCTCACTGCAAGCTCCGCCTCCCGGGTTCACGCCATTCTCCTTCCTCAGCCTCCCAAGTAGCTGGGACTACAGGTGCCCGCCACCTCGCCCGGCTTTTTTTTTTTTTTTTTTTTTTTTGAGACGGAGTCTCG
>NC_045434.1:88654939-88701726 GCF_002776525.5 Piliocolobus tephrosceles
CCCAGGCTGGAGTGCAGTGGCCGGATCTCAGCTCACTGCAAGCTCCGCCTCCTGGGTTTACACCATTCTCCTGCCTCAGCCTCCCAAGTAGGTGGGACTACAGGCGCCCGCCAAATCGCCCGGCTAGTTTTTTGTATTTTTTAGTAGAGACGGGGTTTCACCATGTTAGCCAGGATGGTCTCGATCTCCTGACCTCATGATCCGCCCGTCTCGGCCTCCCAAAGTGCTGGGATTACAGGCTTGAGCCACTGCGCCCAGCCAAGAACTGCAGTTTTTAAAGTCAGGTAGATGTGTTTTTCTGTTCTAGATTTGCCTCTTACTCTTTGAGCTAAGGCAAGTCAGTTGACTTCTGCATCTGGAAATGGCATAATAGTATCTACTGCTAATTCTACTATGATCATTAAACATAATATCATGTGTAAAGCACACTTCTGGAGCAGAGTAAGCACTTTGTAAATAGTGGCTCCTACTAATCTTTCATGAAGAAAAGCCCGGCCAGCTGTGTGGATTTCTAATGACTCTACCATTGTCCAGGCTGCCCCTATGCTTAGAAACAGGAGTCCTTTTCTCTCTCTCTTTTTTTGAGATGTCTCACTTTGTTGCCCAGGCTGGAGTGGTGCAATGGCACAATCTCAGCTTACTGCAACCTCTGCCTCCCTGGTTCAAGCAGTCCTCCCAGCTTCCTAAGTAGCTGGGGCTCCAGGCCCACCACCATGGCCAGCTAATTTTTTTTGGTATTTTTTGTAGGGGCAGGGTCTCGCTACATTGCCCAGGCTGGTCTCAAACTTCTGGACTCAAGTAATCCACCAGCCTCAGCTTCCCAAAATTCTGGAACTACAGGTGTGGGCCACTATGCCCAGCCAGGAATACTTTTCTCACAGTCTACTCTACCATCTCCTCTCTTTCTCCTATGTTAGGGGTAGTATAATATATTGATTTAGAACACTGGCTTTGGTGACAGCTCTGGGCTCAGTGTCTGAAGGGGTGGCCTGCCCCTCCACACCTGTGGGTGTTTCTCGTTAGGTGGAACGAGAGACTTGAGAAAAGAAATAAGACACAGAGACAAGTATAGAGAAAGAAAGGTGGGGCCCAGGGGACCGCCACTCAGCTTACAGAGGACCCACGCCGGCCCGGTCACTGCGTTCCCTCAGTATTTATTGATAATTATGTTTACCATCTTAAAGATAAGGGAGTGGCTGGACAATAGGATCATTGTAGGGAGGAAATCAGCAGTAAGACATATGAACAAAAATCCCTGTGACATGAATAAGTTTAAAGGAAAATGCTGTGCCTTGAGATGCATATGCAAACTCTCCATAAACCTTTTAGCAGCATTGCTCCAGCAAGCCCCACCTTATTCCTAAAGGCGGTTTTCTCCTTGCTCAGTAAAGGAAGCATACAATCGGGTTTTACACGGAGATGTTCCATTGCCCAGGGAGGGGCAGGAGACAAATGCTTTTCTCTTACTTGAGATTAAGAGAATGGTGATGACCTTTAACCAGCAAGCAGCCTTTAGGCACTTGTTTAACAAAGCACATCCTGCACAGCCCAAAATCCATTAAGCCTTGAGTCACCACAGCCCATGTCTCTTGCAAGGACAAGGTTGGGGGTAGGGTCACAGATTAACAGCATCTCAAATACAGAACAAAATAGAGTCTCTTATGTCTGCTTCTTTCTATATAGACACAGTAACAGGCTGATCTCTCTTTCTTTTCCCCACTAGTGTCAGTTTTGCTTCATGCAAATTATGACCTTAGGCAAGTTACCTGATCATCTAATTCTCAGTTTCCCTGCATGTGAGGGTAATAGTGATACCAATCTTATTTTGTTCAATTAATTCTTCCTCCATCCCTCTTCTGGCCTCTAGATAAATTCTGGTCCCATCCTAGTTCAAGTTCTTGAGCACATTTATACACTTGGAAACAACACTAGATTAGATGCTGGGGTTCCTGGATTCTGGTTTAACTGTCATCATTTACATGATTTTACTCATAATCATCTTACTTAGCTTTAGTTACTTTAATAATAAAATGAAATATACAATCTAAACTGTTTCTACTGTTTTTAAAGTACTGTGTATGGCTGGGTATGGTAGCTCATGCCTGTAATCCCAGCACTTTGGGAGGCTGAGCTGGGCAGATCACCTGAGCTCAGGAGTTCAAGACCAGCCTGGCCAATATGGTGAAACCCCGTCTTACTAAAAATACAAAAATTAGCTGGGCATGGTGGCAGGCACCTGTAATCCCAGCTACTCAGGAGGCTGAGGAAGGAGAATTGCTTGAACCTGGGAGGCGAAGGTTGCAGTGAGCTGAGATCGTGCCACTGTACTCCAGTCTGGGTGACAGAGCAAGAATCCATCTCAAAAAAAAAAAAAAAAAATTAAAGAAAAATAAAATAAATAAAACACTGTGTATGAATCCCAGCACTTTGGGAGGCTGAAGCAGGAGGATTGCTTGAGACCAGGATTTGGAGATCAGCCTGGGCAACATAACAAGACCCCATCCCTGTTCTATTTAAGATTTTTTTTTTTTCTTTTGAGGCGGAGTCTTGCTCTGTCGCCCGGACTGGAGTGCAGTGGACGGATCTCAGCTCACCGCAAGCTCCGCCTCCCGGGTTTACGCCATTCTCCTGCCTCAGCCTCCCGAGTAGCTGGGACTACAGGCGCCCGCCACCTCGCCCAGCTAGTTTTTGTATTTTTAGTAGAGACGGGGTTTCACCGTGTTAGCCAGGATGGTCTCGATCTCCTGACCTCATGATCCGCCCGTCTTGGCCTCCCAAAGTGCTGGGATTACAGGCTTGAGCCACCGCGCCCGGCCCCTGTTCTATTTAAAAAAAAAAAAAAAAAGCATATATTTTATATGTATATATATGATAAAATAAAATACTGTGGGCCGGGCACAGTGGCTCATGCCTATAATCCTAGCACTTTGGGAGGCCTAGGCAAGAGCGGATCACCTGAGGTCAGGAGTTCGAGATCAGCCTGGCTAACATGGTGTAACCTCATTTCCACTAAAAATACAAATATTAGCCAGGCTTGGTGATACATGCCTGTAATCCCAGCTACTTGGGAGGCTAAGGCAGGCGATTCACTTGAACCAGGGAGGCGGAGGTTGTAGTGAGCCGAGATCACACCACTGCACTCCAGCCTGGGTGACAGAGCAAGACTCTGTCTCAAAAAAAAGAAAAAAAATACTGTGTACATTAGTGTTCCTTCTGTTGCAAACAATAAAACCGAACTCTGGATAACTTACATTTTTTTGTCTTGCTTTATTGCCCAGACTGGAGTGCAATGGTGAGATCTCGGCTCACTGCAGCCTCCGCCTCCCAGGTTCAAATGATTCTCCTGTCTCAGCCTTGCAAGTAGCTGGGATTACAGGTGTGCACCATCATGTCTGGCTAATTTTTGTATTTTTAGTAGAGACAGGGTTTCACCATGTTGACAAGGCTGGTCTTGAATTCCTGACCTCAGGTGATCCGCCCACCTCGGCCTCCCAAAGTGCTGGAATTACAGGCGGGGGCCATTGTGCCTGGCCTCAAGGATAACTTACTTTTTTTTTTTTTTGAGACGGAGTTTCACTTTTGTTGCCCGGGCTGGAGTGCAATGGCACCATCTTGGCTCACTGCAACCTCTGTCTCCCGGGTTCAAGCGATTCTTCTGCTTCAGCCTCCCAAGTAGCTGGGATTATAGGCATGCGCCACCACGACCCGGCTAATTTTGTATTTTTAGTAGAGATGAGGTTTCTCCACGATGGTCAGGCTGGTCTCAAACTCCTGACCTCAGGTGATCCACCTGCCTTGGCCTCCCAAAGTGCTGGGACTACAGGCGTGAGCCACTGCACTCAGCTGACTTACTTTTTGAAAGCTTCCTCTTCTGTAGAGGAAGCCTCTCACTTAGAAGCCTCAGCACTTTGCTACAGCAAGTTGTGTATCATTTTCCTGTTATTGTCTCCTCTTTAGATCTGTGGAGTCCTGGAATGCTCCCACTCTCCACCCCTGAAGCTGACCCCTGCCTCAAGCACCCACCCTAACCTCCATGCCTATCTTCAAGGCAACACCCAGGTCTCTCGGAAGAAACTTCTTCCCCTGCTCCAGGAAGCCCTGTCAGTGTATTTTGACTCCATGAAGATCCCTTCAGGACAGCCTGAGACAGCGGATGTGTCCAGGGAGCAGGTGGACAAGGAATTGGACAGGGCAAGTAACTCCCTGATTTCTGGACTGAGTCAAGATGAGGAGGACCCTCCGCTGCCCCCCACGCCCATGAACAGCTTGGTGGATGAGTGCCCTCTAGATCAGGGGCTGCCTAAACTCTCCGCTGAGGCTGTCTTCGAGAAGTGCAGTCAGATCTCACTGTCACAGTCTACCACAGCCTCCTTGTCCAAGAAATGACTGTTGAGAGGGGAGGAGGTAGTGGGTGAGGCTACCTGACTGACTTCAAATGCATGTTTTGAGATGTTTGGAGATTCAGCAATTCTGTCTTCGTTGCTCCAGGATCTGGTATACTGTTCTCATAAAACTGAAAGGAGAAAAAAAGTGAAAGCAGCTGCTTTAAGAATGGCTTTCCACCTTTTCCCCCTAATCTCTACCAATCAGACAAATTTTATTTAAATCTGCACCTCTCTCTATTTTATTTGCCAGGGGCGCGATGTGACACATCTGCAGTCCCAACACAGTGGGATAAAGAGAATGTAGTCCCCAAAAGTGTCCTCGGCTTGGATCTTGAACAGAACCAATATCTGTCATGGAACTGAACTTTCACTGATGGTCTCCATGTATTCATTTATTCACTTATTCATTCAAGTATTTATTGAATACCTGCCTCAAGCTAGAGAGAAAAGAGAGTGCACTTTGGAAACTTATTCCAGTGTTCAGCCTACAGCAGATTTCTAGCTCAGTGACTTCTTTTTGCCACCCTCTAGGTGATGGTGTTTGATTCAGAGATCGCTGAATTTCTATTCTGAGCTTATTGTGACCGTTTGAGATCTAGTTTGGGAGCAGATTAGAGGCCATTGTCTTCTGTCCTGATCAGGTGGCCTGGCTGTTTCTTTGGATCCTTCTGTCCCAGAGCCACCCAGAACCCTGATTCTTGAGAATCAAGAAAACACCTAGAAAGGCCTTAATGACCTCATAGGCACTCTTCCAAAAAGACAGCATAACTGGAATGAGAGGCCTGGGTCTGTCTCCTGCCTTAGCAGGCCTATCAATTTCTTGTCAGTCTCTTTTTCTCGTTGCTCATATTAAAAGGAAGCATGGAGTTCTAATGCTCCCATAGACTATGTATTTTGGCAAGACACTTCACTACTCCAGGTCTCACTTTCCCCATCTGTAAAACAGGGTTTGGACTAGGTGTTCCCTGGTATTCTGTGATCTGCCTCTTGCTGCCATTCTTTCTCTCCTCTGCTTCTCAGTATTTTTCTTCTGTTATCCCTGGGGGTGCTCAGGTTCACTTGATTGTCTGTATTTCTGTGTGGTTGTAGCAAGGACTCAGCCTCATGTAGCATGAATAGGGGTGTGGTTCATGATGTGTTGACCCAGCAGAGAGCTCCCTCTCACTGACTTGTTCTGCATGTGTAGAGTCTCCCTATTTTTTTTAACCCAACCCTTTCCCCTTTTTCCTACCCCACAGCTCTGTTCCATGTAAGCTGCCAACAGTTTCACTGAACAGTGGGGTATGTGATGGTTTTGGCATGACATCTTCAGTATGAGGGGGACAGTCTGACTTCACTTTGAGGGTATGATGTCTGTAGCTATGTGGAAGGTAAAAATAGTGGTGTGATTATGAACCAAAGGAATTTATGTTTTGTAACTTGGGTACTTTATTTTGCATTTTGTTATAGTATTAAATCCTTTTTTCCTGTTTGGGGGTCTTACTGTCTTTTTTTACAAGTGTATTCAGGCCTTTCTCTGATAATTGTTTCAGTCTCCTCAAAATTCATCTCCCTTCTTCCTTCTATACTTAATGTCTTCTTTCTGTTGACTCTTTTTGGGAATAAGGAGCAACAGGCTTCTGTCTCCCCTCATCCTCAGCCTCCCATTCAACTTGTTTATTCTCCCAGAAACCTCCTTATAACATGCTTCCGTTTCCCCAGTTTTCCTTATGCTTGAAAAGTAGACCCAAGATAACATAGTCTTAGAAACACACACAATGGTTTCTTTTTCTTTTTTTTTTCTTTTCTTTTTTTTTTTTTTTGAGACGGAGTTTCACTCTTGTTGCCCTGGCTGCAGTGCAATGGCGCAATCTCGGCCCACTGCAACCTCCGCCTCCCAGGTTCAAGCAATTCTCCTGCCTCAGCCTTCTGAGCAGCTGGGATTGCAGGCATGCGCCACCATGCCTGGATAATTTTTTTTTTTTTTTTTGTATTTCTAGTAGAGACGGCGTTTCTCCATGTTGGTCAGGCTGGTCTCAAACTCCTGACCTCAGGTGATCCGCCCGCCTCAGCCTCCCCAAGTGTTGGTACAGGCGTGAGCCACCACGCCCAGCCAGAAACACAACTGTTCCTACTGGTTTTTTGCTTGTTTGTGTAAAGAGCAACTTT
This sequence comes from Piliocolobus tephrosceles, assembly GCF_002776525.5. NCBI lineage: Eukaryota > Metazoa > Chordata > Mammalia > Primates > Cercopithecidae > Piliocolobus > Piliocolobus tephrosceles. The sequence continues at coordinate 88,661,473 of NC_045434.1, forward strand.
GAGAGGGATATATGGAGTCTAGAAAGGAGAACAATTGCTTTCCTAGACTCACCCAAGGCTGGCCCCCCCTAGAAAATGCACTCTCCTCCCCAAAATCCACCCCCTCACAGGAGGCAGGGTTTTTCTTTTGGGCAAACCTGCTCCTGGGGAGAGGAGGTGGCAAAACCTGTTTGAAGATGAGGTTACCTCCCCTCCACACCTCCCTCCTTGGAGGCAAGAACTACAACAGCTGAGACAGAAAAGAGGTAAAGAAGTGTTGGAGGCTGGGACAACCAGCTCCCCAACAACTCCTAGGTGTTTAAAGAAGGAGGCAGGAAGACTTGTGAAGATGGGAACGATACAAGAGGCAGGAAAAAAGACAGATGTTGGGTAAGTAAGATCTTGGCTCACTTGATTGGTAACAGGGAATAAATAGTCCTGAGAGACTTCTCCACCACCCAGCTCTTACTGGGTCAAATCTCGGGTTCCTCAAGGAGACAAGACTGTAAGAGAATTTGCAGAGAAGGGATGAGGGTGGTTTTAGGTAGGAAATGTCAGTATGGTATGGATCTGGGGCACAGGGGATTCCGGGATAATTCCCGGTTTAAAAATAAAGGAAGTTTTTATAATATGTTGTATCTGATAAATCTGCCTGTGTTCTTTATTTTCTAACCCTCACCCTCCAGAATGGCCATTAGGAAAGCTGAACCAGAACTGAGTTTAGGTCCAGGTTCTCGTTGTGGCAAATCTTTCTCCTTACCTTCTTCCTCCACCCCTCCACCTATGCCATGTTTTCCCTTAGCCACTCCCCAGCTGGGTGGAGGAAAGGCAGGCCTGACTAGGTGCCGTCTTCCTGACTTTGCTCAGTGATAGCTGGGTGGGTCTAGCTGGGTTCCAGCCAATTGTAATGTGGGATATCTCTAACCCCAACTTCGTAGGTGGAGCAGTTGCTATAGAGGTAAATATGATTAAGTTTACATTCTATCTTTCCTCTGCTCTCAAACCCAACAAGCAGGTAATCTAGCAAGTGGTGAAGGGAAGAGAAACATCTATATAGGAGGCAAGAGATCTGAGTTCTTTTGAAGGCCTGCCCTCTGCTCTGTATCTCAATTACCGTTCTTCATTTCAATTATTCTTACCTACTATTCAATTCCCTTAATCTTTTCTTCTTGGGGGGCTGTCTTAGGGTCAGGGAGATTGCAGAAGCACCAGAACTAGGAGCAGCCCTGAGACATGGGGAATTGGAGCTGAAGGAGGAATGGCAGGATGAAGAATTCCCTAGGTGAGGATGTGTGAGGGCGGCTGGGAGAAGGGAGGGATGGTCACGAATGGATGGAGGGGATGGCGCAGCAGCTCATGGCTGTAATCCCAGCACTTTGGGTGGCCGAGGCAGGTGGATCACTTGAGCTCAGAAGTTCAAGACTTCTCTGAGCAACATGGCATAACCCCATCTCTACAAAAATATAAAATTTAGCCAGGTGTGGTGGTGTGTACCTGTAGTCCCAGCTACTCAGGAGGCTGAGGTGGGAGGATTGCTTGAGCCCTGGAGGTAGAGGCTGCAGTAAGCTGTGATTGTGCCACTGCATTCCAGCCTGGGCAACAGAGTGAGACCCTGTCTCAAAAAATAATAATAAAAAAGAAAGCATAGGTGATAAAATCATGGTGGGGAGAGAGAACCTATATATTGAGTCCTGGCTTGATGCCTTTGGTGTATATCTCTGCCGCCTTTTAATCTCTTCCCCTCTAGATTGCTTCCTGAGGAGGTTGACCCTTCTGAAGATCCTGGAGACCCTAAAGGAGATTCACAGGCAGGTAGGTCAAGTAGAAACCAGGCCTCAAGTTCTTGATTCTAGTGCAGTAAAGGGCTATACCACCTCTATCCTTTTACAGTTCCATTTCCCCCTTCCCCAAATCTCCCCTGCGTCAGTCCTTCTTCAGCATTCACCCCATATTATCAATTTCACATATAGGAATTCTAGCCCTCTCGGCCCTCCAACGCACACACCCATCTTGGTTCTCTTTTTCCCCCTTTCTCCAACTGCAGGTACTCCCAGCACTTTAGCCCTGTGTGGCCAGCGCCCCATGCGCAAGCGTCTTTCTGCCCCAGAGTTGCGACTGAGTCTGACTAAGGGGCCTGGAAATGATGGAGCTTCGCCCACCCAGTCTACGCCTTCCTCTCCTGATGGCAGTTCTGACCTGGAGGTAGACGAATTGGAGACACCTTCAGACTCGGAGCAGCTGGACAGTGGACATGAATTTGAATGGGAAGGTGGGAAACAAACCAGAGGACTCAGCTGGTAGAAGTAGAGGCTAGAGCTAAAGGATCAGGATGGACTTAATGGGACTGCAGTTAGAACTAATAAGGTGGGACCAAGGGCTACAGCCAGCAAAATTAGTTTCCTCAAATGGAACAGTAGGGCTTATGGGTCCAATGTGAGAGTAGTCAATAGAGGGGGAGGGGAGCCCTTTGTTTATTAAGGAAAATTTAGTATAATGCCTGTTATATACTATCATGTATAGGACTGGGGTTATAAAGATGAATGAGAGAGGCCCTACAGGTAATTCCCTGCTTAGTAGGAAATAAACATATAAAAATAATTGCAGGAGCCAGGCGCGGTGGCTCACACCTGTGATCCCAGCACTTTGGGAGGCCAAAGCGGGTGGATCACAAGGTCTGGAGATCGAGACCATCCTGGCTAACACGGTGAAACCCTGTCTCTACGAAAAATACAAAAAATTAGCTGGGCGTGGTGGCGGGAGCCGGTAGTCCCAGCTACTCGGGAGGCTGAGGCAGGAGAATGGCATGAATTCAGGAGTGGAGCCTGCAGTGAGCCGAGATGGTGCCACTGCACTCCAGCCTGGGCGACAGAGCAAGACTCCATCTCAAAAAAAAAAAAAAATACAGTTAAAGGTTATGATCTATATATGTCTAGGGTACAGTGTAGACAGGGACAAGGAAAAGTCAGTTCTACGTGAGAGATGTTAGGAAAGGCTTCATGAAGGAGATGATTCTGAGCTAAGTGTTGAAAGCTGAAGCTGACATTTGTCAGGTAGTTGGAGAGAGGGCATTCTAAGGAAAAGAAGCAGAAGCAACTCAAGCAATAGCATGGCATGTTGGGGAATTCAAAGTATGAGCATGACTATTTTAATATGAAGGGCTGGGAGGTGAAGAGAGAATGACAAAAGATAGTGCTGCTGGGTTAAGTAGACAAAGGTCACATCATGGAGGCCCTTGCTGCCATGCTAAGGAGTTTAGGTTTTATCTTGTAGACAATAGGGAGTCATGATAAGTTTTTTTGTTTTTTGTTTTTGATACAGAGTCTTGCCCTGTTGCCCAGGCTGGAGTAGAGTGGTGCGATATAGGCTCACTGCAACCTCTGCTTCCTGGGTTCAAGTGATTCTTGTTCCTCAGCCCCCTGAGTAGCTGGGATTACCGACGTGCACTACCACGTCTGGCTAATTTTTATGTTTTTAGTAGAGATGGAGTTTCACCATGTTGGCCAGGCTGATCTTGAGCTCCTGGCCTCAAGTGATCTGCCTGCCTTGGCCTCCCAATGTGCTGGGATTACAGGTGTGAGCCACATGCCTGGCCCAGTAAGGTTTTAATGAAAGGAGTAACATGATCAAATTTAATGACTCTGAAAAGATTGGAAACAACCTAAAGATCCAGCAGTAAGATATTACGTTTGTTATGGTGCATCCATCCAATGGAATACTAAATACTAGGCAACATTTTGTTTTTGAGACAGTCTTACTCTGTTGCCCAGTCTGGAGTGCAATGGCACGATCTTGGCTCACTGCAGCCTCAACCTCCTAGGCTCAAGCAATCCTCCTGCCTCAGCCTCCCAAGTATCTGGGACTATAGGCACACGCCACCACACCTGGCTGATTTTTATATATTTTTGTAGAGACAGGGTCTTGCTATGTTGCCCAGGCTGGTCTTGAACTCCTGGCCTCAAGCAATCCTCCTGCCTCAGTCTCCCAAAGTGTTGGGATTATAGGCGTTAGCCACTGTGCCTGGCTATGAAACCATTTTTTAAAATGAAGCAGTTCTTAGGCCGGGAGCAGTGGCTCATGCCTGTAATCTCAGCACTTTGGTAGGCTGAGGTGGTTGGATCACCTGAGGTCAGGAGTTCTAGACCAGCCTGACCAACATGGAGAAATCCCATCTCTACTAAAAATACAGAATTAGCTGGGCATGGTGGCACACACCTGTAATCCCACCTACTCGGGAGGCTGAGGCAGGAGAATTGCTTGAACCTGGGAGGCAGAGGTTGCGGTGAGCCAAGATCGCGCCATTGTACTCCAGCCTGGGTGGCAAGCAAAACTCCATCTCAAAAATAAAAAATAAAAAAAAGAAGCAGCTCTTTCTTGCTATGGAAAGATCATGCAGAATGGTAGGTATAATATATTATCATTTGAATAAAAAGCTAAAGAGGCTGGGTGCAGTGGCTCACACCTGTAATCCCAACACTTTGGGAGGCTGAGGAAGGCAGATCACCTGAGCCCAGGAGTTGGGACCAACCTGGGCAACAAAGTGAAACCCTATTTCTACAAAAAAAATTTTTTTTTTAAATTGGCCGGGCTTTGTGGCACACATCTGTAGTCCCAGCTACTCGGGAGGCTGAGGTGGGAGGATCACCTGAGCCTGGGAAGTCGAGGTTGCAGTAAGCCAAGATCATGCCACTCCACTCCAGCCTAGAAGACAGAGTGAGACCCTGTCTCAAAAAAAAAAAAAGGTAGAGAAGACAGGAAAACTTGCTCTAGCAGTGGTATAGAGAGTGGATTGGAAAAAAACAGACTAGAGGCAGGGAAAGCAGTCAGGAGGCTAGTACCAAGGCCAGGTGAGAAATACTAAGAACACAAACCAGGATAGCAGTATGGAAAGGATGATGAAAGAATATCATAGAGATAGATGGAAGACAATCTGGAGTCCAGTTGATTTCAGGGCTGATAGAGAAGAAAGCGTTTCACATGACATGCAGTTTTCTCACTAGCCAGGTGTGCTGATGTGTACCCATAGCCCTAGCTGCTTGGGAAGCTGGGGTGGGAGTATCACTTGAGCCCAGGAGGTCAAAGCTGCAGTGAGCAAAGGTCGAGCCACTGTACTCCAGCTTGGGTAGCAGAGTGAGTCCCTATCTCTAAAAGAAAACAACAACAACAATAATAATAATACAGTTTTCTCATTCAGGCAGCTAGATGGATTGAGTCATTCATCAATATAGGAAATATGGCCGGGCACAGTGGCTCATGCCTGTAATCCTAGCACTTTGGGAGGCCAAGGCAGGCGGATCACCTGAGGTCAGGAGTTCGAGACAAGCCTGGCCAACAAGACAAAACCTTGTCTCTACTAAAAATACAAAAAATTTGTTAGCTGGGGTGGCGTGCACCTGTAGTCCCAGCTACTCGGGAGACTAGGCAGGAGAATCACTTGAACCTGGGAGATGGAGGTTGCAGTGAGCCAAGATCGCACCACTGCACTCCAGCCTGGGCAACAGAGCAAGATTCCATCTCAGAAAAAAAAAAAAAAAAAAGGAAATAGGAAATATGAGGGAGAATAAGAAGAATGATTTATTTAGGCCGGGCGCAGTGGCTCAAGCCTGTAATCCCAGCACTTTGGGAGGCCGAGACGGGCGGATCACGAGGTCAGGAGATCGAGACCATCCTGGCTAACATGGTGAAACCCCATCTCTACTAAAAAAATACAAAAAACTAGCTGGGCGAGGTGGCGGGCGCCTGTAGTCCCAGCTACTCGGGAAGCTGAGGCAGGAGAATGGTGTAAACCCGGGAGGCGGAGCTTGCAGTGAGCTGAGATCCGGCCACTGCACTCCAGCCTGGGCGACAGAGCGAGACTCCGTCTCAAAAAAAAAAAAAAAAGAAGAATGATTTATTTATTATTATAATTGGTTTTTTTTTGAGACAGTCTCGCTCTTGTTGCCCAGGCTGTATTATTAGTATTTTTTCAGAGACAAAGTCTTACTCTGTCACTCAGGCTAGAGTACAGTGGTATGATCACAGCTCACTAAAGCCTTGAATTCCTGGGCACAAGTGATCCTCCCACCTTGGCCCCCCAAAGCAGAAGAGAATGATTTTGAGTTCTATTTTGTTGTTGTTTTTATTGTTTTGTAATTTGTGGTTTTATTTTTTTTTAAATTTTTTGTAAAGATGAGGTCTCACTTTGTTGCCCAGGCTGGTCTCAAACTCCTGGCTTCAAGCAGTCTTCTTGCCTTGGCCTCCCAAAGTGCTGGGATTACAGGCACGAGCCACTGAGCACAGCCTTGAGTTCCCTTTTGAATCTGGTGATTTGTTGATAACAAGGAGACACCAAGTGAAGATGTACACTCTAGGCATTTAGGGATAAGGCTAGAGTTAGAACAGAAGCCTGGGTTAGAGGCTGGGTGTGGTAGCTCATGCCTGTAATCCCAGCACTTTGGGAGGCCAAGGTGGGCTGATTGCTTTGAACTCAGGAGTTCAAGACCAGCCTAGGCAACATGGCAAAACCCTGTTTCTACAAAAAATGCAAAAATTAGCTGGGCGTGGTGGTGCATGCCTGTGGTCCCAGCTACACGGGAGCCTGAGGCTAGAGAATCGCTTGAGCCCAGGAAGTGGAGGTTGCAGTGAGCTGAGATTGTGCCACTGTGCCACTGCACTCCAGCGTGGGCTACAGAGTAAGACTCTATCTCAAAAAAAAAAAAAAAAAAAAAAAGAAGCCTGGGTTAGAGAGGCAAATTTGTGATTACAGACATCATTTCCTTACTGGTGGAACTGAAGACATGGGACTAGATGAGCTCACCTAGGGAAAATCATTTAAAGAAAGAAAGAATCTCAGCCAGGCTCAGTGGCTCATGCCTATAATCCCAGCACTTTGGGAGGCCGAGGCGGGTGAATCACAAGGTCAGGAGATCGAGACCATCCTGGCTAACACAGTGAAACCCCGTCTCTACTAAAATACAAAAAAAAATTAGCCAGGCGTGGTGGCAGGTGCCTGTAGTCCCAGCTACTCAGGAGGCTGAGGCAGGAGAATGGCATGAACCGGGAGGTGGAGTTTGCAGTGAGCCAAGATTGCGCCACTGCACTCCAGCCTGGGCGACAGAATGAGACACCATCTCAAAAAAAAAAGAAAAGAAAGAATCTCAAAAAATACCTGATACTGCTAAGGGTCATCGTGCAAGGTCATCCTAAGTCCATCATCTAGTTAAAAGGTGAAGATAGTGAGTCACAGGAGAAAGAAACCAGCAAGATATTGGGTTGATGGGACAAAACAGGGCTAAAGAGTCAAGGAAAAGGCCAGATGCAGTGACTCACGCCTGTAATCCCAGCACTTTGGGAGGCCAAGGTAGGTAGATCGCTTGAGCTCAGGAATTTGAGACCAGCCTGGGCAACATGGTACAACCCCATCTCTACCAAAAAATTAGCTGAACGTGGTGGCACATGCTTGTGGTTCCAGCTACTCAGGAGACTGAGATGGGAGGATCACTTGAGCCTGGGAGGCGGAGGTTGCAGTGAGCTGAGATTGCACCACTGCACTCCAGCCTGAGTGGCAGAGTGAGACTCTGTCTCAAAAAAAAGGAAAAAAAAAAAAAGGAAAAAATCGAGGAATGACAGATTAGAGTAACAAACTAGGAATCTGAGGAAGTTACAAAAAACTGAAGGTAGAAAATCTGCCTCATCCTTCCCCATCCCTCTCTTTTAGATGAACTACCCCGGGCAGAGGGTCTGGGCGCCAGTGAGGCAGCTGAAAGGCTGGGCCGAGGTTGTATGTGGGATGTGGCTGGAGAAGATGGACGTCACTGGAGGGTGTTCCGAATCGGACCACGGGAGCAACGCGTAGACATGACTATCATTGAGCCCTATAAGAAAGTCCTGTCTCATGGAGGTAATGGCTAGCATAAATGGAGGGTAAGAGCTATGGCTTCTTAATAAAATGCCTAAGCTGGAGACTCAGTCATTGGATCCAAAATCTATCCTGTAACTTCCAAAGACCCTCAGAGTCCCTCAACTTAAACAGATATACTATCTGTCAATACATATTTGTTGACCAAATGAATTTTCCCCTTATACTCTCCAGGTTACCACGGTGATGGCCTCAATGCTGTCATCCTTTTTGCTTCCTGTTATCTACCTAGAAGCAGCATCCCCAACTACACCTATGTCATGGAACACTTGTTTAGGTGAGGTGGAAGGCCTGAAGGGCTACAGGGCAGTGTTAGGGAGGGAAAAGTAAAAAAGAACTCCTTCAAAGATCAGTAGCTGATGGGAGAGTACAGTAATGTTCCTCTCACTCCCTGAAACCCCCAACACATACCTTCCCTGCAATTTCATCCCCCCAGGTATATGGTGGGAACTCTGGAGCTGCTAGTAGCTGAAAATTACCTGCTTGTTCATTTGAGTGGAGGCACAAGCAGGGCCCAAGTTCCACCTCTGAGCTGGATACGCCAGTGTTACCATACCCTGGATCGGCGGTAAGACCTGGGATGAGAGGGCTACAACTGTCTATCTCATCTTTTTTTCCCACCTTTCTATTATTTCTCCTTCCATTTAGTCCTTTCCTATTGTCTTTTTCCTTCCACGTTCCTTTCCCAGCTCTTTTGTCTTCTGTCCTCTCTTGGAGTCAGGGAAATCTAGCTTTAAATCTTGCCATTACCACATTACCATTTACTAGCTATATGGCTTTGGACAAGTCACTTAACCTCCCTGGGCTTCAGCTTCAGCTGGCTGTGTCATCCAGACTGGAGTACAGTGGCACGATCTCGGCTCACTGCCACCTCTGCCTGCCAGGCTCAAGCGATCTTCCTACCTCAGCCTCCCAAGTAACTGGGACTACAGGCATGGGCCACCATGCCCGGCTAACTTTTGTATTTTTTGTAGAGATGGAGTTTCACCATTTTGCCCAGGCTGGTCTCAAACTCCTGAGCTCAAGTGATCTGCCCGTCTCCCAAAGTGCTGGGATTATAGGCATGAGCCACTGCACCTGGCCACTTTAGCTTCTTTATCTGTAAAATGGCAATGATTATACTTTTGCCACTGGGTATTTGTGAAAAGCAATTAAATTAGTGTGGCATATTGCCTGGCACACAGAAAGCACTCTTCTCTTTTCTCAGTCTTGCTATTTATGTCCCTTTCCATACCTCCATTATCTTCTTATCTGCCTTCATCACTGACCTATGTGTCTTCTCTGTCACCAGGCTGTAGTGCAGTGGTGTGATCATGGCTCACTGGAACCTCTGCCTCCCTGACTTAAGCCACTCTCCCACCTTAGCCTTCCAAGTAGCTGGAAGTACAAGCATGCGCCACCACCATGCCTAGCTAATTTTTGTATTTTGTTGTTGTTGTTGTTAGAGACAGGATTTTGCCATGTTTCTCGGGCCAGTCTTGAAACTCCTGAGCTCAGGTGATCTGCCTGCCTCAGCCTCCCAAAGTGCTGGGATTACAGGCGTGAGACACTGTCCCTGGCCCTACGTCTTCTTTTCCTTCTCAGGAATTTTTTTTCCCCTTTTGGTTCCCCTATCTCCCTTTGCTCACTTTTCTCTTCTTGCCCCCTTTCCCTTTTTTGTCCTTGCTGGTCTTCTTCCACCTAGAGTTTTATAAGTAATCTTGGTCATGGAGCGATATAAAAGCATGCAAAAGGAACTTACGCAAGGGTAGGGCACAAGAGGGAAATGGAACAGAAAAAGACCTGGTGGCCGGGCGCGGTGGCTCATGTCTGTAATCCCAGCACTTTGGAAGGCCGAGGTGGGAGGATCACAAGGTGAGGAGTTCAAGACCAGCCTGGCCAACATGGTGACAAGTCACCATCTCTACTAAAAATATACAAAAATTAGCTGGGCATGGTGGCATGTGCCTATAATCCCAGCTACTTGGGAGGCTGAGGCAGAAGAATTGCTTGAAACCGGGAGGTGGAGGGTTGCAGTGAGCCGAGATCGCACCACTGCACTCCAGCCTGGCGACAGAGCAAGATTCCGTCTCAAAAAAAAAAAAAAAAAAAATCTGAAAGAATTTTTTAAAAATGAGGATCATGGAGGGCTAAATAAGATGGGTGGAGCTGAGATTACAGCTGATGGAATGGGGATTAGACCCAAGTACCACATAAATCTAGAAACTAGAGAAGTGAAGGAAGTTACAGTACAGAAAACAATTCTACTTGATCTTCACACATAAAGGTGGACGAAGAAATAGGATGATCTCCTGTTGTTTTTCAGGCTACGGAAAAACCTGCGAGCCCTGGTGGTTGTCCATGCTACATGGTATGTGAAGGCATTTCTGGCACTGCTTCGGCCCTTCATCAGGTACTAGTTCTAGGAACAAGGACTCCCTTCTCCTTCCCCCCATTTTCAAAATCAAGATTAAGTTCTTTCTCCACCTTGATTCTTTCTAGCCTTAACCAATCTACTTCTACATTTTTCTTTGCAAGGATTTTTGGGAACCCGTCTCCCAATACAAAACATAGTTGGTTTATTCTCTCTTTTCAGTTCCAAATTCACACGAAAAATCCGTTTTCTGGACAGCCTGGGGGAGCTGGCCCAACTCATATCCCTGGATCAAGTCCACATCCCTGAAGCTGTCAGACAGTGAGTTTCACACTAAAGGATAAAGCTTTGGGGGTGGGATGTGTAAAGCCAATCCCTACTTTTTTAATGCCTTGGGGGACATACAAAAGAACGAAAAGACAGAGGCCCTGCTTTTGGGTGCTTTAATATATATGGGGAAACTGCACACACCCAGAGAAGAAATGAAGGACACTACTGCATCCAACAAGAATAAATTTTAAAAAACCTATATATATAAGTGCAGAGGCAATAAGAAATAAAGGAATAATCATAGTGCAGAGGAGATTCAGACTGGCCCTAGAAATTAGGAAGAGATGTGTTGGCAGTGAACAGATGATATCCAGTGGGGGAGAGGGCATTAGGGAGCAAAAGTGCTAAATGATGACTCAACCCAATCATCTAGCTCTTTCAGTTCACCTGGCTTGTCTCCCCAAACCAGAAAGTAAAACCCAAGTCCTGCCCTTGAACCTCTTCTCTCCTCTTCTCTCCCCTTCTCTCCCCTCCCTCTCCTAGGCTGGACCGGGATCTCCATGGCTCAGGAGGGACCTAACATAGGACTGGATAAAAGGCCTTAGAACCAGTTAGTGATCTGCCTACACCCGAATCCCTGAAACATCTGAGCTGTTTTGTAAATCATCTTATCCCCAATCTCAGTACCACCGGATCTTCACTTCTCAGTGGGATTTTGTCCTTTGCATGACCCTGCCTTCAGCAGGGCTTTGAGACTGGGAAACTGATCTGCTGGGTGACTTTCATTCCAGTTGTTGGGGCGGAAGGCTGAATGTAGGGTCATTTTGTATGGGATATGCAGAGCTCTGGGGTTGTTTTGTTTTTTGAGACAGAGTCCGGCTCTATGGCCAAGCTGGAGTGCAGTGGCGCCATCTCGGCTCATTGCAACATCTGCCTCCTGGTTCGAGCCATTCTTCTGCCTCAGCATCCCGAGTAGCTGAGACTACAGGCACACACCACGCCCAACTACTTTTTTTGTATTTTTAGTACAGACGGGGTTTCACCTTGTTGGCCAGGAGGATGGTCTCGATTTCTTGACCTCGTGATCTGCCCGCCTCAGCCTCCCAAAGTGCAGAGATTACAGGTGTGAGCCACCGCACCGGGCCAGAGCTCTGGGTTTTAATCCTACTTTAGCTGTAGAACCTTGGGCAAATGATCTTTTTGGGTCCTCATTTTCCTCCTGTCTAACTGGAGGGGTGTGATCCTTCCACCTTGGATGGAAGAGGCTTACCGTCTTGACAGCCAGCCTGCCTGCTGGGAGCCGGGAGAGTCAGCTCATTAAATCTTGAAGAACCCCTGTATTCCCTTTTTCCTTCTAAGTCATGTCTGCTGCCTGTGAGCCTGGGAAGGAGTGCTTTCAAAACCTGTATTTTTGCCCTCTTTAGTAAATTTAGAACTGTAGAGACTAATAAACTGCGATGAGACATTTAAGCTCTACTCCAAAGAAGTGAACGACTCTTTCACCACCCCTTGCATCCCAAACCTTCTTTCGGTTCTGGCAGAGTTCTTGCCGCAGAGGTTCCTTAGGAGCACCCCGCGCAGTGCGCGGGCGCCTGCGCGTCGAACCCCACCCCCTTCCCCGCGGGCCTCGGTTCAAACGACCCAGTGGGTCTAGAGCGGAAGGGAGGGAGTGAAGGTAGGAGGCAGGTCCTGCCTCAGTGGCCTCCCTCCCAACCCCAAGAGCCCAGCCCCATGGTCCCCGCCGCCAGCGCGCTGCTGTGGGTCCTGCTGCTGAGTCTGGGTCCCCGGGCGGCGGGGGCCCAAGGCCTGACCCAGACTCCGACCGCAATGCAGAGGATCAGTTTACGCTCTGCGGGCCCCATGACCCGCAGCTACCGGAGCACCGCCCGGCCTGTTCTTCCCCGGAAGACGAGGATAATCCTAGAGGACGATAATGATGCCATGGCCGACGCCGACCGCCTGGCTGGACCGGCGGCTGCCGAGCTCTTGGCCGCCACGGTGTCCACCGGCTTTAGCCGGTCGTCCACCGTTAACGAGGAGGATGTGTCTTCGGAAGAGGGGGTTGTGATTAATGCCGGAAAGGATAACACCAGCAGAGAGCTTCCCAGTGCGACTCCCAGTACAGCGGGGAGTTCCAGCACGAGGTTTATAGCCAATAGTCAGGAGCCTGAAATCAGGATGACTTCAAGCCTGCCGCACTCCCCCGGGAGGTCTACTGAGGACCCGCCAGGCTCAGAGGCCACCCTGAGCCAGTGGTCCACACCTGGGTCTACCCCGAGCCGGTGGCCGTCACCCTCATCCACAGCCATGCCACCTCCTGAGGATCTGCGACTGGTGCTGATGCCCTGGGGCCCGTGGCACTGCCACTGCAAGTCGGGCACCATGAGCCGGAGCCGGTCTGGGAAGCTGCACGGCCTTTCCGGGCGCCTTCGAGTTGGGGCGCTGAGCCAACTCCGCACGGAGCACAAGCCTTGCACCTACCAACAATGTCCCTGCAACCGACTTCGGGAAGAGTGCCCCCTGGACACAAGTCTCTGTACTGACACCAACTGTGCCTCTCAGAGCACCACCAGTACCACCAGGACCACCACTACCCCCTTCCCCACCATCCATCTCAGAAGTAGTCCCAGCCTGCCACCCACCAGCCCCTGCCCAGCCCTGGCATTTTGGAAACAGGTCAGGATTGGCCTGGAGGATATTTGGAATAGCCTCTCTTCAGTGTTCACAGAGATGCAACCAGTAAGTGTTTGGTGATGAGCCAGAGTCTTTGTTGAGGGATCTGAAAAGTCCTGATATCTAAAACCCAGTTGCTAAGCCAGCCAGTGTTTACATGAACTGTTACTGACTTACCTGGTTATTGATTCATAACATGCATTGGTTATTCACATTGTTAGCCATTGATTCCACCAATTTTTTTTTTTTTTTTTTTTTTTTTTGAGATGGAGTCTTGCTCTGTCGCCCAGGCTGGAGTGCACTGGCCGGATCTCAGCTCACTGCAAGCTGCACCTCCCGGGTTTACGCCATTCTCCTGCCTCAGCCTCCCGAGTAGCTGGGACTACAGGCGCCCGCCACCTCACCCGGCTAGTTTTTTGTATTTTTTTAGTGTTAGCCGGGATGGTCTCGATCTCCTGACCCCGTGATCCGCCCGTCTCGGCCTCCCAAAGTGCTGGGATTACCGGCTTGAGCCACCACGCCCGGCCGATTCCACCTATTATTTATTGAGCAGTTACTGGTTGGTCATTAGGTAAAATGTCTTACTGCTCATTAGGTGATTATTGACCAAATAGTTAAGATTGGAAATACTTTTTTTTTTTTAGACAGAGTTTCACTCTTATTGCCAAGGCTGGAGTGCAATGGCATGATCTTGGCTCACTGCAACCTCTGCCTCCCAGGTTCAAGCAATTCTACCTCAGCCTCTTGAGTAGATGGGATTATAGGCACTCACCCACTACCACACCCAGCTAATTTTGTTTTTGTTTTTGTTTAGTAGAGATGGGGTTTTACCATGTTGGCCAGGCTGGTCTAGAACTCCTGACCTCAAGTGATCCACCTGCCTCGGCCTCCCAAAACGCTGGGATTATAGGCATGAGCCACTGAGGCTAGCCCTGGAAATTTTTTTTACAGACAAGGTCTCGCTATGTTGCCCAGGATGGTCTTGAACTCCTGGGCTCAAGCAATTCTGCCTCAGCCTTCCAAAGTGCTGGGATTACAGGCATGAGCTACTGTGCCCCTGGCCATAAGACTTTTTTTTTTTTCGAGACAGGGTCTCACTCTCATCACTCAGGCTGGAGTGTGGTGGCGCAATCACAACTCACTGCAGCCTCCATCTTCTGAGCTCACGCAATCCTCCCACCTTACCCTGCTGAGTAGGTGGGACTACAGACTGCACCACCATGCCTGGCTAACAAGATCTCGCTGTGTTGCCCAGGCTGGTCTCCAACTCCTGAGCTCAAGGGATTTGCCCACCTTGGCCTTCCAGAATTCTGCGATTACAGACATGAGCCACCATGCCCAGCCCATGAAGACTTTTTGATGCATAGATAATTAACAGATATGGAGGATCTTAATCAATTAATAGTTTTGACCTAATACAGCTTAACAGCAACAGCTGCCAAAATTTGAGGTCTTACTATGTGCACTTTACCTGAATCGATCTTCACACCCTATGAGGTATTATTATCCCTGCTTTTCAGATGAAGAAATTGAGGTTTACAAAGCTAGTAAGTGGCAGAGCCATGAGATTTAAATCAGGTTTGACACCAGTGCCAACCCTTTTCACCACTACCATCTGGGAGAACTGTCCTTCTGGAACAAGGAAGGGTAGTCCTCTGCTTTACCCAGAATTACCAAAGGTTCTGATTGACTTGATAAGGTTTCAACTGATATGGATGATAGGACTTTGAGGAGGGAAAGGCGATAAACAAAGCATATGCTTGGTCATTTTCCTTGTTTCTGTTTTTCTTCTTGTGTGTCCAGTACCATTATTGCATACAAAAATAAGTAAGGGGTGGGCAATAGAGTTGAGGGAATATGGGTTTGTGGGAGGGGGAGATGAAGCAAGGAAAGGAAGGAATATAGATGTGGTTGTAATTTCCCTTTTTCTCTATTTTTTTTTCCTTACCCAGATAGACAGAAACCGGAGGTAACGGCCACTTCATCCACATGAGGAGATGTCAGCATCTCAACCTCTCATGCCCTTTCAATCCTAGCACCCACTAGATATTTTCAGAACAGAAAAACAAAACTGGAAAATACATTGTTTGGTCTTGTGTTTCTTTACAGAGGTACCTGAGGGAGGAGAGACATAAATCTCTTCATCACTAAGACTGGACTGTGTTAACTAGCAGCCTCTGGCTTATTCCCTACTCCCTGTCCCTCAGGATAAAATGTTGATATTGCTCATTTTCCTCATTTCCAACATTGTTTTAAAACAACTACTTCTTTTACAGGCTTGAAAAATCTCAAATAAATGCTAAGAAAAGGGAGTAGGAAGAACAAGGAGTTAAGCCCTTGAAAGATGACATCGGTCTTCTTGCCTTCATAATACTTGGCCCTCTCTCCTCAAAAGGGCAATGTTGGTATAAAATTCCATCTTGGCCACTTTGGAGGAGTTATCTTCATTAGCCACATCCATCCTTTTTTTTTTTTTTTTTTTTTTTTGAGACGGAGTCTCGCTCTGTCACCCAGGCTGGAGTGCAGTGGCCGGATCTCAGCTCACTGCAAGCTCTGCCTCCCGGGTTTACGCCATTCTCCTGCCTCAGCCTCCCGAGTAGCTGGGACTACAGGCGCCCGCCACCTCGCCTGGCTAATTTTTTTTATTTTTTAGTAGCGACGGGGTTTCACCGGGTTAGCCAGGATGGTCTCAATCTCCTGACCTCGTGATCCGCCCGTCTCGTCCTCCCAAAGTGCTGGGATTACAGGCTTGAGCCACCGCGCCCGGCCACATTCATCCTTTAATCCAACACACACCTGCAATGATTACTGTGCAATTATTTTGCTTAAATTTTTTATTTGAAAAATGTATTTAAAAGTCCAACAACTTTTTAATATAAATTATGACTCTCAAACCCATTCCCATCACTTTATTAGTGATGGTAGCATACATATTAGAGAAGGTAGCTAAAGGCAAGAGAGCACCAAAGGAAAAAGACTGTGTCCAAAGAACAGGTATTAAATGGGGCTGAAGATCATGGTAACCAGAGATTTCCAGGAGTCTCTAATCTTTCTACCCTATCCTGTTAACCCTTTAGATCTCTAGTATAACACTCAGGCGACTGAGGTATTTTAGGGCAACAAGTTGGGTTACTTTCAGAGCAACCAGCTTGACTGGAACTGAGAGTAAACTGGGAATGTATGACCAATCTTAGACCCTGAAAAATGGCAGAAAATACATGGAAATTAAAAAAGAAAAAAAAAAAAAAAACCTCAGTCACTCTCTGTAGGTATAAACAAACTGAATGGGTGGTGGAATTGGCAGAATGGATACCAGTTCCTACCTTCCTGACCCCACTACCATAAAACATGATGTTTCCTGTTGCAAATCGAATGAGACCCCAGCCTTCTTGTCTCACAGCAGGCAGGAGCTCATCTGTCTTGTTCTGCCTTCCTAATTACCCTGGAAGGGCCAGAACAAAGAACACCTGAGAATACTGAAAGTGCCTAAAGACCCCTGCTCCTAAGTTGTTTTCCCATCTAAAGCAGACTCTTCAGCCAGGGCGGGGCAGTGGGACCTGGTCTTCAGACAAAACTCCCTGAGTCTAACGTGTGTCTGGTTCTAGGACTAGGGCACAGAAATAGAGCTTAAAATTTGGGGAGGATAAGGAGTGTATCTACTGCTTCTCTCTCCCCCATCCTCAATCCTACCATACCCTGTTCATATCTACGCTGCAGGAACCACTTCTCCAGAGGGCGAGAATAGAGGAGCATGGGACCTGTCCATCACAGCAACACACGAGCACAAGCAAAACACTGAATAAAGAATTGTTTGGAGATTATGTGCAGCCCTGCTGAGGCTCATTTATACAAGCTCCTAGTTCATCCATGGCTTGGGCTTAAGATGAGTAACATGATGAGGGTAGCGTGCCAAGCAGAAATCACTTCAGAGAAAAATATCTTGACTTTAGAGCTGTGGTTCTCAAATGGAGGCGATTTTGCCCCCTAGGAGAAATTTGGCAATGTATAGAGACATTTTTGGTTGTCATAACTAGGGTGGGCCAGGGATGCTGCTAAATATCCTGTAATGCACAAAACAGGAAACAGGTATCCCTTACCAAGAACACTTCAGCCCAAAAGGTCAAAGGCATCTCGGTTGTGAAACCTTGTTCTAGAGCCTCTCCCTGCTCCCGTGCTGTGAGGATCTTAAGACTCCTAAACTCACAGATGATTGTTTTCAACCTATTTATCTCACCATCCTCAATGATCAGAAGTTCACCTTGAGATGGACTTACTCCTAGTTCCGCTGCATTCTGGGTTTCTCTCCAGACCCCTCTTCCTCCTCTCACCTGGGCCACCAGGGAGGTTGGCAGAGGGCAGGAAAAATGCCCCAAGACTTAAATGGAATGTCATCAGGTGAAGAGCTATCTCTTACTTTAACTCTTATTCGGTGGGAAACAAGGTTCCTAATAGGGATAGAGTTAAGGGTGGAGGCAACAGCAGGATGGGGATAATTAAGAGAACCTGAATTAAATTTTTAATATTTTAAAAGAGGAAAGTTGCTGGGAAGCTGGTAAACAGAAACAGAGGATTGGTTAGAGGCCTAGAGAGAGACACTGGTATTAGCAGAGAGATATTGAGGGGCTGTGAGCCTAAGGTTTGAAATCTAAAGAGTGGAAAAGGGAGTAGGCACCCCCACCAGCCCGTTTGACATCTGCTTTAGTTCATTCCAGGAGAAAGAACGGCAGGGAGGTAGGGAGCTTCTCAGCAAAGCCAGCTTCAGCTTTGATAATCTCACCCACCTACCCCATTTAAGGAGTTCCAGGTTAAGAGTTTAAAAACAGGTGGCACCCAGACCATCATTCAGGAGACAGGAACTCATTCCAGGTTCCTAGAGAACTCCTATCTCAGATCTGAGGGTGTCCAGGGCGTCAGCTGAGCTCCTCTGGCTAACCAGTAGTCACTTGGTCAGTCCTGCTGCCTTGACCCCATCTCCAGGAGGGGCTATAGCCAGAGGGAGTAGAGGGAGTCCAGCCCCCAAGCCTTGTGAGGCACTGTTAGGCAGATAGGGAAAAGAGGGGTCCTTAGATCACTGGTTCAAGGAGGGATCTGGTAGGGGCAGCATTTCTTCTGGGCTGGAAACAGAATGGGGGTTTCAAGATGGCAGAACCTGAAATTTAAAAAAAAAAATTTTTTTCTTAAAGAAGATTAGCCTCAAAGAAAACCAAGGCTTTAAGAAGAAGGCACTACCTAGTGCAGACTTTAAGCTGTTTCCACAGTGTGTTCTTCTATCTGCGTAACACCCTCTCAGTCTTTCTATATCCTACACTTTTTTTTTTTTTTTTTTGAGACAATCTCGCTGTGTTGCCCAGGCTGGAGTGCAGTGGCACGATCTAGGCTCACTGCAACCTCCGCCTCCCGAGTTCAAGTGATTCTCCTGCCTTAGCCGCCTGAGGAACTAGGATTACAGGCGTGCGCCATCATGCCTGGCTAGTTTTTGTACTTTTAGTAGAGACAGGGTTTCACCATGTTGGCCAGGCTGGTCTCGAACTCCTGACCTCAAGTCATGCACTGACCTCGGCCTCCCAAAGTGCTGGGATTATAGGCGTTAGCCACCATGCCCAGCTAAGATCCCACATTCTTGAATCTTCCCTTCTAATTCCTCCCTATCTCCCATTTTCTATTTTTTATTTTTTGAGATAGAGTCTCACTCTATCACACAGACTGGAGTGCAGTGACGCGATCTTAGCTCACTGTAACCTCCACCTCCCAGGTTCAAGCGATTCTCATGCCTCAGCCTCCCAGGTAGATGGGACTACAAGAGCATGCCACTGTGCCTGGCTAATTTTTGTATTTTTTGGTAAAGACGGGGTTTGCCTCATTGGCCAGGCTGGTCTTGAACTCCTAGCCTCAAGTGATCCACCCACCTCAGCCTCCCAAAGTGCTGGGATTACAGGCATGAGCCACCATGCCTGGCCATACCTCTCTTTCTTGCATGAGATCAGGGTTCTGAGTCAGGGTATCAGGTTGTGTTGTTATGGGGGCTGAGGTGTAGGGTGGGTTTCTCTAATCACTCACCATTCCATTATTGGAGCTATAAGCCCCTAGAATTGCTCCATGGCCTATCTCGGTTTCCCTTGGATCTCATCTGCTCCTGAACTGCACCTGTCTGTGAAAAAACAGATGTGAGACACCTTCCTAAGTCTTCATATCCTACAATAAGAACTCTACTTTGGGCCCTCCAAGGAAAAGGTTGACGCCATCTCCTTGACAATAGCAGCCATCTACTAGCCGCCATTCCTCCTAGGGGAGTCTCAATGCCTCTTTTCACACTGGCCTTCATGAGGATGAGGTAAAATGGGTCTTTTACTAATATTCCCTCACAATGGATTCTCCCCTATATACTTGAGTTTCAGGATCTGGGAAAAGACTATCTTTAGACCCATTTCCCTTATTTTGGGAACAGAAGTACATCTTAGACATTGTTTAGGATGACGGTGCTCAGCTTTTTTCCTGTCCCAACACTCCTAAATATATGATTTACTCTGACACTGAGATAGCAGCTCTTAATTAGGAGAAGGGAGGATTATAAGCTTTTTGGAAGAAGCCCTCCAACTATTAAGATACATATACCCCCTACCCCAGTGAAGAACAATCTGCTAAGTTGTAAAGATGAGAGAACCTAGGCCCAGACACCTAAAATGCCAGGTCTCGGGTTTCCACAACTTGTGACCGGGACTAGAATCCCAGGTTTTTACTTCGCCATTGAGTTATTTTCATATGTCCCTAGCTTGAACTTTCAAAAAGAAGGAACGGTTATAGACCTCACCCCCCCTATCAACCTCTCCCCATTTCCTTGTTACCATGGCAAGTCCATCTCCGGCCCCCATCTCCCCAGAGCCAATGTGAGTCAGGTGGACAAAATTCATTGGTTCCCCAATCATGGTCCGGTCAATCCGTCTTCTCTTCTTCTTCTGCTTGGAGAAGATAAGGAGTCATGTCTTAAGGCCCCTCCTCCAGTCAGAGTGGAGGAAGGGAAAAGAGCCACTAAAAAGCTAAGGGCCTGGTGGGAAGAGGGGATGTGGCATTGTAACAGGGAAACCACTAGGGCATGAAAGGCAAAGCTGGAACAACAAAAGCACACAGAAGACATGAACCAGAGAGGAGTGAGGGCAGTGGCCTGTAGAGTGAACACAGGCCACTGGAGGAAGAAAGGACACGTCAAAGTCACCTCTGACTGATGACGAAATAATGGGGAAAACTGACAGGTATGCAGCTCCACCTACAAACCCCGCCCAGCTCAGAATAGACAGGAACAGGAGGTAACAGCTAGCAGTATTCACTTCTTCCATCACCCAATGCCCTTTATTCCACATATACAGCTGCTTGACTATAGAAGCTCCTGATACAGAGGGAGGCAAGAAGTGTGCTTTTTAGATGGCAGATCCTAGATGGTGTGGCTACCTCACAGCACATGGTAATTAACTGCTCTTTGGGTTAGGATGGGGGTGGGGAGACTCACCGGCTGGGGTTTCTCTACCACACAGCAGCCCAGTTTGTGCCAAAATTCACTCATGTTCCCTGATGGTTCCAGCTTCACTCCTCTGTCTGAGGCCCCAAAGGGCTCTTGCTCTGGTGTTTGGAAACCCACTCCTCACTCTCCCCAGATATACCACCACCCTGGGTTCACTCAGCTGGATGGGTCCAGAGAAAGTAGAATCCCTGGAACCCTTAACTGAGCAGTGAAGGTCAGTGTCTCAGAGCCTGAGAGATGAACAGGACCAGAGAGAGGTGGGCAGGCAGGCACAAGGTTATGTCTTCCTCAGACTTGGAACCCTGGATTAGAAGAAAGTAAAAAGAAAGATCAATGAGAAATCTCCCCCTCCGCCAATCCTTGAGAAACCTCCTGATGAGCCTATATCTTCCCAGTTCTCCCTGAGAGGCCCAAGACCTGTACACCAACACTCGTTCCCAAACACTACGAACCTCATTTTGACTCTTAAGATAAAGGAACAGAACCAAAGACCACCAAGGGGTTAAGGAGCAGTGGCTGGTGGTACCAAGGGAGAGGAAGGGGGCTAGAAGCACTTAGAGTTAAAACGATGGGCGAGGACCAAAGGACAGTGGCAGAAATTAGCAAAGTTTGGGGTGCTAGAAGCTCCAGCTCCCTTCTCTCTGAGTTTAGGGCAGAAGGGGAGGGGCATTTAAGTGACTCTGAAGAGGAAATAGTGGTTTTTTGTTCTCACAAACAAGGTCTCCACCCTGTCCCTGCCTTTTTTCTTACCTTGCCCTGAATGCCTAGAGTTTCTTTAAGAACAGGGGAGCCCTGGACCACTGAGGTCCTAGGTTGGCCCTCAGGAAAGACTTTCTACAATGAGATGTTTTTTCCCCCTCTGCTGCCCTGTTCCTCCTGATTTCCCTCCAGTGAAATCCAATCCCTCCCAGAAGCCAGTTAGCAGTTCCTTTATTACCTGACCTTGAGATCCTTCCCGAAGGCTGTGTACATTCTGTTTATCTGTGTCCTGTATCACTGCACTCCTGTGTGTACACCTCTGTTTGCACATGTGTGGCATGGCCTTATCTCCACGTGTGTCCAGTACAGATCATCTGTGTACAGGTTGTGGGTACATGTGCCAGGTATCTTCTGTCCCATGAGGAATATTTTCCCCACCGTCCACATGTCCTATCTGCCACTCTGCTCTGCCTCACACCCTATAGGGCCCAGGCTCTCCTCCAGCTGTGACCTGTTCTCCCCTCCCTCCTCACCAATTCCATCCTCAAGCTTCACCAGTCAAACAGACACAAGGAACTTTCCGATAGTACTAGTGTCCAGGGAAGAACTTCCTCCCTTCTCACTACTGCCAGCCAGGGTAGGACACACCTGGGTTTCTTCTTAGACTCACTTGCATTTCCCCAGTCCTATAGTACAGACAACCTCAAAGATTCCAAAAAGGGGAGTTTCATAAATATGACACTTTAACATGAACAGGAATCTCCCTTTCTTCCAGGCCAGGAACACTGATGCTTTGGCACCCTAGACTGATTTAAAAACAAGAGATAGGCCGGGCGTGGTGGCTCACGCCTATAATCCCAGCACTTTGAGAGGCCAAGGTGGGCGGATCACCTGAGGTCAGGAGTTTGAGACCAGCCTGGCCAACATGATGAAACCTCATCTCTGCTAAAAATACAAAAGATTAGCTGGGCGTGGTGGCGGGCTCCTGTAATCCTAGCTACTTGGGAGGCCAAGGCAGGAGAATCGCTTGAACTGGAGGTTGCAGTGAGCCAAGATCGCGCCATTGCACTCCAGCCTGGGCAACAAGAGCGAAACTCCACCTCAAAAAAACAAAGCAAAACCAAAAAAAAAAAAAAAGAGATAGTAGGGTGTAGTAGCATGCGCCTGTCATCCCAGGTACTGGGGAGGCTGAGGCAGGAGGATCACTTGAACCCAAGAGTTGGAGGCTACAGTGAGCCATGTTTGCACCACTGTACTCCAGCCTGGGTGACAGGGCAAGACCCTGTCTCAAATATAAAACACACACACACACACACACAGAGGTTTTTTAACAGCCTTGAGATGAGATCACACAAACACTCAAATGCAGCTTCTAGGGGAAGGGAGAACCCAGGAGGCTAGGCTTTCTCTTACTTCCCTTCTCACCACTGGAAGGGAGGAGTAACCAGAAGGAGCGGAAGCTAAAACACAGCTGTCCAGAGAGGAGAGCTGTGGTCAGTGGGACGTCAGTGAGTCAGTCATAGGGTTTATCCTGATGGTGGTGGTGGCAGGTGGTAAGGGTTGGGGGAAAATGAAGAATTAGAAGAAACCCCCAACACCAGCAGGCAGGCTGTATGTACTGTGACTGGGCTCTCCCTCAACATCTCCTGCCCTGCTCAAAGCTGAGGGACAGAGGTGGATAGTGCTGGGAGCGAAGAGGAGAAGAGAGGGGGAGGAGGAGAGAGGGAAAGGGGCAGTGCAGAGAACAAGGCCATTTCTGTTTCTTTTCCAGGGACCTGACCAGAGCTGGGTGGAGGGAAAGCGTGTGTGTGGGACTTGGCATGAAATGACCAATGATGACGAGATGTGACCAGGAAATTCCATTCCCTAGGACATTAGGGTCTCTGAAACTTGAGGGTGGGGTCAGAGTGTGAAGACAGGTCAGGGTGAATGTGATGGTAGCGCAGGGAAGGGGGGATGGGAACAAAGCCAAAAAAGGAAGTAAGAGCCACTGGCGGCCACTCTTCTTTAAAGCAGCCAGAAGAGAGTGGGTTGAGGAAAAATGAAGTCCTGAGTTGGTCAGCCCAGGGGGAAGAGCCATCCGAATCCAACCCCACAGTGGATAGGGAAGGGGCTGAGAAATCAACAGGAGGGATGAGGATTAGACCGCATAAGGCCACGTCCTTGGTGCTCAGAACCCGGCCTCTCTGAGTTCCAAATGGCAAGAGTGAAATATGGAACCGGGAAAGTCACCCCCCACCCCCACCAAGATCACACTAGGACTTGAGGGTCTCAAAGCTGTTGGGAGGTGAGCAGAAGGGTTGGGAAAGAGGTGCCAGGGAGGAAGGATGTACAGGCTAGTTCTCTGGTCCTGTTCGGGCCCCAAACCGGTTCACCCGGTCCCACCGCCTCTGGCCCTAAGGCCTCCAAACCGCGGCCTGACAAGCCCTCACATGAAGCAACTGGAGAGAAAGAAAGAATCGAGAGAATGGAATGGGCAATTCTGGCTAGAAGCCCGGGGCAGCAGCTGGTCCCTTTGTGGAGACCCCTAGACATGGAGGGCTGCGGAGGGGCTCTGGAGAAGTGGAGTGGACTCCATATTTCAGCCAAGTGACAGGCCCAGCACCAACCTTCCCATTCCCCAGGAAAGGTCTTCTGGGGGCTTAAGAGGAAAGAGGGCTAGGCCCTAAGCCTCCCCTCCCCAAATATATTCAATCACACAGATTCCATATCTGTCTCCCGCCACTACCCAACTCTACCCAGAAGTTCTCTGCTCTTCCCAACCCTTAACCGGATTGGGACCTCCCTGGGAATCTTTCGGACCCTCTCCTTCCCACCCCCACCCCAACATTCCAGTTCCTTCTTTTCCTTCTACGCTTCAGCAGCCTCAGCCTGCGCACTCCAAGAGCGTGGATGAGGACGGCCACCCCGGGCGCGCACCCCGTTCCCAACGCCCCAGCATCTCTGCAGCCCAAGACATCCGCCTTCCCCACACCCCGCATCCGGTGTGTCTCCGCCCGGCCCTGCCGGCGCGGCGGGCGGGCCAGGGGACCAACTGCACTGCCTCACCTGCTCTTCTCCGGTATCCAGACGTTCAGCTACAGCTGGCGGGGGTGAGGGGCTCTGCTCCGTGGCCGCCAGTGTGGGCTTCCCGGGCTAGCTCTGCGGCCCGGTGGGGGAGCCCGGGACGAGCCGGCAGAGGTGGGGCCGACTGAGGGCGGAAGCGGCGGCGACGCGATTACGAAACCCGTCCGGCTCGGAGCCGAGCGCACAGCCGAGCGCCCCCCTCTGGACTGCGGAGGCACTGCACTGTGCGAGGCGTGGGTGGTGCCTCTGCAGCCCCCGCAAGGCCGCCGCCCCTGAGGGGAGAACCGGAGAATGCGGACACCTAGATGAGGGCCTGGCACCCAAGCCGGGACCCCCGAAATCTCACGTTCCCTTTGCGCGCCAGGCATGTCGGGGCAAAACGAAGCGGAGCCCCCCAAACCCCGAGACCTAACCAAGTTCAGAGATTCGCAGAAGCACGCCCCCCCACCCCAAATCTCTTTTGTGCTCTACCCAAAATGGAATAGGACTAGGTTTATTTACCCATTGTGAGGGTAGAGAGGCGAGTCGGGAGGATCAGGGATTGGGAGAAGGGGTGGAAAAATACGATTCTTAAAAACACCTTGTAACCTGAAGTCCTTAAATTGTAGAAGAAAGGAACACTACTTTCCATTGTAGTCTAGAGTTAAGATTTCAAGTCCATAAATTAGAGGACCTAAAATTAGAGGGCAATTAACTGCTCATTCATTGCGTCCCCAGTCAGCACGGGGGTGCTGGAGGAGATCGGGAATAATAGCGCAGACCAATGAGCCAACGGAGACGCTTTAATCGTCTCTTTCCCTCAAGTGTTCTGGAACCTATCATTTGAATTAGCCGAGTCAGGCAGGAGGGGGCGCGGAATCCTTCCGCCCTTCTTAGGAGGGGCTGCATTGCAGGGGGAGAGTTAACTGACAGACTCAGTCACTGAAGAGGGAAAAGGAGTGAGAAGACAAAGCCGTCAAAGCCCCAACAGCTTTGTATTTCTCCAGCCCGGCGCAGATCCCGGAGCCCCCGAGGCACTCCCTCCATCTTTGGAACACGCCAATAATTGATTGATAACAGGTAAACCAAACTGAGGGAGGGGAGCAGGGGGCTGCAAAGATAGAAGAGCAGCTGCTTATGGTTAGATTGAAAGACCCCACAAAGGTGGGGGACAGCTGAAGAGGAGAGAAGGGGGCGCTATGAACAATGGGTAGTTATTTCTTCACAGCATCCATGCCTTGTTACCTTGTACAGATCATTAATTGCTAACAATTTACATGTAGTTATTTCTCAGCACCTACCTCCTTATTTCAAGTATCCTTTTCTGTAATTTATTGTCCTCTGTATTTAATATCTTCAGTCTACTTATCTTCCTTTTCAAACCATAATTTGTTCTACCAGCTATTTGATGAATCTTTAGTCCTACTGTATCTCTCTGCCCTCTACTTCCCTATACTTGCAATTTTTTTCTGTAGTGTTCTATGTTTCTCTGTAGGAGGCAGTTTGGGAGGGGGTTATATGGGATAATGTTCAGTGTAATCCTGACCTTTCTTTGGACAATCTCTTTCACCCCACCTCAAATCTTTGCTCCAAAGAAAGAGGCAGCCTGGGGTAGGAAAGGTGGGAGCCTCTGTGTTGGAGAACTGCCTGATTCCATAGTGAAATCAGTATAGCCCACAGGAGCTAGCTATGGGGACAGATTCTGGAAAAGAATGATTATTTGCAGCTCAGTGGAATTGGTGGGGGAATGCTAATAGGAAAATCAAAGTCCTGACTGAGGCACACATTATGAGATGTCAGAGAGCTTCCGCTCCCCTCTACCACCACCACCACCTTGTCCTTCCCCCTTCCCCATGGTGGCAGCATGACACAGCAAGGCCCTGTTGAGTAGGCCTTGGATGCCCACAAAGGGTCTGGACAAAGGATATTTGGGCGTGTCTGTGTGGCTCCGAGAGAGTGTATCTTTCTAATCTATATATTTGCTGATCATGTATCTCTAAGAACAGAGTGATAATTAGAAATTGCCTTTGCCTAAAATATCTGGATAATTTAAAATGAAGGATAGTGGGAAGCATTTATTGAACATATGTTGTGGTACAAGGCACTGTCGAAACCCTTTAAGTAAATGATACCGTTTAACATAATGATAGATGTAAAGGTAGATGAAGTAGGGGTGGAGAGCATTTGTGGAGGGGAAGGGGAAGCTAGCCAAAAAAGGGACCTTTGGCAAAATTTGAAGTATTTGATAATTAAATCCATACTATATTAAATCAAAAATGTCATTACTATTTACATTAGTGAATAGTATTTTAACTTCAGTTTTCTGTGTAGTCTTAGTTTTATGTTCTTGACTTGATTTTAATGCCACATATGCTTGCATGCATGTCTTTCTTGAATGTATTTTGTACCCTGTGTACATGTCTCTGGGTCAATGACATAGAGATTTTAGGCCTTTTGAGTTAATGTTTCATAAAATTTCCTTTAGCTTTTTAAACTGCAAGATAGCTCTACCAAACACTCAGGGACTGTTTGAGCAGTTTTTTATACATAGTCTGGTTGTAAGAAAAGGAGTCAGTTTGTCAAAGAGCTTTTTCTTCTCAGATTCTAGCTTGCTCTCTACTGCCCTTTGCTTTTCCCCATTCAGATCACAATTATAGGAACAATCACCTAACCTACGGAATATCTATTCTTCAGCAACTAAGAATTATTTTAAGTTTGGGAATACTGGTATAGGTTTATATAAAACTGTTGGCAACTATCCATGTACAACACAAAAAGGGATCATATTGGGAATTATGAGACCTGGATTCTATAGAAACTGGCTAGAAGTCTTCCCATTAATTTCTAAGATGTCTTCTAGTTTTAAAATTCTGTGATTTTTCCCCCCATGATTCTTTTTCTTTTTTCTTAGTTGGAGTCTCGCTCTGTCGCCCAGGCTGGAGTGCAGTGGTGCGATCTCGGCTCACTGCAACCTCCGCCTCCCAGGTTCAAGCGATTCTCCTGCCTCAGCCTTCCGAGTAGCTGGGATTACAGGCACCTGCCACCGTGCCCAGCTAATTTTTGTATTTTTAGTAGAGATGGGGTTTCACTATCTTGGCCAGGCTGGTCTTGAACTCCTGGCCTTGTGATCCACCCACCTCGGCCTCCCAAAGTGCTGCAATTACAGGTATGTGCCACTGCACCTAGCCCCATGATTCTATTTTTCAAAGAGCCTATAATGTACCTTGCATTATACTAAGCTCATTCTGGAGAAGACTTGTCAGGGAGAAGAGAGAAAACAACCCAGCTAGCTGGGGAAATAACTGGTAACAGTAAGAATCCCTATAGCCACAAGTCCGTAACAGTACTGACTCCTAGGGTATGCTTCTCAGGATCTCTATAGTCCCAGATTTAAGCAGGGGGAGGTTGGTTAATGGATACAACCATTTTTTTAGCTCTCTGTGAACATCTCAGCAAAGTACTATGGAGATTATCAGAGTTGAGTATCATAGGATGATGACCTCACCTTTCCAACATGCTCCCCCACCCTGCTCCAATCCCTGCATCACCCTCCTTCTAAGCAGCATCTCTGCTGAGTAATGCTCAGTTCCCAGGGTTTATTTTGGAACTTAAACTAAGAAGAAAAGAACAACGCAGAATTCACTTTTAACATTAAAAACATTCTAGCCTACCCACTCACCATTCCTGAAGCCCCCACACTCTCACACATCACTGTGTTCTAGATTAACACTTTCTTTTTCTGCCTTGGTACAGTCATTTCACACTATACTGGAACATGTTGGAACCATTTAAGGCCATCACTTAGGAGTCTCTGACCTGGTGAGACCCAATAGGGTGTGTTGGAAAAAGGCCTTTTGAAACTTGGGGTTGTTTTTGGAGGCGGTAGAATGTTCTTTCTGCTCCTTTGGGAACATTTCAACTAATGCTTTTTTTTTTTTTTTGCAATGGAGTCTTGCTCTTTTACCCAGGCTGCAGTGCAGTGGTGCTATCTCAGCTCACTGCAAGCTCCGCCCCCCGGGTTCACGTAATTCTCCTGCCTCAGCCTCCCGAGTAGCTGGGACTACAGGCACCCCACCACCACGCCCGGCTAATTTTTTTTATTTTTAGTAGGGACGGGGTTTCACCGTGTTAGCCAGGATGGTCTCGATCTCCTGACCTCGTGATCCGCCCGCCTCGGCCTCCCAAAGTGCTGGGATTACAGGCGTGAGCCACCGCGCCCTGCCACAACTAATGTTTCTTGACCCTTGGCTAGTAAGTAGCAGGATGGAGGCTGTAGGCAGCTGTAATAGTCATATAATATCAAGCAGGGCTTGGGTAGAATGAGTAGAGAAAGTGATAGATCCATTAATGCACAGAAGAGTATCTGATTCTGTTAAGAGACCTTCTTCCAATCTGAACTTTACTTTAAATCCAAATGGATTTCCAATCCATTTGCTCTCATTATCATCAGTATACTCCAGCATTGGGATCAGAGAAAAGAGACCCCCATTACAGCACAGAAAAGTTATTTATTATTACTTTTTTTTGAGATGGAGTTTCACTCTTATTGCCCAGGCTGGAGTGCAATGGTGAGATCTCGCCTCACTGCAACCTCCATCTCCCAGGTTCAAGCAATTTTCCTGCCTCAGCCTCCCAAATAACCGGGATGACAGGCATGCGCCACCTCACCTGGCTAATTTTGTATTTTTAATAGAGACAGGATTTCATCATGTTGGTTGGGCTGGTCTTGAACTTCTCACCTCGTGATCTGCCTGCCTCTGCCTCCCAAAGTGCTAGGATTATAGGTGTGAGCCACTGCGCCTGGCCAGGAAAGTTCTTTTAGCACCTGGGTTTTGTTCTGAAGGAGAGTAGGCTAGAGAGAAATGGATTGTTAAGGCTTACCTGTGGGCTACTATATGGGAATGGCAAGGTATTAAATAGTGAGGGAAAGTTAATCAGCAGCCTTGAATGTCTTTGTGTAGAAAGCCCAGCACTCGTGTACAGAGAAGGTAGACTGGTTTTTATCTTTGGGAAATCTCCTAGGTATGGGGACAGATTCTGGAAAAGAATGATTATTTGCAGCTTAGAGGAATTGGTGGGGGAATGCTAATAGGAAAATCCAAGCTCTGACTGAGGCCCACATTATGAGATGCCAGAGAGCTTCCACTCCCCTCTACCACCACCTTGTCCTTCCCTCTTCACCGTAGTGGCAGCATGACACAGCAAGGCCCTGTTGAGTAGGCCTTGGATGCCCACAAAGGGTCTGGACAAAGGATATTTGGGTGTATCTGTGTGGCTCCAAGAGATGTATCTTTCTAATCTATATATTTGCTAATCATGTATCTCTAAGAACAGAGTGATAATTAGAAACTGCCTTTGCCTAAAATACCTGGATAATTTAAAATGAAGGATAGTGGGAAGCATTTATTGAACATATGTTGTGGTACAAGGCACTGTCGAAACCCTTTAAGTAAATGATACCGTTTAAGATAATAATAGATGTAAAGACATATGAAGTAGGGATGGAGAGCATTTGTGGAGGGGAAGGGGAAGCTAGCCAAAAAAGGGACCTTTGGCAAAATTTGGAGTATTTGATAATTAAATTCATACTATATTAAATCAAAAATTTCATTACTATTTAATTAGTGAATAGCACTTTAACTTCAATTTTCTGTGTAGTCTTTATGTTCTTGATTTTAATGCAACATATGCTTGCATGCATGTCTTTCTTGAATGTATTTTGTACCCTGTGTACATGTCTCTGAGTCAATGACATAGAGATTTTAGGCCTTTTGAGTTAATATTTCGTAAAATTTCCTTTAGCTTTTTAAATTGCAAGATAGCTCTACCAAACACTCAGGGACTATTTGAGCAGTTTTTTATACATAGTCTGGTTGTAAGAAAAGGAGTCAGTTTGTCAAAGAGCTTTTTCTTCTCAGATTCTAGCTTGCTCTCTACTGCCCTTTGCGTTTCCCCATTCAGAAAGCAATAACACCATCCCTATATATAAAATATAGTAACAGTGATCTATAATCCCAAACTGATGGAGTTAGGTAAAACTCTACAGGGTGTTTGGGGAGATGCTAGAGGAAATAGAGTAGATGAAGCTGAGTAAGTTTAAGGAAGTTATCTGGAAGAGGTGAGTTTATAGTAGGGTTTAGAAGGCAAGAAGGAAAATAGAAAGCAGAAAAGTCATGGAAGGCCTTTTCACACATACTGTGAGCTATTAAACCAAAGTCAGGAGGAGGAAGTCAAGTATTTTTAAGTATAATAGGAGTTTGGGCTAGGGGAATGGGCTATAGACTTGGAGTTTTTTTCTTGTTTTTGAGACAGGGTCTCACTCTATTCCCCGGGCTGGAGTGCAATGGCACAATCTCAGCCCACTGGAACCTCTGCTTCCTAGGCTCAAGTGATTCTCCCACTCAGCCTCCCAAATAGCTGGGACTACAGGCGTGCACCACCAGGCCCAGCTAATTTTTTGTATTTTTTGTAGATGGAGTTTCACCATGTTGCCCAGGCAGGTCGGGAACTCCTGGTCTCAAGCCATCTGCCTGCCTTAGCCTCCCAAAGTGCTGGGAATACAGGTGTGAGCCACTGAGCTCTTGAATGGAGTCCTGAAATGTGGAAAGTCTTTTTGTTTTTTGGTTTTTTTTAGACAGAATCTTGCTCTGTTGCTCAGGTTGGAAGGCTCACTGCAACCTCACCCTGCTGGATTCCAGCAATTCTCGGAGGCCTCAGCCTCCCTAGTAGCTGGAACTACAGGCATGAGCCACCATGCCTGGCTAATTTTTTGTATTTTTAGTAGAGGCAGGGTTTCCCCATGTTGGACAGGCTGGTCTTGAACTCCTGGCCTCAAGTGATCCACCCACTCCGCCTCCCAAAGTTCTGAGATCACAGACATGAGCCACCGCACCTGGCTGAAACATGGAAAGTATTTTAAGGTGGAGAATGGAGAGAGTTAAGCAAGACAGGAATGAGCATAACTCTAACAGAGGCTATACCACTGCTGGGAAGAATGGGCTAGATTTTGGAAGGCCTTGAAAATCAGACCCAAGATCAGTTTGATGCAATAGATGGTGAATAAGTCATTCCAAATGGGAAGAAGTTTAGAAAATAGTAGAAATTCATAATAAAGGGTTTCTGAAGCTTGTCCAAGGGAACTTGGATTATCTCCAGAGGTAATTGGGGATGCTGAGTTTCTTTTTTTTTCTCCCCAAATTCCTTTTTACTGGTGGGCTTGGAAGATATACAATTTTCTAAAAAGAAATTCATTTTTACCAGTATGTGGAGTATCTAAGCAAGGAAAGGCCATGGGCCACAAAGAAGTTGCTGTAGCATGAAAACTGACAAGTGGTTTCTTTCTAGGAAGCTATGAGGGACCCTGTGAGTAGCCAGTACAGCTCCTTTCTTTTCTGGAGGATGCCCATCCCAGAACTGGATCTGTCAGAGCTGGAAGGCCTGGGTCTGTCAGATACAGCCACCTACAAGATAAAAGACAGCAGCGTTGGCAAAATGATCGGGCCAGCAACTGCAGCAGACCAGGAGAAAAACCCTGAAGGTGATGGCCTCCTTGAGTACAGCACCTTCAACTTCTGGAGAGCTCCCATTGCCAGCATCCACTCCTTCGAACTGGACTTGCTCTAAGGCCAAGACTTCTCTCTCCCACCACCTTGCCCTCATTGTCTTCCCTCTCAAGCCCCTTCCTTTCCACTCCTTTCCCATTTTAATCTTCTCTATTGTGTTGGTGGTGCTGATGAATCTGCCAGAGTTGAGTTCTATGTATTTATTTATCTGTCTACTCCATTTCTCTCAAAAGCCCTCAAGTCACAAAGTAAATGGTTCAAGCAGTGGAGTACTGGGTCACAGGGATTCCTCCTTCCCCCCCAAATATGAACTCCGGAAACTAGGCCTGATTGGGGACACCTGAAAGTAGTATAGTAGTGCAAAATGGAAGACTGATTTTTAACTCTATTTTAATCAGCTTCAGAGATTCTTTAAACCTTCCTAATTTCCTGCTCCAGGCCAGTAAACACAAATATTTCTTCAAGGGGTGGTGAAAACCTCGGAAGTTTTAATCTGAAGTTATCTGCTATGAAACAGTGTTTCTAAAAGGCTAAAGTGATAAGTCTCATGCTTTTTTTTTTTTTTTTTTTTTTTTGATCCTGCTCTTTCTTACATTCTTTTTCTTCCTCAGAGAAATCAGGAGGTTAGTTGGAGGTATAAAACAGGAATATTACGGAAAATGAAAATAGGGAAAATAACTGAATCATTTTAGAAGTAGCTTATTTCTTTTCTCAAGAGTATCCCTTCTTCAACCCTACTCACTTTACAACTTTGCTCCTGTGGGTTGAAAACTCTAGCTAAAGAAAGTTATCAAATCTTAATATGCATTCCTACTATTATTATAGTTTTTAAGGTTTCAATGCAATATTCTGAACAGCATAAGTCCTTAGTATTTTAGCCTTCCCTCCTGCATTTGCAATATGTAATACTAATCAGTGGGCACAGTTCTTCAGCTACATTGAGACCCTGAAATGAACAATTACATTCTGACTCTACATCTTGTCCCCAATCCTTCCAAAATTATTGTTGCTGATTTGTGCTGCCATTTAACTCATTTATTTAATAAAAACATTCAATCCCAGGACTGGAGTCCAGTTTTCTCTCTCTTCACAAGGGAAGCCATAGAAATCTGAGAAATTAGCCTTGCTTTCACACTCAGCTTATATATCTTTTTATTTTTTATTTTTTGAGACAGGGTCCCGCTCTGTCACCCAAGTTGGAGTGCAGCAGCGCAATCACTGCTCAGTGCAACCTCCACCCACCAGGGTCACGGGGTCCTCCCACCTCAGGCCCCCAAGTAGCTGGGATTACAGGCGCCTGCCACCAGGCCCGGCTAATTTTTGTATTTTTCATAGAGATGGGGTTTCACCATATTGCCAGGCTGGTCTCGAACTCCTGACCTCAGGTGATCCGCCCGCCTTAGCCTCCCAAAGTGCTGGGATTACAGGCGTGAGCCACTAAGCCCCGCCTCATTTTATCTTTCTATAATAATATTCAACTTAGAGAAAGAATGATTTGAATAGCATTTAGACATTAAATGGTGAACGTCGCATTG
The DNA here is from genome assembly GCF_002776525.5 of Piliocolobus tephrosceles. Lineage (NCBI taxonomy): Eukaryota > Metazoa > Chordata > Mammalia > Primates > Cercopithecidae > Piliocolobus > Piliocolobus tephrosceles. Next base: position 88,694,996 of record NC_045434.1, read on the forward strand.
AACAGATAAATAATGAAAGGGTAAAGTCAACTTAGAAAAGTAGGGAGACAGCTACAACCACTCTTCTCCTTGCCCACTGACTACCAACATATTTCAGGTAGTAATTCTCCTAGGTGCCTAAGAAGATAAACGAATTCACTCAAATACGTTATCTGCTTAATTTCTGGTTTTTGTGTGCCTACTATAGGAAAACACTGAGCCAAAAGAATGTAAACGAGAGTAAGACAAGACTCCAACTCTCAAGAGAAACTGTAAATACCAATATGGATAGGACAGCATTGGGCAGTGTATCATAAAGTAAGGATGATCTAGAGAAGTCCCCAGGAGGAAGAAAAAAAGGCAAATCCTCCCTCTAGGCCATGAAAACTCCACATCTAAAGACGATCCCAGTCTAACGAAGAATGGGGCCAGGAAGGATAAGCAGTGTGTCCTTTTCTATTTTTACTGAGTTTTGAAAGGCCCCTTCAGAGTCCTTCAGTCATGGCAATTGGTGGGTGGGGACAGGGATCAACTGGTAAATAAAATGACTAAATGGATTTGCAAACTCATGCTCCATCCTCTTGCAGGCCTCCAAAAAGAAATGACTCAGGCCGGGCGCGGTGGCTCACGCCTGTAATCCCAGCACTTTGGGAGACCGAGGCGTGCGAATCACTTGAGGTCAGGAGTTCGAGACCAGCCTGGCCAACACGGTGAAATCCCGTCTCTACTAAAAATACAAAAATTAGCCCAGCGTGGGGGGAGGCTGAGGCAGATCAATCACTTGAACCTGGGAGGCGGAGGTTGCAGTGAGCCGAGATCGCGTCACTGCACTCCAGCCTGGGCAACGCACGAAACGAGACTCCGTCTCAAAAAAAAATAATAAAGAAAAAAAAGAAATGACTCAGTTCTTTGTTTCACTGTTCGCACGGACAGCTTGGCTCTGGGGTCCTTACATTCGGGCTGTAACTGGAAAAATGTGTCCATCAGGCACCAGAACCCAATTCACAAAGTCAGGAACGTCCCAAACAGCTGCAGCCGAGGTTTGGGATAAGGAAGTGAGGCTTTCCTGTCAACCTAAACCTGGCCGCCCAGGACCCCGAAGAAACAGCCAAGAGTTAAGACGCAAACTGCAGGACTGACGCACGATCCGAGTCTCCCTCAGCGGTTCTCCAGGTTCTTGGCGCCAACACGAGTCCCGGGCTCCGTCCCCTGCTGGAACTAATCAGACGCGCAAGACACGTAACCACTAGTCCTCCGCCTCGTTAAATAGTCCTGCCTAGGATGCCTCGGTGACGCACTTTTCCACCTCAGAAGTCCCTCAGCAGATATGCGATGAGCCTCGGGGGTGCATCATCTTTCTGTTCGAATGGGAGTATGGGTTTTCTGATCATTTTCCCTTCACAGATTCCTCCGCCAGAAATCTTACTCGCGGCGTCTTCATTTCCGGGTCCGCCATTTCGTTGCCTCTGTTTCTCCACGAGGGGGGGTTAAAGGCCCCCAAAACATGCACACATGAAAAGGGCAAAAAGTAACCGTCCTTGACAGGCAGTCTTAACTAGAGAAGGAAACGGGACTAAACTGGCGGGCTCCGTGGAAGCGCGGCCGGCAGCGTCCCGGACGAGGAGGTGAGGGGAAAGAAGAGATGTGTGGACTCTGGGGGGCGTCAGGGCTGGAAAGGAAAGTGCCGTGAGAAGTCACACCGCTTCCCAGCCCAGCCTCGGACTTCTGGGTGCGGACCGCGCGGCTCCCCGTCACCGAAGCGGGGGCAGCTGGGGGAGGGGGACGGAGAGGAAGGGGATGCTGTCGGGAGGAAGGGGAGGGGACTGGAAGGAGGTGAAGAAGAGGGTGGGTGTAAGACCTGGGGCTGGGGAGCTGGACCAAAGGAAGCCCAGGCCACGGAGGTGACCACTAGGGGGCGGGGCGGAGCCGGAGCCGAGGCCTGTCGCCAGAGGCTGAGTTTGGCTCCCTGCCCCAAATTGGTTCCCATGTTTCAGACAGACATTGGTGTGAGGAACTGTAGGGTTTATGATAGAGAGGGAAACGGCGACCCTCATTCTCTGACCCTAATAATGACCTGAAAGAAAACAAGTGAACTCGGTAATCTGAACGAGAGCAGTACGGGTCCCGCCTCTGCTTTTTTGCTTTTTTTAAGACTGAGTCTCGCTCTGTCACCCAGGCTAGAGTGAGTGGCGCGATCTCCACTTACTGCAACCTCCAGCTCACTGCAACCTCCGCCTCCCGGGTTAAGCGATTCTCCTGCCTCAGCCTCCCGAGTAGCTGGGATTACAGACGTGTGCCACCGTGCACGGCTAATTTTTGTATATTTTTAATAGAGACCGGGGTTTCACCATGTTAGCCAGGCTGGTCTCGAACCCCTCACCTTAGGTGATCCGACCACCTTGGCCGTCCAAAGTGCTGGGATTACAGGCGTGAGCCACGCTCCCGGCCTCGACTCCGCTTCTTTCACAGTTGTTTGTACAGCTGGCCGCCCAGTGGGGACTTGAGCAATACTAAAAGAAACAGATTCTTCCATTGCAATTCTCCTTTCCGTTGGCTGTCTCCTGTTCTCACATACTTCCTTGAGCCAGACGTCATCCCATTCCTCTCCCTTTTCCCAAAAGGGCTTTCTTTCTAGGGTGTCCCCCCACCCCATTGTCTTTGGAAAAGGACAATCTATGGCTTACTATCAACAATGTAACAAAATTTTGGCCATCCAGGACCATATTTTCATTTAATCACTTGGTCCACCCAATCCAGTAGAGATGTTCTGAGGCATGTATTTTCACACCTGCTTTGATGATAATAAGAACAAAAAACTGACCCATCCAAATTCTTAAATAAACAAAAGTAATTAATTACTCTTGGATAATAGAATACTTTGTTGTCAAGAGCTCAAGCACTGCATGAATTATTAAAACACACACTTATTGAAAGGTTTTGGGCCGGGCGCGGTGGCTCATGCCTGTAAATCCCAGCACTTTGGGAGGCTGAGGCGGGCGGATCACAAGGTCAGGAGATCGAGACCATCCTGGCTAAGACAGTGAAACCCCGTCTGTGCTAAAAATACAAAAAAAAAAAAATCAGCCAGGCGCGTTGGCAGGCGCCTGTAGTCCCAGCTACTCGGGAGGCTGAGACAGGAGAATGGCGTGAACCCGGGAGGCGGAGCTTGCAGTGAGCTGAGATCATGCCACTGCATTCCAGCCTGGGTGATGAGCAAGACTCCATCTCAAAAAAAAAAAGAAAGGTTTTGGCCAGGCGCAGTGGCTCACGCCTGTAATCCCAGCCTTTTGGGAAGCTGATGTGGGAGGATCCCTTGAGCCCTGGAGTTCTAGACCAGCCTGGGCAAGATAGGGAGACCCCTGTCTGTACAGAGAAAAAAAGAAAAAAAAAATTTAGTCAGCTGGGCGTGGTAGTGCCCACTGGTGGTCCCAGCTACTCTGGAAGCCAAGGTCGGAGGATTGCTTGAGCCCAGGAGGTCGAGGCTACAGTGAGCCGTGATTGCGCCACTGCACTCCAGCCTGGACCACAGAGTGAGGCCCTGTCTCTTTAAAAAACAAACAGGCCGGGCGTGGAGGCTCACGCCTGTAATCCTAGCACTTTGGGAGGCCGAGGAGGGTGGATCACCTGAGATCAGGAGTTCGAGACCAGCCTGGCTGACATGGCGAAACCCCATTTCTACTAAAAATACAAAAAATTAGCCGAGTGTGGTGGCACACGCCTGTAATCCCAGCTACCCAGGAGGCTGAGGCAAGAGAATGTCTTGAACCCGGCAGGCGGAGGTTGCAGTGAGCCAAGATCATACCATTGTACTCCAGCTTGGGAAACAAGAGCAAAACTCCATCTCAAACAAACAAACAAACAAACATACTTTATCCAATCCCCTATTGATATATATGTAGGTTCTTTTCAATCTTTTTATTTATTTTTAGATAGGGTCTTGCTCAGTACTTTATCCCATCCCCTACTGACGTATATTTAGGTTCTTTTCCATCTTTTTTAATTTTTTATTTATTTTTATTTTTAGAGACAGGGTCTTGCTCAGTCACTGCTGGAGTGCAGTGATCATAGCTCATCGCAGCCTCAAAATCCTGGGCTCAAGCGATCCTCCTGCCTTAGCCTCCTGAATAGCTAGGACTACAGGTGTGGGCCACCACACCCTGCTAATTATTTTATTTTTGTATTTTTGTAGAGACAGAGTCCCTCTGTGTTGTCCCAGCTGGGCTCAAATTCCTGGCTTCAAGTGATCCTCCTGCTTTGCCTTCCCAAAGCACTGGGATTTATTTTATTCATCTCCAAAATCCAGAAGGCAAGTGAGACAGATTTTGTTTCCTCAGTTTATGTATAGGGAAAGTGGAGGTACAGCCAGCAAGGGAGAATATTAGTTGTTGGTAGTCAAAGAGTCAGAAGTGCCCGGACTGTTTTCTGGTGTATCAGGCTTCATCTCTTGTCTGGTCGATGGGCCACCAGGCAAGTATTGACCACCTGCCAGAAACAGCATTGACAAGATACTGGGAGAATGGCACATAGTTCCCCTCAAAATGCTGTGGGGTTTTTTTTGTTTGTTTTTTGTTGTTTTGTTTTAAGTGAAAGCAAGTCGATTGAGAAAGTAAAGGAAGGCTGGGCGCAATGGCTCATGCCTGTAATCCCAGCACTTTGGAAGGCTGAGGTGGGCAGATCACGAGGTCAGCAGTTCGAGACCAGCCTGGCCAACATGGTGAAACCCTGTCTCTACTAAAAATACAAAAATTAGCCAGGCAGTAGTGGCACGTGCCTGTAATCCCAGCTACTCGGGAGAGTGAGGCAGAAGAATTGCTTGAGCATTAGAGACAGAGGTTGTGGTGAGCCGAGATCATGGCACTGCGCTCCAGTCTGGGCGACGGTGTGAAACAGTCAAAAAACAAAACAAGGGCCGGGCGCGGTGGCTCATGCCTGTAATTCCAGCCCTTTGGGAGGCTGCGGCGGTCAGAGGTCAGGATATTGAGACAATCCTGGCTCACAGAGTGAAACTCCATCTGTACTAAAAATACAAAAAATGGGCCAGGCATGGTGGCTCATGCCTGTAATCCCAGCACTTTGGAGGCCCAGGAGGGTGGATCACGAGGTCAGGAGATCAAGACCATCCTGGCTAACACGGTGAAACCCCACATCTACTAAAAATACAAAACATTAGCTAGGCATGGTGGTGGGCGCCTGTAGTCCCAGCTACTTGAGAGGCTGAGGCAGGACAATGGCGTGAACCTGGGAGGTAGAGCGTGCAGTGAGCCTGGGCAACAGAGCGAGACTCCGTCTCAAAAAAAAAAAAAAAGCCAGACGTGAGACTGAGGCAGGAGAATCACTACAACCTGGGAGGCAGAGGTTGCAGTGAGCTGAGATTGTGCCACTGGACCCCAGCCTAGGCAACAGAGAGAGACTTCATCTCAAAAAACACTCCCCCAAAAAAACATAAAACAAAAAAAGATTGTCTTAATGAGAATGCAGCCCAGTAGGTCTCAGCCTTATTTCACCCAACTCCTATTCAGGATGGAGTTGCTCTGGTTCAAACACCTCTGACACTTCTCCCCTCCCTTTTATTGGAGAGCCCTTAATCCTAGGGATTACAAATGAATAAAGATCTATCTTCTGTAACTTTTTCAGGCTGAATAGGGGTGATAATATTCCTGCCTGACTCTTAGGGTTTCTTGTATTCAAGGGTTCAGAGAGGAGCTCAGTCAGAAAGCATCAGTATGGTGAGAGCTATTCATAACTCCCAACAAAAGGTAATATCTGGAAGATTAAAAAGTGTTCAGTTTAAGACAACATTCAGTAGGCTTATCCTGCATTCCTACACAAAGAGTACAACAGCAATATACTCCACAACAGTAAAGCAAAATAAGCAAAACTGTCCCAAGTAAACTAAATAAGAAGGTTTTCCGTGAACTGGGCAACTGTTGGAACCAAGCTAATTTAGGGTTACTAGCTGATTCCAGTATTGTGCCCAGAATTAGATTATTGATCCAAATTTTTACATTACCCATCCCTTTTGTTTCTTTTGAGCAGCAGCCAGAGATCACTGGTTGGTTCACAGGAATAAGCAGGGTTAGTCTAAATTGCAGGAAAAAACTTAAAAACGATTGATGAGACTAGAATTTTTTTTTTTTTTTTTTTTGAGACAGAGTCTTACTCTGTCACCTAGGCTGGAGTGCAGTGGGCAGTGGCACAATCTCGGTTCACTGCAAGCTCTGTCTCCTGGGTTCAAGCAATTCTCCTGCCTCAGCCTCTGGAGTAGCTGGGATTACAGTCATGCGCCACCATGTCTGGCTAATTTTTGTATTTTTACTAGAAACGGGATTTCACTGTTTTGGCCAGGATGGTCTCGAACGCCTGACTTTGGGTGATCCACCCGCCTCGGCCTCCCAAAGTGCTGGGATTACAGGTGTGAGCCACTGCGCCTGGCCAGTCTCCCATTTTCACTAAAGGCAAATCGTGGTAAAATAGATTGGTTTTTGTTTTTGTTTTTTTTTTTTTTTTTTGAGACGGAGTCTTGCTCTGTCCCCCGGGCTGGAGTGCAGTGGCCAGATCTCAGCTCACTGCAAGCTCCGCCTCCCGGGTTTACGCCATTCTCCTGCCTCAGCCTCCGGAGTAGCAGGGACTACAGGCGCCCGCCACCTCGCCCGGCTAGTTTTTTGTATTTTTAGTAGAGACGGGGTTTCACCGTGTTAGCCAGGATGGTCTCGATCTCCTGACCTCGTGATCCGCCCGTCTCAGCCTCCCCA
>NC_045434.1:88701826-88710578 GCF_002776525.5 Piliocolobus tephrosceles
TTTTTTTTTTTTTTTTTTGAGACGGAGTCTTGCTCTGTCCCCCGGGCTGGAGTGCAGTGGCCAGATCTCAGCTCACTGCAAGCTCCGCCTCCCGGGTTTACACCATTCTCCTGCCTCAGCCTCCGGAGTAGCTGGGATTACAGGCACCCTCCACCTCGCCCGGCTAGTTTTTTGTATTTTTTAGTAGAGACGGGGTTTCACCATGTTAGCCAGGATGGTCTTGATTTCCTGACCTCGTGATCCGCCCGTCTTGGCCTCCCAAAGTGCTGGGATTACAGGCTTGAGCCACCACGCCCGGCCGATTGGGTTTATTATACTTGGTCTGATTATTTGTATAAAGTGCAGCAAGAATGATGATTTTTCACATAGGCTTTTTAAATTGGCTTTGAAAGAACTCTTCCATAAAAGGAATCTCACATAAGACTTACAAAGCCAATTAAAGCCCCTTGGGAAAACTGGCCTCATACCTTGTCTAAAGTCCCTGTACAGGGTTCCTGATCTGTAGTAAGTAAAGAATGTCACTTTTTGACAGGCCCAGGAGCCCCAAATTATCCTGGGACCTCAGGAGGGGAGGAATTTATCCAACTCATAGGTTTTTTTTGGTTTTGTTTGTTTGTTTGTTTTTTGAGACAGAGTCTCACTCTGTCACCAGGCTGGAGTGCAGTGGCACGATCTCAGCTCACTGCATCCTCCACCTCCCAGGTTCAAGCGATTCTCCTGCCTCAGCCTCCCGAGTAGCCAGGACTACAGGCGCACACCACCACGCACAGCTGATTTTTGTATTTTTAGTAGAGACGGGATTTCACCATGTTGGCCAGAATGGTCTCTTTCTCTTGACCTTGTGATCCGCCTGCCTCAGCCACCCAAAGTGTTGGGAGTATAGGCATCAGCCACCGCACCCGGCCACTCATAGGTATTTGAGAGTATAAACCCATGGCTGGGCTGGGCTTTAAACAAAAAGGGAGGAGAGGGCAGGCGCAGTGGCTCATGCCTGTAATCCCAGCACTTTGGGAGACCAAGGCAGGTGGATCACAAGGTCAGGAGTTCAAGACCAGCCTGACCAACATGGTGAAACCCTGTCTCTACTAAAAATATAAAAATTACCTGGTCATGATGGCGCATGCCCATAATCCTAGCTACTCAGGAGGCTGAGACAGGAGAATCGCTGGAACCTGGGAGGCAGAGGTTGCAGTGACCCAAGATCACGCCACTGCACTCCAGCCTGGGAAACAGAGCGAGACTGCGTCTCAAAACATAATAATTTTCTTTAGAATAATAAAAATAAAGGCCAGGCACAGTGGTTCATGCCTGTAATCCCAGCACTTTGGGAGGGTGAGGCAGGTGGATCCCCTGAAGTCAGGAGTTCAAGACTAGCCTGGCCAACATGGTGAAACCCTGTCCCTACTAAAAATACAAAACTATCCAGGTATGGTGGCACGCACCTGTAGTCCGAGCTACTCAGGAGGCTGAGACAGGAGAATTGCTTGAACTCGAGAGGTAGAGGCTGCAGTTAGCCGAGATCACACCACTGCACTCCAACCTGGGTGAGACAGAGTGAGACTTCATCTCAAAAACAACAACAACAACAAAAAAGAAAAAGAAAAATACATTATACTTTTTTTGTTGTTGGTTTTCTTTGTTTGTTTGTTTGTGTGAGACAGTCTTGCTCTGTTACCCAGGCTGGAGGGCAGTGGCACAATCTTGGCTCACTGCGACCTCTGCCTCCTAGGTTCAAGTGATTCTCCTGCCTCAACCTCCTGAGTAGCTGGGATTACAGGCATGCAACACCATGCCTGGCTAATTTTTGTATTTTTAGTAGAGGCAGGGTTTCACTATGTTGGCCAGTCTGGTCTCCAACTCCTGACCTCAAGTGATCTGCCTGCGTCTGCCTCCCAAAGTGCTGGGATTACAGGCGTGAGCCACCGCACCTGGCTACATTTTACTTTTTCTTAAGATAGATGCTTCAGGTTAACTCAAAAGAGTAACTGAGGATAGGAGGAGAAAAGACCCTTGAAGAATGCATTTCTAGATCTTTCCTATATTAGGAGATAAATATAGCACCCTATTTACATTCTAATCCCAAAGTTTAATTTTATCTCTATATAGTAAGAAATAGGGGTTTCAAATCATGCCTTGTTGAAAGAATGGGATGACAGATTTGGGTTGGTTGTCATTTAGTAGTATTGATATGTGACAGAAAGATGATTAAAGAAGAGTGATAGGTCAGGTGCAGTGGCTCACGCCTGTAATCCCAGCACTTTGGGAGGCTGAGGCTGGTGGGTTACTTGAGGTCAGGGGTTCAAGACCAGCCTGGTCAACCTGATGAAACCCTGCCTCTATTAAAAATACATAAATTAGCCAGGCGTGGTAGTAGGTGCCTGTAACCCCAGCTACTCAGGAGAACGAGGCAGGAGAATCACTTGAATCCAGGAGGCAGAGGTTGCAGTGAGTGGTGATTATGCCACTGCACTCCAGCCTGGGAAACAGAGTGAGACCCTGTCTCAGTAAATAAATACATAAATACGATAAATGTAGATATGAAAGCAGACTACAATGGAAAACACTGGTCAGAAACATTTTGCGACTGGGCGCAGTGACTCACGCCTCTATCCCAGCACTTTGGGAGGCCAAGGCAGCGGATCACCTGATGTCAGGAGTTCGAGTCTGGGCTGACCAGCATGGTGAAACCCTGTCCCTGTCATGGGAATACAAAATTTAGCTGGGCGTGGTGACACATGCCTGTAATCCCAGCTACTCGGGAGGCTGAGGCAGGAGAATCGCTTGAACTTTGGAGACGGAGATTGCGGTGAGCTGAGATTGCACCATTGCACTCTAGTCTGCATAACAAGAGCAAAACTCTGTCACACACACACACAAAAATAACAACAATCATAATAATAATAATAAAACATTGCCAGGCACAGTGGCTCATGCCTGTAATCCCAGCACTTTGGGAGGCTGAGGCGGGTGGATCACGAGGTCAGGAGTTTGAGACCAGCCTTGCCAAGATGGTGAAACCCCCTCTCTACTAAAAATACAAAAATTAGCTGGGCATGGTGGCACATGCCTGTATTCCTAACTACTCAGGAGGCTGAGGTAGGAGAATCGCTTGAACTTTGGAGACGGAGATTGCAGTGACTGGGGATCTTGCCGTTGCACTCCAGCCTGCACAACAAGAGCAAACCTCCGTCTTAAAAAATAAATAAATATATTTGCAAGGGTTCATGTGATGAAAACAGCAATTACAGTGGGATAAAAATTAATGTATTTAAAGGGTCTTGTTTCCAGAAATATCACCTCCCCAGAGGCAAACCAGAGTTGTTTTTTTTTTTTTTTTTTTTTTTAGAGGGAGTCTCGCTGTCGCCCAGGCTGGAGTGCAGTGGCGCAATCTCGGCTCACTGCAAGCTCTGCCTCCTGGGTTCTCGCCATTCTCCTGCCTCCCAAGTAGCTGGGACTATAGGTGCCCACCACCACAGCCGGCTAATTTTTTGTATTTTTAGAAGAGACGGGGTTTCACCATGTTAGCCAGGATGTTCTCAATCTCCTGACCTCATGATCCACCCACCTGAGCCTCCCAAAGTGCTGGGATTACAGGCGTGAGCCACCGCACCCGGCAGACTTCTTAAGCAGATACCCCAAACTTCAACTGAATTTTTTTGGTCGTAGGGTCTAGAGCTGAAATTTCATTCTTAGAATAGATAATCCTCTTTGAGCCAGCATTTCTGAACATCCTTGTGTGAGGCGTTGTTTATCTTTGTGATTTATTGTAAAGGTGTTTAAGTCTTGGTGATGTACTTTTCTTTTTTTTTTGAGACGGGGTTTCGCTCTTGTTGCCCAGGCTGGAGTGCAGTGGCGTGATCTTGGCTCACTGCAACTTCCACCTCCCAGGTTCAAGCAGTTCTCCTGCCTCAGCCTCCTTAGCAGCTGGGATTACAGGCATGTGCCACCATGCCTAACCAACTTTTTTTTTTTTTTTTTTTGAGATGGAGTCTCGTTCTGTCGCCCAGGCTGGAGTGCAGTGGCGTGATCTCGGCACACTGCACGCTCCGCCTCCCGGATTCACACTATTCTCCTGCCTCAGCTGCCCAAGTAGCTGAGACTACAGGCGCTCGCCACCATGCCCAGCTAATTTTTTTTTGTATTTTTAGTAGAGACAGGGTTTCACCGTGTTAGCCAGGATGGTCTCGATCTCCTTACCTCATGATCTGCCCACCTCGGCCTCCCAAAGTGTTGGGACGGAATCTCGCTCTGTCACCCAGGCTGGAGTGTGGTGGCGCGATCTCGGCTCACTGCAAGCTCCGCCTCCCGGGTTCACGCCATTCTGCTCCAACCTCCTGAGTAGCTGGGACTACAGGCGCCCGCCACCACGACCGGCTAATTTTTTTTGTATTTTAGTGGAGATGGGGTTTCACCGTGTTAGCCAGGATGGTCTCGGTCTCCTGACCACGTGATCCGCCCATCTCAGCCTCCCAAAGTGCTGGGATTTACAGGCGTGAGCCACTGCGCCGGGCCTAATTTTGTATTTTTAATAGAGACAGGATTTCACTATGTTGGCCAGGATGGTCTCAATCTCTTGACCTCATGATCCACCTGCCTCGGCCTCCCAAAATGTTGGGATTACAGGCATAAGCCACTGTGCCTGGCCTTATACTTTTTATATATAGTATATGTTGGAAAAATGTGAAGAGAGTCATTTCTAACTAATGAATCATCTAAAATTTGTTCTTGTTTTTAAATATTAGTAATAAAATAAATTGAAACAGTTTTGATATTTTAAAAAGAAGATAACCATGGAGAAATGTGACATCTAATTCTATAAGTTCTATAAGAAGGGTTGGCCAGGTTCGGTGACTCACACCTGTAATCCCAGCACTTTGGGAGGCCAAGGTGGGCAGATCACCTAAGGTCAGGAGTTCAAGACAAGTCTGACCAACATGGAGAAACCCTGTCTCTACTAAAAATACAACATTAGCTGGGCATGGTGGCTCATGCCTGTAATCTCAGCTACTTAGGAGGCTGAGGCAGGAGAATCACTTCAACCCAGGAGGCGGAGGTTGCGGTGAACCGAGATCATTCCACTGCACTCCAGCCTGGGCAACAAGAGCGAAACTCTGTCTCTAAATAAATAAATAAATAAATAAAAAGAAGGGTTTAGCCCAGGCGCAGTGACTCACGCCTGTAATCCCAACTCTTTGGGAGGCCGAGGCAAGCAAATCACTTGAGGTCAGGAGTTCAAGACCAGCCTGGCCAAGATGGTGAAACCCTATCTCCACTAAAAATACAAATATTAGCTGGGCATGGTGGTGTGGCACCTTTAATCCCAGCTACTCGGGAGGCTGACACAAGAATCACTTGAACCCAGGAGGTGGTGGTTGGAGGTTGCAGTGAGCCAAGATCATGCTACTGCACTCTAGCCTGGCCAACAAAGGAAGGCTACATCTCAAAAAAAAAAAAAGAGAAAAGAAAAAAGAAAGGTTTGCTATCATTTTTATCTACCATTTTCTTGTGTGGTATAAACTGACACTTGGATTAGATTATAAAAATTCACACTATGGGCTGGGCATGATGACTCATGCCTATAATTCCAGTACTTTGGGACACCAAGGCAGGAGGATCCCTTGAGCCCAGAAGTTTGAGGTTGCAGTGAGCTATGTCCAGACTGGGTGACAGAGCGAGACCCCATCTCTAAAACGGGAAGATTAAAAGAAAAAAAAAAGTTCATTAATTAACTTGGTAATAAATCCATTACATGTTAACATAAAACTTTTTTTTTTTTTGAGATGGAGTCTTACTCTGTCACCCAGGCTGGAGTACAGTGATGTGATCTCGACTCATGGCAACCTTCACCTTCCAGATTCAAGCAATTTCCCTGTCTCAGCCTCCCAAGTGGCTGGGATTACAGGTACACACCACCACACCTGACTAATTTTTTTGTATTTTTAGTAGAGATGGAGTTTCACCATGTTGGCCAGAATGGTCTCAAACTCCTGATCTCAGGCAATTCACCTGTCTCGGCCTCCCAAAGCACTGGGATTACAGGCATGAGCCACCACACCTGGCCAACATAAAACATTTTTATAAAAAATACATATCAGACTGGGTGTGGTGGCTCATGCGTGTAATCCCAGCACTTTGGGAGGCTGAGGCCAGTAGATCACTTGAGGTCAGGAGATTGATACCAGCCTAGACAATGTGGTGAAACCCCCATCTCTACTAAAAATACAAAAATTAGCCAGGCATGGTGGTGCACACCTGTAATCCCAGCTACTTGGGAGGCTCAGGCACAAGAATCACTTAAACACCAGAGGCAGAGGTTGTAGTGAACCGAGATTGTGTCACTGCCCTCCAACCTGGGCAACAGAGCAGTGAGAGCCTGTCTCAAAAAAACCCAAAAAACAAACAAACTGTATATATATATCTTCAAGGTTAAAAAATGGTGCAAAGAAGAGCATTGTTTTATATTTTTTTCAACTCTCTTTAACTTCTGGCTTAATAGAAGACAGCTGCATTCTCATTTTTTTTTTTAGACGGTATCTTGCTCTATCACCCAGGCTGGAGTGCAGTGGCGTGACCTCGGCTTACTGCAACCTCTGCCTCCTGGGTTCAAGCAATTCTTCCACCTCAGCCTCCTGAGTAGCTGGGACTACAGGCATGCACCACCATGCCCAGCTAATTTTTTTTTTTTTTTTTTTTTTTTGAGAGGGAGTCTCGCTCTGTCACCCAGGCTGGAGTGCAGTGGCCGGATCTCAGCTCACTGCAAGCTCCGCCTCCCGGGTTCACGCCATTCTCCTACCTCAGCCTCCCGGGTAGCTGGGACTACAGGCGCCGCCACCTCGCCCAGCTAGTTTTCTTTTTGTATTTTTTAGTAGAGACGGGGTTTCACCGTGTTAGCCAGGATGGTCTCGATCTCCTGACCTTGTGATCCGCCCGCCTCGGCCTCCCAAAGTGCTGGGATTACAGGCTTGAGCCACCGCGCCTGGCTTATTTTTTTTGTTTTTTTTTTGAGAGGGAGTCTTGCTCTGTCGCCCAGGCTGGAGTGCAGTGGCCGGATCTCAGCTCACTGCAAGCTCCACCTCCCGGGTTTACGCCATTCTCCTGCCTCAGCCTCCCGAGTAGCTGGGACTACAGACGCCGCCACCTCGCCCAGCTAGTTTTTTTTTTTGTATTTTTAGTAGAGACAGGGTTTCACCATGTTAGCCAGGATGGTCTCAATCTCCTGACCTCGTGATCCGCCAGCCTCGGCCTCCCAAAGTGCTGGGATTACAGGCTTGAGCCACTGCGCCCGGCTTGTATTTTTGTAAAGACAGAGTTTCAGCATGTTGGCCAAGCTGCTCTTGAACTCCTGACCTCAGGTGATCTGGCCACCTCAGTCTCCCAAAGTGCTAGGTTTACAGGCGTGAGCCACTGCACCCAGCTGACAGCTGCATTCTTACATCTACTTCATTCTGTCTGTTACAATATGTACTTGTAGAAGGAAAGAGTATTATAATAACTTTTTCCAGTAACAATGAGTATTCTTCTTTGATACTACACAAAAATTTGACAAGTGATAATTTCTTTTTTCTTTTTTTTTAGACGGAGTCTCACCCTGTTGCCCAGACTGGAGTGCAGTGGTGCAATATTGGCTCACCACAACCTCTGCCTCCTTGGTTCAAGTGATTCTCCTGCTTCAGCCTCCCAAGTAACTGGGGCTACAGGCATGTGCCACCATGCCCAGCTAATTTTTGTACTTTTAGTAGAGACGGGGTTTCACCATGTTGGCCAGGCTGATCTTGAACTCCTGACCTCAGATGATCCGCCTACTTTGGCCTCCCAAAGTGCTGGGATTAATGTGTAAGCCACTGCGCCGGCTGACAAATGGTAATTTCTTTTTTTTTTTTTTGAGATGGAGTCTCGCTCTGTTGCCCAGGCTGGATTGTGGTAGTGCGATCTGGGCTCACTTCATGCTCCGCCTGCCGAGTTCATGCGATTCTCTTGCCTCAGCCTCCTGAGTAGTTGGGACTACAGGTGTCCGCCACCACACCTGGCTAATTTTTTTCTTTCTTTTTTTTTTTCTTTTTTTGTATTTTTAGTAGAGACGCAATTCCACCATGTTAACCAGGGTGGTCTCGATCTCCTAACCTTGTGATCCGCCCACCTTGGCCTCCCAAAGTGCTGGGATTACAGGCATGAGCCACTGCGCCAGGCCAACAAGTGGTAATTTCTTAAAAGTTAGTTGCACGAAGGCAGGAGGATTGCTTGAGGCCAGGAGTTTGAGACCAGCCTGGGCAATATAACAAAACTGCACCTCTACAAAAAACTAAAGAATTAGGCACGGTTGTGTGCACCTGTAGTCCTAGCTACTCAAGAGGCTGAGGACGGAGGATTGCTTGAGCCTAGGAGTTCAAGGCTGCACTGAGCTATGATCATACCACTGCAGTCTAGCCTGGGCAACAGAAAAAGACCCTGTCTCAAAAAAAAAAAAAAAAAAAAAGAGAAAAAGTTAGTTGCAATGAGGAATTTGAAATCACATCAGTGAATTTTTGTATTCTGTGACCTTAAAACCCATTGATCTTTCACTTTGAATTGTTTTACTTGTGCATGACTTTATAACATCAAACACTGGTCATTTGGAAAGTATTGGTTCGGCCGGGCGCGGTGGCTCAAGCCTGTAATCCCAGCACTTTGGGAGGCCGAGACGGGCAGATCACCTGAGGTCAGGAGATCGAGACCATCCTGGCTAACACGGTGAAACCCCGTCTCTACTAAAAAA
>NC_045434.1:88710678-88717548 GCF_002776525.5 Piliocolobus tephrosceles
CGGGGCGCAAAGCTCGCCCAGAGCGGAGACCCCGCCCCCCCCCCCCCCCGGGGGGGAAAGAGAGAAACACACCAAAAAAAAAAAAAAAAAAAAAAAAAAAGAAAGTATTGGTTCACCAAATTGTATAGGTCATCTAAATATTGATGCATTTTATTATACAATATCAAAAAATCACATTCATTAATATTACCACTTATTTCATCAGAAAAGTCTTTAATGTAAGTTATCAAGTTGCTGGCAGTGGTTATAGATTTTCCAAAATTCTAATTTTTGCTTGAAAGCTCAAATTGTAATTGATAATTGGCAATAAATACTGTCAGTTGGCTGGGCGCGGTGGCTCCCGCCTGTAATCCCAGCACTTTGGGAGGCCGAGGCAGGCAGATCACCTGAGGTCAGGAGTTCGAGAACAGCCTGGCCAACATGGCGAAACCCCATCTCTACTAAAAGTACAGAAAAATTAGTCGGACGTGGTGGCGCATGCCTGTAATCCCGGCTACTCGGAAGGCTGAGACAGAGAGTTGCTTGAACCTGGGCGGTGGAGGTTAGCAGTGAGCCAAGATCTCGCCACTGCACTCTGGCCTGGGCAACAAGAGCGAGGCTCCATCTCAAAAAATAATAATAATAAATAAATGAATAAAATAAAAAATGAACAAAGTGAGCTGCCACTCACTTTGTGCTACTCACTTTTGTGTGGCTCGCGCCTGTAATCTCAGCACTTTGGGAAGCCAAGGTGGGCAGATCACCTGAAGTCAGGAGTTCAAGACCAGCCTGGCCAGCATCTCTCTACTAAAAATACAAAAATCAGCCGGATATGGTGGTGGGTGCTTGTAATTGTGGATACTTGGGAGGCAGAGGCAGGAGAATCACTTGTACCTGGGAGGCAGAGGTTGCAGGGAGCCGAGATCACACCATTGCACTCCAACCTGGGTGACAAGAGCAAAACTCTGTCTCAAAAATAAAATAATAATAAAATAAAATGATGTTCCATGATAAAAGCAGTTATTTTATTTTTATTTTTATTTTTTGAGACGGAGTCTCGCTCTGTCGCCCAGGCTGGAGTGCAGTGGCACAATCTCAGCTCACTGCAAGCTCCGCCTCCAGGGTTCACAGCATTCTGCCTCAGCCTCCCGAGTAGCTGGGACTATAGGCGTCTGCCACCACGCCTGGCTAAGTTTTTTTTTTTTTTTTTTTGGATTTTCAGTAGAGACAGGGTTTCACCATGTTAGCCAGGATGGTCTCGATCTCCTGACCTGGTGGTCTGCCTGCCTGGGCCTCCCAGAGTGTTGGGATTACAGGCATGAGCCACCGCGCCTGGCCAAAAGCAGTTATTTTAGCTTGCAACTTAATCATGTAGTGCTTTTTCTCAAGAAAACCATCATGTTTCAGTAAGCAGCAGAAGTAATTTAAGTCAGCTAGGCACAGTGGCTCACGCCTGTAATCCCAACACTTTGGGGTTCTATTGCTATGGAAAGATCATGCAGAATGGTGGGTACAGTATAATTGTCATTTGAGCAAAAGGGTAGAGGAGAGTCCGGGTGTGGTGGCTCATGCCTGTAATCCTAACACTTTGGGGGCCCAAGGTAGGTCGATCGCTTGAGCCCAGCAGTTTGAGACCAGCCTGAGTAATATTGTAAATCCCCATCTCTATAAAAAATACAAAAATTAGCTGGGCATGGTGGTGTGTGCTTGTAGTCGCAGCTACTTGGGAAGCTGAGATGGGAGGATCCCATGAGCCCAGGAGGTCAGGACTGCAGTGAGCTGTGATTGTGCCCACTGCACTCCAGCCTGGGTGACAGAGTGAAACCATGTCTCAAAAAAAAAAAGTGCTTTATGTATACTTCCCATTTTGTAACACATAAATTATAAACATATATTCAGGTGTTGAGATTTAATAAAATTAATAATTTTTACTGTGTCATCCAGGACACTCCTAAGTAGAACTGGCAATTTTCCCTTGAGATTACATGGCAGTGAAGAATACAATAACCAGTAGCACAGTCTGATTCATGCTAAGGCACCAGCAGTTATACCCACTGTTGCATTTGTACCGTCAGTGCTAATGTAAACATGGAAAAAGAAAAAAGGCAAATAATGTTTTTGTATTATAATAAAAATAGTTCTGACCTCATAGATCCCTAAAAGGGTATCAGGGACCACCAGGGGTCCACAAACCATACTTTTTGAACTACTGGCCTAAGCAGATCAGTGTTTAAGCAGTAAAGGCTTGTTCTTAAGTTTTTTCTTTTTTTTTTTTAAGTCAAGATCTGGCTGTATCACCCAGGCTAGAGTGCAGTGGTGCAATCTCAGCTCGTTGCAACCTCCATCTCCTGAGCTGAAGTTATCCTCCCATCTTAGCCTCCCAATTAGCTGAGATTATAGGCATGCACCACCATGCCCAGCTAATTTTTATCTTTTTAAAAATTATTATTTTATTTTTTCGAGATAGTGTCTCGCTCTGTCGCCCAGACTGGAGTGCAGTGGCGCAATCTCGGCTCATTGCAACCTCCGCCTCCCAGGTTCAAGCGATTGTCCTGCCTCAGTCTCCCAAGTAGCTGGGACTACAGATGCGTGCTACCACATCTGGCTAATTTTTGTTTTTTTAGTAGAGACAGGGTTTCACTGTGTTGGCCAGGCTGGTCTCAAACTCCTGAC
Organism: Piliocolobus tephrosceles; assembly: GCF_002776525.5. Classification (NCBI taxonomy): domain Eukaryota; kingdom Metazoa; phylum Chordata; class Mammalia; order Primates; family Cercopithecidae; genus Piliocolobus; species Piliocolobus tephrosceles. Next base: position 88,713,331 of record NC_045434.1, read on the forward strand.
CTCAGGTGATCTGCCTGCCTCGGCCTCCCAAAGTGCTGGGATTACAGGCTTGAGCCGCCGCGCCCAACCAATTTTTGTATTTTTCGTGAGACAGGGTTTCACCATTTTGCCTAGGCTGGTCTCAAACTTGTGAGCTCAAGTAATCCTTCTACTTCGACCTCCCAAAGTGCTGGGATTACAGTCCCAAGCCACTGCACCCCTCTTTGTCTCCTTAAATTTTAAGCATGATTATATCATTACTGCATCTTAACCTAGTTTTTATCTTCTGACTATGGTGTAATAGTTTGGGCTGGGTGCGGTGGCTCACGCCTGTAATCCCAACACTTTGGGAGGCTGAGGCGGGTGGATCACTTGAGGTCAGGAGTTCGAGACCAGCCTGGCCAACATGGTGAAACCCCGTCTCTACTAAAAATACAAAATTAGCCGGGCATGATGGCGGGTGCCTGTAATCCCAGCTACTCAGGAGGCTGAGGCAAGAGAATCTCTTGAACCCGGGAGGCAGAGGTTGCACTGAGTCGAGGTCACACCACTGCACTCCAGCCTGAGCAATACAGTAAGACTCAGTCTCAAAAAACAAAAAAAAAGAGAGAGCGATACAGTTTTATTTGGAAACCTTGATGTGTCCTATTTCAGTGTGCCATCCAAAGACCTACAAACCTCCAGAGAGAGCAGTTAGTTGCTAATAAGGGCTCTCATAATTTCCGTCAAGCAGTAGTTTCACAGGTGGGCATCCATCTTGCTCCCTTCCTGGAAATCAAACTACATAATTTATTATTTTGTATTACGTTCCTTAAAATAATATTGTACCTTTCTTCATTTCAGGGGAATGAAATGGTGTTTTGTTGTTGTTGTTGAGACGGAGTCTCGCTCTGTCGCCCAGGCTGGAGTGCACTGGCCGGATCTCAGCTCACTGTAAGCTCCGCCTCCCAGGTTCACGCCATTCTCCTGCCTCGGCCTCCCAAGTAGCTGGGACTACAGGCGCCCGCCACCTCACCCGGCTAGTTTGTTGTATTTTTTTTAGTAGAGACGGGGTTTCACTGTGTTAGCCAGGATGGTCTTGATCTCCTGACCCCATGATCCGCCCGTCTCAGCCTCCCAAAGTGCTGGGATTACAGGCTTCAGCCACCGTGCCCGGCCTTGAAATGGTGTTTTATCGATTCCTTAAATTAGAAAGGTCGTAGTGTGTTGCAGATATTTCCAGAGTATTTCTGGGGATTGAAAGTACTAGAACTATGTATAAGGGCTTGAAACATTCCCAACTATTTTATTGCTTGTGTTAGATGAGGTAGAAAGGAAGTGACCTACCAGTCAACTTGGGATGTATATTATATACATTCAAATATAAGAAGTCTTCTAAAAAAATGTATTGGCAGCTTTCCTTATGTTTGAGTTATAGCTACCTGAAAACTTTTGTTCCTATGCATAAAGATGTCTTTGGTGGACTTGGGAAAGAGGTTGCTAGAGGCAGCAAGAAAAGGCCAAGATGATGAAGTGAGAACATTGATGGCAAACGGCGCCCCATTCACCACAGACTGGGTAAGCTTAGAGGAAAGGTCTCTTAATTATTTCCATTGTATGCTTTACCAACCTTTTTCTTAAAGGCTAACAGACTTTATTGGTTTTTCTTCACTCCCTTTCTACCTCATATCCCTTTCAAGAGTTTTATTTTCTTTGTCTTATCTGAATATGTGGTTTTCTTTTTCTTTTAGTTTTCCAAATTGAGAGTCTTCTGTGGATATATAGGTGATAATTGTAAGGTATTATATACTTGTGATTTTCTATAATTTTTTTAGAGTATTTTCTAAAGGTTTAACTGCCTCTGGAGTGTACTTGCATTATAGACTTCTGTAATTAGGTAGAAATTAAATAAAATCAATATAATAAGAATGAATTTCTAGACTAATAAACTCCTTGTTTCCTTTTCTGTAATATGCCCTGGTTAATAAGAAATTGTCTAGGCTGAGCGTGGTGGCTCACAACTGTAATCCCAGCACTTTGGGAGTCCAAGGTGGGCAGATCACCTGAGGTCAGGAGTTCGAGACCAGCCTGCTAACATGGCGAAACCCCATTTCTACTAAAAATACAAAAAATTAGCCAGGCATGGTAGTGCATGCCTGTAATCCCAGCTACTTGGGAGGCTGAGGCAGGAGAATCGCATGAACTCGGGAGGTGGGGGTTGCAGTGAGCTGAGATTGTGCCATTGCACTCCAGCTTGGAAACTCCGTCTCAAAAAAAAAAAAAAAAAAAAGTCATGTAGCTGTTCTGTTTCCTTTACCACTGTTAAAAAACATTAAAGGCTGGGCACGGTGGCTCACACCTGTAATCCCAGCACTTTGGGAGGCCGCGGTGGGCAGATCACGAGGTCAGGAGATCGAGACCATCCTGGCTAACAGGGTGAAACCCTGTCTCTACTAAAAATACAAAAAAATTAGCCGTGCATTGTGGCGGGTGCCTGTAGTCCCAGCTACTCGGGAGGCTGAGGCAGGAGAATGGTGTGAACCTGGGAGGTGGAGGTCGCAGTGAGCCGAGATCGTGCCACTGCACTCCAGCCTGGGAGACAGCGAGACGCCGTCTCAAAAAAAAAAAAAAAAAAAATTAGAGAGGAAGGTGTAATTTAGCCTCAACCATCTTGGAGACCAAAGAGCTTCAGAAGAAACAGGTCCGGGTTATAATGTGGGCTTTCTTAGCAGTCACTGATTTTGTATGCATTGCCAAATTTTAACAATTTCAATGAATGAATGACCTCTATTCTGGAGTGATTGAGAGGCCAACAGATTCTTAGCACTTCACAAAAAGAAAGAAAAGGAAACCCATGATATTAGCATTTCTATAAATAGACCTGGAAAGAACAATGTGAATTAAATTCAGTCAGACAGAGAGGCTGAAAATATGAAAAAGCAAAGAATAAACTAAACAGGCTTAAAATAAAGAGCATAACAAAAAGAAGGGAATAGATCTCTGGCCAAAGTGGATGGTGATAGATAACTCTTACAAGATTTACACTGGGATGACAGACTTACTTATTGCTGTTGATACATCATTGCTAAATTTTTATTGCCTCTTCATCTCATCATCATTCGTTTTGCCCTGCTTTACTGTGGCAAAAAACTTTTCTTCCAATCAGTCAAATTTGTACCTCAAATTCCACATGTAACTTTCTAGTCTCTACCCTTTTTCTTTTTTAAAATTTACTTTATTTATTTATTTATTTATTTATTTATTACGGGATAAGGTCTCTCTATGTTGCCCAGGCTGGTCTTGATCTCTTGGGCTCAAGCAGTCCTCCTGTCTTGACCTCCCAAAGTGCTGGGATTGCAGGCATGAGCCACCACATCCACCCTGATCCTTGTTTTTTTTTTAACCTTCTAAACGCTGCGTAAAGTCACGTCCTTTAGGGAACCTTACTTGATAAATCCACCTGACATAAAGCCATTATACTTAGCACTTAATCAATTGGTGGTCTATTTATTTGTCCATTAGCATGTTAATTTTTTTTTTTTTTTTGAGACGGAGTTTCCGTCTGTCGCCCAGGCTGGAGTGCAGTGGCACAATCTCAGGTCACTGTAACCTCTGCCTCCCAGGTTCGAAGCAATTCTCCCTGCCTCAGCCTCCTGAGTAGCTGGGGTTACAGGTGCCCACTACCACCCCTGGCTAACTTTTTTTGTATTTTTTAGTAGAGATGGGGTTTCACCATGTTGGCCAGGCGGGTCTTGAACTCCTGACCTCAGGTGATCGGCCCACCTTGGCCTCCCAAAGTGCTGGGATTACAGGTGTGAGCCAGTGCACCCGGCCCCTGGCCTTTAATTTGTAATTTTAACCATTTTTTCAGTTTTATCTGCCCAACCAGATTCTCTCTTGAAGGACAAGAACCATACTTTGTTCATTTGTATCTCTCCAGTAATGATCTAGGACTCTGCACACAGTGGTTATTCAATGAGTATTATTTTTCCACAGCTTGGAACATCACCCCTCCACCTTGCAGCTCAGTATGGTCATTATTCCACAGCAGAAGTACTCCTTCGAGCAGGTGTTAGCAGGGATGCCCGGACTAAAGTAGACAGGACCCCCTTGCACATGGCTGCTGCGGATGGACATGCACACATCGTGGAACTGCTCGTTCGGGTAAAGCAAGAATATTGGCAAGGTTATGTTGTAAAAAAGACATCCACTTTCCTGTTTTCTTAAATGGGTACTAGGAAATGACTTGGGAAGGATTAA
>NC_045434.1:88722548-88723223 GCF_002776525.5 Piliocolobus tephrosceles
CCAGGAGACACAGCAAGACTCCGTCTCAAAAAAAAAAAAAAAAAAAGAGATCAAGTCTCACACTGTCACCAGGCTGGAGTGCAGTGGTGCAATCTTGGCTAATTGTAACCTCCGCCTCCTGGGTTCAAGTGATTCTCCTACCTCAGCCTCCAAAGTAGCTGGGATTACAGGTGCCTGCCACCATGCTCAGATATTTTTTGTGTGTGTTTTTAGTAGAGACAGGGTTTCACTCTGTTGGCCAGGCTGGTCTCAAACTCCTGACCTTGTGATCTGCCTGCCTCAGACTCCCAAAGTGCAGGAATTATAGGTGTGAGCCACCGTGCCTGGCCCTAAAACAATTTTTTAAATTTGAGACAGGGTTTCACTCTTTTGCACTGGCTGGAGAGCAGTGGCATGATCGTAGCTCACTGCAGCTTTCAACACCTGGGTTCAAGCAATCCTACTGCCTCAGCCTCCAAAGTAGCTAGGAGGACTACAGGCATCCAGCACCACGCCCAGCTAATTTATTTTTGTTTTTATTTTTTGTAGAGAATAGGATCTCCTATTGCCCAGCCCAGGCTGGCCTTGAACTCCTGGCCTCAAACAATTCTCCTACCTCAGCCTCCCAACACTGGGATTACAGGTGTGGGGTTACTGTGCTTAGCCAGTTTTTTTTTTGTTTTTTTTTTTTTTTTT
>NC_045434.1:88723323-88742616 GCF_002776525.5 Piliocolobus tephrosceles
GGGGTTTCACGGTGTTAGCCAGGATGGTCTCGATCTCCTGACCTTGTGATCCACCCGTCTCGGCCTCCCAAAGTGCTGGGATTACAGGCTTGAGCCACCGCGCCTGGCCTAGCCAGTTTTTTAAATTTTTTTTTCTTTTTTTTTTTGAGACGGAGTCTGGCTCTGTTGCCAGGCTGGAGTGCAGTGGCGCAATACTAGCTCACTGCAGCCTCTGCCTCCCAGGTGCAAGTGATTCTCCTGCCTCAGCCTCCCAAGTAGCTGGGACTACAGGCGTGCTCCACCATGCCCAGCTAATTTTTGTTTTTTTGTTTTGTTTTTGAGACAGAGGCTCGCGCTGTCTCCCTGGCTGGAGGGCAGTGGCACCATCTCGGCTCACTGCAAGCTCCGCCTCCCGGGTTCCCGCCATTCTCCTGCCTCAGCCTCCCTAGTAGCTGGGACTACAGGCGCCCGCAACCGCGCCCAGCTAATTTTTTGTATTTTTAGTAGAGACCAGGTTTCAGCGTGGTCTTGATCTCCTGACCTTGTGATCCACCCGCCTTGGCCTCCCAAAGTGCTGGGATTACAGGCGTGAGCCACCGCGCCCGGCCAATTTTTGTATTTTTAGTAGAGATGGGGTTTCACCGTGTTGGCCAGGATGGTCTCCATCCTTTGACCTTGTGATCTGCCCACCTCGGCCTCCCAAAGTGCTGGGATTATAGGCATGAGCCACCGCACCCGACCATTTTTTAAAAATCATATTTAAAAAAAAAAAATTACAGATGAGGTCTCACTACGTTGACCAGGCTGGTCTCAGACTCCTGGCCTCAAGTGATCCTTCCATCCTCACCCTTCCAAAGTGCTGAGATTATAGGCGTAAGCCATTGCTCCCAGCCTAGTTTTCCAATTTATTATTATTATTATTATTATTATTATTGGTCTTTTTTTTTTTTTTTTTTTTTTTGGAGACAGGGGTCTCACTCTGTCACCCAGGCTGGAATGCGGTGGTATGATTTCGGCTCACTGCAGCCTCCACCGCCCAGGCTCAAGAGAGCCACCCACACCTCACCCTCCCCTTTAGCTGGGACTACAGGCACGTACTACCACTCCCGGCTAATGTTTTGAATTTTTTGTAGAGGCATGTTTTTTCATCATACTCCCCAAGCTCATCTTGAACTCCTGAGTTCCAGCTTTTCTAATTTTTTCAAGGCTAAACAGACTTACTGATTTTTCTTCTTTCCCTTTCTGAAGGTATTCTCTGCACTTATGCCTATTTATTCAGGCACTTGGCTCTCTATTAATAAATGCAACAAAAATCTGTTCCTTCCCTCTTTGTCTTCCATCTGTTTAATTTCCCAATGATGTCCTTAGAGGACCCACTCGTTGAAAGTATTATGTCTGTCAGCATTTAGGAGAATTTGAGAAATGTTTTTCCCTTTGATATTCCTTAAATGTGATCTAGATTTGAGTACATAATATCTATGGAAATCCTCTGTATTTGATGATGGGATGTTGCACCTGTGCTCCTATAACCACTGTTTGTTGAAAAAAATGCTTTTCTGTGACAGAATGGTGCAGATGTGAATGCCAAGGACATGCTGAAGATGACAGCTTTGCATTGGGCCACAGAGCGCCACCATCGAGATGTTGTAGAGTTACTTATCAAATATGGAGCTGATGTCCATGCTTTCAGCAAATTTGATAAATCTGCCTTTGACATAGCTCTGGAGAAAAACAATGCTGAGATTTTGGTCATCCTCCAGGTGTGGTTCTTTTTATACTCTCCAGAGTATACGTCAATTGAAGTTAAGGATTTTTTTGTGGGAGTTGAATCAAAACTGAATTTTCCCTATCTTATTAAAATAGCATTTCTAATATGTCTCAATCTTGTGACTCAGTGTCACTATATATATCATATATATTATATATATAGCATAAACATAACCTATATATATTATATACATTAATGGGATACTGCGCCCGGCTGTGTCCCATTAATTTCTGTTTCCCACCCCCCACTCCGAGATGGAGTCTCACTTTGTCGCCCAGGCTGGAGTGCAATGACACGATCTCGGCTCACTGCTCGGATTCAAGTGATTCTTCCTCCTCAGCCTCCCGAGTAGCTGGGATTACAGGCACCTGCCATCATGCCCAGCTGATTTTTGTATTTTTGTAGAGATGGGTTTCACCATGTTGGCCAGGCTGGTCTTGAACTCCTGACCTCAGGTGATCCGCCTGCCTCGGCCTCCCAAAGTGCTGGGATTACAGGCATGAGCAACTGTGCCCGGCCTGCCCATTAATTTCTTAAGCCAGCACATCAGGGAACAATAGGACAGGGGATATAAAAATTAACACGACATGGGCCAGGCGTGGTTGCTCATGCCTGTAATCCCAGCACTTTGGGAGGCCGAGGCAGATGGATCACCTGAGGTCAGGAGTTCGAGACCAGCCTGGCCAATATGGCGAAACCCCGTTTCTACTAAAAATGCAAAACAAATTAGCCGGTCATGGTGGTATGTGCCTGTAATCCCAGCTACTTGGGAGGCCGAAGCAGGATAATTGCTTGAACCTGGGAGGCAGAGGTTGCAGTGAGCCAAGATCACGCCACTGCATTCGAGCCTGGGCGACAAGCAGGATTCCATCTCAAAAAAAAAATTAATATGACATGAAGTGTTCAAAGCATGATAAAAGACAGGAAATAAAATATTATAATATTGCATGATAAATAGATATCTAGTAAGTGCTATGGGAGCACAAAGGAGGGAATAGTAGGTTTTGAACGGAATATTGAAGTAGGCAGAGAAGTGAGAAAACTATATTCTAGGCTAGAATAAGAGCAAATCAAAGACACAGAGGTGTGAAAGAACATGGAATGTTCAAGAAAAAGTAGTTGAGTGATGAGAGAATGGGCAAAGGAAGCAGAGTTTGGGAGTGGCAGATGCTAAGCTTGAAAGTTAGACTGGATTCTGAATGTAGGGATGCTTTATAGCATGTGAAGGAGTTTGAACTGTTATGTGAGTGATGGATTTGGATAGAAGTTTTTAAATAGAGGACTGATATGATTAAATTTGTTTTAAAAAGATGATGTGACACACAGATGAGAGAGAGACACTTAATGCTAAATAACTATATGGTGACTTTCATTAGGCCAGGCAAGGGCCAATGAGAAATTGAACCAAGGAAGTGCTACTATTTCACCATGTAGCAGTACTACTCTTCCCTCCTGTGTGCTCCCATAGCACTTACTAGATGTCTATCATGCGATATTATAATATTTTATTTCCTATCTTTAATTTTATCATGCTGTGAGCACTTCATGTCCTAATGGAGGATAAAGGAAAAGGGCAAATTCAAGAAGGAATTTAGGCCAGGCACGGTAGCTCACACCTGAAATCCTAGCACTTTGGGAGGCCGAGGCGGGTGAATCACCTGAGGTCAGGAGTTCAAGCCCAGTCTGGCCAACATGGTGAAACCTCATCTTTACTAAAAATACAAAAATTAGCTGGTTTGGTGGTGGGTGCCTGTAATCCCAGCTACTTGGGAGATGGAGGCAGCAGGTTGAACTTGGGAGGTGGAGGTTGTAGTGAGCTGAGATCATGCCATTGTACTCAAGCCTGGGAGACAGAGTGAGACACTCAAAAAAAACCAAGAAGGGGCCGGACGCGGTGGCTCAAGCCTGTAATCCCAGCACTTTGGGAGGCCGAGACCGGCAGATCACTAGGTCAGGAGATTGAGACCATCCTGGCTAACCTGGTGAAACCCTGTCTCTACTAAAAAATACAAAAAACTAGCCAGGCGAGGTGGCAGGCGCCTGTAGTCCCAGCTACTCGGGAGGCTGAGGCAGGAGAATGGTGTAAACCCGGAAGGCGGAGCTTGCAGTGAGCTGAGATCCGGCCACTGCACTCCAGCCTGGGTGACAGAGCCAGACTCCGTCTCAAAAAAAAAAAACAAACAAACCAAGAAGGAATTTGACAATATCCAAAGAATGGATAACCTGTTTCAATTGAAGCTCTTAGTCAAGGGGCTAATTATATATGAAAAATAGTCATTTCTGGCTGGGCACGGTGGCTCATACCTATAATCTTAACACTTTGGGAGGCCAAGGAGGGTGGATTGCCTGAGCTCAGGAGTTCAAGGCCAGCCTGGGCAACTCGATGAAACCCTGTCTCTACTAAAATACAAAAGAAATTAGCCGGGCGTGGCAATGTGCGCCTGTAGTCCCAGCTACTTGGGAGGCTGAAGCAGGAACCGTGGAGGTGGAGGTTGCACCACTGCACTCCAGCGTGGGTGACAGAGCAGGACTCTGTCTCCAAAAAAAAAGGGAAAGAAAGAGAAAGCAAGCAAGCAAGCCATTTCTGCTGCATTTTCAGTATTTTTTTTTTCTAACTGACAGGTGGTCTATAGACTGGTTAGCCCCTTCAACTTTCAGTTCTTTGTTTAGAGCCCTTTCATAACTGGACTTTTTAAAGTAGTGATTATGTTTGCAGAAAATTGCTTCTGAAAGTAATAAAATAAAGATAAGCTTCTTTTCACCATAATTGAACAGATATCCCTGGAAGCAAAAGTACAGCATATGGAGCGAGACTTTAAAATCTGGCACTTATTTGCTTGTTATATATTCTCTTAGGAATTTCTTCAGTGGCAGAATGGAACAAGTAGTTGGATAAAACTCTAGAGAATATTGTTCTCTGTAGATACTCTGCAGGGATCTCTTGCTAACACACTGACTTGTAGATAATTAATCACAAAATATTAGTGCTGGAAATTACTTTTTATTTTTTATTTTTATTTTTATTTTTTTATTTTTGAGATTGAGTCTCACTCTGTTGCCCAGGCTGGAGTGCAGTGATGTGAGTTTTAGCCAGGATGGTCTCGATCTCCTGACCTTGTGATCCACCCGCTTCGGCCTCCCAAAGTGCTGGGATTATAGGCGTGAGCCACCGCGCCCAGCTGGAAATTACTTTTTAGACTATTCAGATCAACTCCCTCATTTTTCTTTTTTTTTTTTGAGATGGAGTCTCGCTCTGTCACCCAGGCTGGAGTGCAGTGGCCGGATCTCAGCTCACTACAAGCTCCGCCTCCCGGGTTCACGCCATTCTCCTGCCTCAGCCTCCCGAGTAGCTGGGACTACAGGCGCCCGCCACCTCGCCCAGCTAGTTTTTTGTATTTTTTAGTAGAGACGGGGTTTCACCGTGTAGGCCAGGATGGTCTCGATCTCCTGACCTTGTGATCCGCCTGCCTCGGCCTCCCAAAGTGCTGGGATTACAGGCTTGAGCCACCATGCCCGGCCTTTCTTTTTTCTTTTTTTGAGACGGAGTCTCACTCTGTCACCCAGGCTGGAGTATAATGATGCTATTTTGGCTCACTGCAGTCTTGGCCTCCTGGGTTCAAGCAATTCTCCTGCCTCAGCCTCCTGAGTAGCTGGGATTACAAGCACCCGCCACCACGCCCAGCTGATACTTTTGTATTTAGTAGAGACAGGGTTTCACCATGTTGGCCAGGCTGGTCTCAAACTCCTGACCTCAAGTGATCCACCTGCCTCAGCCTCCCAAAGTGGTGAGATTACAGGCATGAGCCACTGCACCTGGCCTGACTCCCTCATTTTTCAAATGAAAAAAACAAGATTCATAGAGGTTAAATGAATTGTCTAGAATTTTTTGCAAATAATACACCTTTGCTTTCCTGAAGTAGAAACAAGCTTTGGAAAGCAACCTAACAACTCTGTTGGCCTGGTCTGAAAAAAAAGGTAGTCTTAATGAGAACTCTGATCTCCGGTGGGAGATTGTATATGGGAACTAGTTATGATTGATAGAGCATTAGGGTGGGAGTGGAAAATGCTGTTCAGTAAGTGTGTAACTAAAGCTAGTAAGTGTTCTTGGGCTGGGCATAGTGGCTCAGGCCTGTAATCCTACCACTTTAGGAGGCCAAGGCGGGCGATTTGCCTGAGCCCAGGAGTTCTAGACCAACTTGGGCAACATGGCAAAACCCCGTATCTACTAAAAATACAAAAAATTAGCTGGGCGTAGTGGCATGTGCCTGTAATCCCAGCTGCTTGGGAGGCTGAGGCATTAGAATTACCTGAACCCAGGAAGCGGAGGTTGCAGTGAGCCGAGATCATGCCACTGCACTCCAGCCTGGTCAACAGAGTGAGGCTGTCTCAAAAAAAAAAAAAAAAAAGAAAGAAAGAAAGAAAAGAAAAGCTAATAAGTGTTCTGACTGAAATATCCTGCCTTGTTTGGTAGGAAGCAATGCAGAATCAGGTGAATGTTAATCCAGAGAGAGCCAACCCTGTGACTGACCCTGTGACTATGGCTGCTCCATTCATCTTCACATCGGGAGAGGTTATTAACCTCGCAAGCCTTGTTTCTTCAGCCAACACCAAAACAACCTCAGGTAATGTTCTGATAACATGAAATTTATTTTAGACTCAAAAATGAACAAAACCCTAGGTTTTCCAAGAGATGAATGGATACCCTTTCTAATACTCTATAATTAAAATATTGCCAAAGCAGAAGATTTGTAATAGATTTTAAAGCTAAGGTACTTATTCTTTCTGGGGAAGGGAAAAATCATACATAGGGGTTACAAAGGAATACTTATTGTGTTAAAAGTAGAATATTCTGGCTTGGGCACAGTGGCTCATATCTGTAATCCCAATGCTTTGGGAGGCCAAGGTGGGAAGATTGCTTGAGGCCACCCTGGTCTGGGCAACATAGAGAGACCCCATCCTCTACTAAAAATAAATTAGGTGGGCATGGTGATGCATACCTGTAGTCCCAGCTACTCAGGAGGCTGACATGGGAGGATCTCGTGAGCTCAGGAGTTGGACTTACTGTGAGTTATGATTGTGCCACTGCACTCTGGCCTGGGTGACACAGCAAGACCCTGTCTCTAAAAATAAAGGAAAATATTCTACAGATTAATCTATTGAAGGGTTATGCCTAGACCAAAAATGAAAATATGAAGGTGCTTTGACATGATACTGATAAGGGAAATAAACATTAATAGTTTAAAGCAGTAACAAAGCAGAATAAACATAAGTGGCTTTTGGAGTACTGATACAAAAGAGGTAAATGTGATTATCTGAATAAAGTATAAGAGTCTGGATTTGTTCTTGAGTACATATATAAAAAGAAAATAGCAGAGAAAACTACTTGGTGTTGATCTTTTGAAACCTGTATGTTTTTGACTCGGCGTGGTGCTCTTGCCTGTAGTCCCAGCACTTTGGGAGGCCGAGGCGGGTGGATCACCTGAGGTCAGAAGTTTAAGACCATCCTGGTCAACATGATGGAAGCCCATCTCTACTAAATATACAAAAATTAGCCGGATGTGGTGGCGGGTGCCTGTAATCCCAGCTACTTGGGAGGCTGAGGCAGGATAATCGCTTGAACCTGGGGAGGAGGAGGTTGCAGTGAGCCAAGATCGCGCCATTGCACTCTAGCCTGGGCAGCAAGAGTGAAGCTTCATCTCAAAAAAAAAAAAAAAAAGAAACCTGTATGTTTTCAACAAAACCATCTATCTAAATAAGAATGAATGAGTTTATTTTCAGCATCTCCTTTTTTTTTTCCTCCGAGGCAGAGTCTAGCTCTGTGTCCCAGGCTGGAGTGCAGTGGCATAATCTTGGCTTACTTCAACCTCTGCCTCTCGGGTTCAAGTGATTCTCCTGCCTCAGCCTCCTGAGTAGCTGGTCCTACAGGCGCATGCCACCACGCCCGGCTAATTTTTGTATTTTTGCTAGAGACGGGGTTTCACCGTGTTAGCCAGGATAGTCTCGATCTCCTGACCTCGTGATCTACCCGCATCAGCCTCCCAAAGTGCTGGGATTACAGGCATGAGCCACCGCCCCCAGCCTTTCAGTCAGCATCTCCTCTTACAGATATTTGTTTTACAATGAAATAACTTGTGTCCTCATTTAAATAAATTTTCCAATTGGCTATTGGTTTCTTTTTCTGTGTCTTTTATTTGAAATAACAGTATCCTCAGTTAAGTTTGTATAATGTCAAAGGAAAGATCTTGACTAAGCTATTGATATTGAGAGGTAGTGTGGTAAAAGAGAAGAAACAATGTATGTGATATACGTGGAATTTTGGAATCAGAATTGTGCTCAAATAATTATTGGTTTACTAGCTGCTTGACCCTAGGAAAACTTCGTACTTTTCTGTGCCTTGTTTACTTATCAGTAACATTGGGATATAATAATACCTACTTTAGGAGGTTGTTGTGAGAGTTTGAGAATTTGTATTTGAAGGTCCATTTGATACTAGGATTTCAATAATAGCTATTAAATGAAAACATAATTTCTTAGCAAAGTTTGACCCCAACATGCCCACCAGGGGGCAATAGTGATCTTCATTTTATAGCCTATCAACGGTTATTTAAAATAATTTTGCATTCACCTGGATGATACAAAAACTTTACATTAAATTTATATATACATGTAATCAGAACATTCACGATCTTTTGGATTCATATTGGTTCAGTCACACTGATTGAAACTTTTTTTTTGAGACGGAGTCTCACTCTGTCGCCTAGGCTGGAGTGCAGTAGCCCAATCTCGGTTCCCTACAACCTCCACCTCCTGGGTTCAAGCAATTCTTCTGCCTCAGCCTCCCGAGTAACTGGGACTACAGGCGCCTACCACCATACCCAGCTAATTTTTGTATTTGTAGTAGAGACGAGGTTTCACCATATTGGCCAGGCTGGTCTCGAACTCCTGACCTTGTGATCCACCTCTCTCGGCCTCACAAAGTGCTAGGATTACAGGCGTGAGCCACCGTGCCTGGCCAAAACAACTAGTTTACAGTCCAAAATTATTTTGTAGCCAATAAAGTTATATGCTTATGAACATGTGAAAAGAGCTAGAGTTGGTCTTTTTTTTTTTTTTTTTGAGACGGAGTCTCACTCTGTCGCCCAGGCCGTAGTGCAGTGGTGCGATCTTGACTCACTGCAACCTCCACCTCCCAGATTAAAATGATTCTCCTGCCTTAGCCTCCCGAGTAGCTAGGACGACAGGCGCCCACCACCACACCTGGCGAATTTTTGTATTTTTAGTAGAGATGAGGTTTCACCATGTTGGCCAGGCTAGTCTCAAACTCCTGACCTTGTGAACCACCCACCTCGGCCACCCAAAGTGCTGGGATTACAGGTGTGAACCACTGCGCTCAGTTGAGTTGGTCTTTAGTCTAACTAATGAAATTCTCCGGACCCAGATCTGGAATGATAAGCAAAGCATATTTTGGATAGAGATTCTTTGCTTTGATTCCCATGTGCCAATATCATGTTTGTCATGTAGCTTTTGGCAGACCTACTCGACTTTCTTTCCTCTTTATGTGGATAACTGCAAATTGAAATTCCTAAACTATCATATAATAGAGCTGACTGCCCCAATATCGTCTTATAAAGCAGTTCAACCTAGCTATCCCTCTTTAGCTGATTAGTCTACCCAATGCTTAATTGGTGCAGATAAAGGAAAAGAGAACATTTATAAGACAAATTCAGGTCTTATAAGTATTAGTCAACTGCTTTAAAGGATATTCTTTTCTGAAGTGGCGAGTGGGCTTCTTGTTTCCCATCATCCAATAATACTTTTAATAACTGAAGGAGCTTTCATTGTAGTGTATAGAATGCAGGCTGCCCCAATTAAAAATAAATTTTAAAGCCTTAGACTTTTTTTAAGATTTTGTTTTTTAGATATAGATTTTTAAAAAGATTTTTTTGTTTTTGTTTGAGACAGAGTCTCACTCTGTCACCCAGACTGGAGTGCAGTGGCTCAGTCTCGGCTCACTGCAACCTCCAACCTCCACTTGCAGGGTTCAAGTGATTCTCATGCCTCAGCCTCCTGAGTAGCTGGGATTACAACAGGCCCATGCCCAGCTTTTTTTTTTTTTTTTTTCTTTTCTTTTTTTCTAAGATGGAGTCTTACTGTTGCTCCCAGCTACTCAGGAAGCTGAGGCAGGCGAATCATTTGAACCCGGGAGGTGGAGGTTGCAGTGAGCCAAGATTGCGCCATTGTGCAATGGAGTGCAATGGCCTGATCTCGGCTCACTGCAACCTCCGCCTCCCAAGTTCAAGCCATTCACCTGCCTCCACCTCCCAAAGTGCTGGGATTACAGGTGTGAGCCACCACGCCCGGCGTTAAAAAATCTTAATTGCTTCCTTCTCCTCAACATAAAACTCAATTTAAAATGAAGTAAAATGTGCATGGATGCTGTTGATTTTGGAAAGAAAAAGGCGTATCAGTGAAACGCTTGTTACTTATTCAGAAGTTTATATAAGTAAACTCTTTAGATCAGGATTTAGGAGGGTTGTGCTGGCCAGGCTGGTCTTGAACTCCTGATGTCAAGTGATCCACCCCACCTTGGCCTCCGAAAGTGCTGGGATTACAAGCATGAGCCACCACACCCGACCTATTTATATTTAATTTGGAATGCATCTCATGATTGTGCAGAAACAGGAAATTCATCTTTATAACTTTATCCTGATTAATGTTTAAATTACTCTGCCTTCCCAAATCCCTGCAGTTTGGTGGTGGCACTGATGATGACTGATAACCTTAGTAATAAATAGAAATTTTTGGTTTTTTTGAGACAGGGTCTCACTCTGTCTCCCAGGCTGCAGCGCACTGGCATGATCTTGGCTCACTGTAACCTCTACCTCCCAGACTCAAGTGATCCTCCTGCCTCAGCCTCCCAAGTAGCTGGGACTATAGGCTTGTACCACCATGCCTCGCTAAGAGACGGTTTCGTCATGTTGCGCAGGTTTGTCTTGAATTCCTGGACTCAAGCAATTGTTCTGCCTTGGCTTCCCAAAGTGCTAGGATCACAGGCATGACCCACCATGCCTCGCCATGAATGGAAAATTTGAAAACAAACTGCAATCCAGATTTTGGTATCAAAAATACCTACTAAAGGCCGGGCACGGTGGCTCACAGCTATAATCCTAGCACTCTAGGAGGCCTAGGTGGGCGGATTGCCTGAGCTCAGGAGTTCAAGACCAGCCTGGGCAACATGGTGAAACCCTATCTCTACTAAGAATACAAAAATTAGCCGGGCGTGATGGGGCATGCTACCTACTAAATACCTACTAAAATGATAATCCTATGATACTTTCAGTTAATTCTTTATATAAATATATAAAATACATAAATATGTAATACATACATATATCTCTATATAAATCTTTTTTTAAAAATCCTTTAAAAAAATCAGCTGAAGTTGGGATCACCTGAAGTCGGAGTTCAAGACCAGCCTACTAACATGGAGAAACCCCATCTCCACTAAAAAATACAGAATTAGCAGGGTGTGGTGGCACATGCCTATAATCCCAGCTACTTGGGAGGCTGAGGCAGGAGAATCGCTTGAACCCAGGAGACGGGGGTTGCAGTGAGCTGAGATCATGCCATCGCACTCCAGGCTGGGCAACAAGAGCAAAACCCTTATCCAAAAAAAAAAAAAAAAAAAGTCCAGGCGCACTGGCTCATGCCTGTAATCCCAGCACTTTGGGAGGCTGAGGCAGGCAGATCGCAAGGTCAAGAAATCGAGACCATCCTGGCCAACATGGTGAAACCCTGTCTCAATACAAAAATTAGGTGGGCGTGGTGGCATGCGCCTGTACACCCAGCTACTTGGGACTACTGAGGCAGAAGAATTGCTTGAACCAGGAGGCAGAGGTTGCAGTGAGCTGAGATACGCCACTGTGCTCCAGCCTGATGACAGAGCAAGACTCTGCCTCAAAAAAAAAAAAAAAAGAAAGAAAGAAAAATAAAGATTTTTGAACAATGAAGTACTTTATTTTCCTATGATTCACTAGAATAAGTCTAAGGAAACAATTTGCACTATTGGTTTTCAGTTTCAACTGTATATGTCAGAATACTCTACCTGATTTTTTTTTTTTTTTTCAATTGAGACAGAGTTTTGCTGTGTCATTCAGGATGGAGTGCAATGGTGTGATCTCAGCTCACTGCAACTTCGGCTGCCCAGGTTCAAACAATTATTGTGCGTTAGCCTCCCGAGTACCTGGGACTACAGGCACGTGCCACCATGCCTGGGTAATTTTTTTGAATTTTTATTAGAGACGGAGTTTCACCATGTTGCCCAGGCCTGTCTCAAACCCCTAACCTCAGGTGATCCACCAACCTTGGCCTCCCAAAGTGCTGGGATTACAGGCGTGAGCCACTGCGCCCAGCCCTAAACCTGATTTTCATAAGTGTTCTTTCTTAATTTTGCTATTGAGGTGTAATTGGTTGAGTTGTTCTGTTTGAGTAAAAGGAAGAGCACCCTCAGATTGGAATCATCATGTGCTTATAATGCGGCTGGGCCTGGTGGCTCACACCTGCAATTCCAGTACTTTGGGTGGCCGAGGCAGGTGGATCACCTGAGGTCAGAAGTTCAAGAGCAGCCTGGCTAACATGGAGAAACCCCATCTCTACTAAAAATACAAAAATTAGCCGGGCGTGCTGGCGGGCACCTGTAATCCCCACTACTCGGGAGGCTGAGGCAGGAGAATCGCTTGATCCCCGGAGGCAGAGATTGCAGTAAGCCAAGATTGAGCCACTGCACTCCAGCCTAGGTGACAGAGCAAGACTCTGTCTCAAAAAAAAAAAAAAAAAGGATAAAATGCTTTTCCCATGAAGCAGTTCTACCTAGGTGTTTACCAATTTACCATTAGCTGGGTGGCCTATCTGATGCTTGGCCTACTTGAACTTTTAATTATAGGAGCTTGGTAATTTTTTTTTTTCTGTGATAAAATAAAAGCAGCCTTTTCTAAAAAAAAAAAATTTTTTTTTAATTGTGGCGGGTGTGATGGCTCACGCGGTGGATCACCTGAGGTCAGAAGTTCAAGACCAGCCTAACCAATGTGGAGAAACCCTGTCTCTACTAAAAATACAAAATTAGCCAGGTATGGTGGCTCATGCCTGTAATCCCACCTACTAAGGGAGGCTGAGGCAGGAGAATTGCTTGAACCTGGGAGGTGGAGGTTGCGGTGAGCTGAGATTGCATCATTGCACTCCAGCCTGGGTAAGAAGAGTGAAACTCCATCCCCCCCAAAAAAAAAAAAATTGCTTGTCCTGTGTTTCATTTTAGAGGAGGATTTGTGAGGTTTTTTTTGTTGTTGTTGAGATGGAGTCTTGTTCTGTTGCCCAGGCTGGAGTGCAGTGGCTCCATCTTGGCTCACTGTAAGCTCCGCCTCCCGGGTTCACACCATTCTCCTGCCTCAGCCTCCAGAGTAGCTGCGACTACAGGCACCCACCACCACGCCCAGCTCATTTTTTGTATTTTTAGTAGAGACGGGGTTTCACCATGTTAGCCAGGCTGGTCTCGAACTCCTGACCTCATGATCCGCCTGCCTTGGCCTCCCAAAGTGCTGGGATTACAGGCGTGAGCCACCGCGCCTGGCCTGTGAGTTCTTATATCGGTATTTGGTATGAAATGTTGAGTGATGAGAAAAGCATGAACTACGAAGGAAAATTTGGGAATAGGCTAAGAAGGAACTTTTTTTTTTTTTTTTTTTTTGAGACAGAGTCTCACTCTGTGGCCCAGCCTGGAGTGCAGTGGCCGGATCTCAGCACACTGCAAGCTCCACCTCCCGGGTTTATGCCATTCTCCTGCCTCAGCCTCCCGAGTAGCGGGACTACAGGCACTTGCCACCTCGCCTGGCTATTTTTTTGTATTTTTTAGTAGAGACAGGGTTTCACCGGGTTAGCCAGGATGGTCTTGATCTCCTGACCTCGTGATCCTCCTGTCTCGGCCTCCCAAAGTGCTGGGATTACAGGCTTGAGCCACCGCACCCGGCCAAGAAGGAAAATTTGAGAATAGGCTGTAGTATAGAGTAATTTGATACACATAGGGTACTTCTGGAGGTCAAGCATGGTATACTACTTAGACCATTTGGTTTCCTGGGTATTTTATGAGAGCATTAGGATAACATTGTTCCACTGAGTATGTGTAGAGGGAAAGAAAAAAGAATAACATTGGGATATCCTCACTACCTCCATCCCCATCCCCACTCCCATAGTAATCATCCTAAAGCTTTAATTAAAATGGTTTCTGGGCCGGGTGTGGTGGCTCACGTCTGTCATCCCAGCACTTTGGGAAGCTGAGGCGGGCGGATCATGAGGTCAGGAGTTCAAGACCAGCCTGGCCAAGATGGTGAAACTCAGTCTCTACTAAAAATACAAAAATTAACCAGGCGTGGTGGCACACACTTGTAGTCCCCAGCTACTGGGGAGGCTGAAGCAGTGAACTGCTTGAACCCGGGAGGCGAAGTTTGCAGTGAGCCGAGATCGTGCCATTGCACTTCAGCCTGGATGATAGAGCAAGACTTAAATAATAAAAATAACAAAAGAAAATAACAAAACAAAATAAAACAAAATCTTAAAATAACAAAAGAAAATGGTTTCTAAGGCCGGCACGGTGACTCACTCCTGTAATCTCAACACTTTGGGAGACTGAGGCAGGTGGATCACTTAAGGTCAGGAGTTCGAGACCAGCCTGGCCAGTGTGACGCAACCCTGTCTCTACTGAAAATACAAAAAAAATTAGCCAAGCGTGGTGGCAGGAGCCTGTAATCCCAGTTACTCAGGAGGTTGAGGCAGGAGAATCGCTTGAATCTGAGAGGCGGAAGTTGCAGTGAGCTGAGATCACGCTACTGCACTCCAGCCTGGGCAACGGAGTGAGACTGTCTTGAAAAAAAAAAAATGGTTTGCAGCTTGAAGATGAATTACTTACTATGCAAGTAATTTATCTTTTTAAGGAAAATCTGCTGAAGTTTAAATGTATAAACTAGTTAGATTACCAAATCACATCAGAAAGGATCCTCTGCTCTGTAGAAGGATTTTCTTTAAAGAATATTAAATAAGAACACTTGGCCACAGGGCAGGGAACATCACACACTAGGGCCTGTCGTGGGTTTGGGGGAGGGAGGAGGGATGGCATTAAGAGAAATACCTATTGTAAATGACGAGTTAATGGGTGCAGCACACCACCATGGCACATGTATATCTATGTAACAAACCTGCACATTGTGCACATGTACCCTAGAACTTAAAGTATAATAAAAAGAAAAAGAAAAAGAAAAAAAAAACAAGAATGTTAAATAGGAGTTTCCTTAAGTATTTTGCAGATAACTAATTTCTTTTTTTCTTTTAATTAAGAAAATAACAATAATAGAGATGAGGTCTTGCTGTGTTGCCCAGGCTGGTCTCAAAGTACTGAGCTCAAGCAATTCTCCTACCTCAGTCTCCCAAAGTGCGGGGACTACAGTTGTGAGCCACCCTGCCTGGTCTGATAACTGACTTTTGTTTTTTTGTTTTTTTTTTTTTTAAGACAGAGTCTCACTCTGTCACCCAGGCTGGAGTGCAGTAGCACAATCTCAGCTCACAGCAACCTCTGCCTTCTGGGTTCAAGCGCTTCTCCGCCTCAGCCTCCTGAGTAGCTGGGACTACAGGTGTGCGCCACCACACCCAGCTATTTTTTTTTTTTTTGCATTTTGTAGTAGAGACAGGGTTTAACCATGTTGACCAGGCTGGTCTCAAACTCCTGACCTCAGGTGATCTGCCCGCCTTGGCCTCCCAAAGTGCTGGGATTACAGGCGTGAGCCACTGCAGCTGGCCCTGACTTCTTGAAAGAAGAAAAACTGGAAAGAATATTTAAGCATAGGTAATGGGAAAACAAAAATTAAGAGTAGGCTGGGCACGGTGACTCATGCCTATAATCCCAGCACTTTGGGAGACTGAGGCAGGCAGATAGCTTGAACTCACGAGTTCGAGAGCAGCCTGGGCAGCATGGTGAAAGCTGGTCTGTACAAAAAAAAAAAAAAAAAAAAATTAGCCAGGCATGGTGATGCACGACTGTAGTCCCAGCTACTTGGAAGGCTGAGGTGGGAGGACAGCTTGGGCCTGGGAGGCAGAGGTTGCAGTGAGCCAAGATTGTATCACTGCACTCCAGCCTGGGCAATAATGCCAGACTTTGTCTTGAAAAAAAAAAAAAATTAAGAGTACATTTAAAAAGAAAATATATTGCTTGGTGTGCTGGCTCACGCCTGTAATCCCAGCACTTTGGGAGGCCGAGGCAGGCAGATCACTTGAGGTCAGGAGTTCCAGACCAGCCTGGCTAACATGGTGAAACCCCGTCTTACTAAAAATACAAAAATTAGTTGGGCATGGTGGCACGCATCTGTAGTCCCAGCTACTTGGGAGGCTGAGGCAGGAGAATGGCTTGAACCCGGGAGGCAGAAGTTGCAGTGAGCTGAGATCGCTCCATTGCACTCCAGTCTGGGCAACAAGAACAAAACTCTGTCTCAAAAAAACAAAAAAAGGAATACAGGAATAGCCAATAGTGGGTGCAGCCACTTCTTCTATACTAACAAAGCTTAATGTCATGCCAGCTGACAAGAAATGTTTATAGGGTCCAGCCCCAGCATCACCAGGCAGGACAAAGAAGGGTAGATTTGGAACTGAGAGGCAATACATTTGTAACTGGCATAATAGGTATCTCTGAAATTATAGGGAAAGAAATAGGGAAATATAATTCATTTTATAATACTGTTAAGTAATACTTTTTTTTTTTTTGAGACGGAGTCTCGCTCTGTCCCCCAGGCTGGAGTGCAGTGGCCGGATCTCAGCTCACTGCAAGCTCCGCCTTCCGGGTTTACGCCATTGTCCTGCCTCAGCCTCCCGAATAGCTGGGACTACAGGCGCCCGCCACCTTGCTCGGCTAGTTTTTTGGTATTTTTGAGTAGAGACGGGGTTTCACCGTGTTAGCCAGGATGGTCTCGATCTCCTGACCTCGTGATCCGCCCGTCTCGGCCTCCCAAAGTGCTGGGATTACAGGCTTGAGCCACCACGCCCGGCCAAGTAATACTATTTTTCCCCAACAAGGAAATATCTACAGTTAGAGTAATACTTTTGGTTCATAAAGTTAGGCATGTCTGTTGCCAGATCTAGTGCACTTCCCTCTTACAACTTAGCTATGAGAATAGCACATAGATGTAAGAGAAGGTTATGAACAAAGTCTTTCTAAAAGTACATCTTGGCCGGACACAGTGGCTCATACCTGTAATCCCAGCACTTTGGGAGGCTGAGGCAGGCAGATCACCTGAAATCAGGAGTTCAAGACCAGCAACATGGTGAGATCCTGTCTCTACTAAAAGTACAAAAATTTAGCTGGGCGTGGTGGTGCATGCCTGTAATCCCAGCTACTCAGGAGGCTGAGATAGGAGAAGTGCTTGAATCTGGGAGTCGGAGGTTGCAGTGAGCAGAGACCGTGCCACTGCACTCCAGCCTGGGAGACAGAGCAAGATTCCATCTCAAAAAATAAATAAAAAATAAAAGTATATCTTGACATAACTAAAGTATTTTTAGTATTAATCTATTGTACTACCTTTTGACATTCAATATATGAAACTTTATTTATTTATTTATTTATTTATTGAGATGGACTCTTGCTCTGTCGCCCAAGCTGAAGTGCAGTGGTGCGATCTCGGCTCACTGCAAGCTCCGCCTCCCAGGTTCATGCCATTCTCCTGCCTCAGCCTCCCAAGTGGCTGGGACTGCAGGCGCCCACCACCACGCCCAGCTAATTTTTTGTATTTTTAGTAGAGACGGAGTTTCACCGTGTTAGCCAGGATGGTCTCGATCTCCTGACCTCGTGATCCACCTGCCTTGGCCTCCCAGAGTGCTAGGATTATAGGCGTGAAGCATGCCCGGCCCTCCAAGTATACTAATTTAATCCACTTTAAAGGAAAAACTTTTTAAACCTTAAAAGAATTTTAACACTGATATAATTGGCTTATATCAGTTTGAGTTAGAGAACAAGATTGAAGACATTAGAGTGAAGAGCTGAGGTTTTGATTTAATAAGCTGTTTTTAATTTGCCTCAAGTTTTCCTATACATTGGACTTCATTTGTCTTTCTTACTGAAATAGGTGACCCCCATACCTCAATAGTACAGTTTTCAAATTCTACCACCTCAGTGCTGGCTACCCTTGCAGCTCTTGCTGAGGCATCTGTCCCCCTCCCCAACTCACACAAAGCCACAGGTAGGTAAGGGATAGGCTGCTGGGTGAATCACCACTTTTTCTTTTGTTTTTAATTCTCCAGCAGATTTAATTTGCATGAAATATTATTAAAGAATTGCATTTAATTAGAGGCAGCTAAGGAAAAGGGATGTAGCATCATTGAACATCAGAAAGAAAAATTGCCAGGTGATATAATCAGACAGCTGAATAATATGAGAGAATGACTAAATTATTCCTTTGTGTTTTTACAGTTTGAAGTTTGTTTTCCCTGACTCTAGTTACTTCACATTGAAATGTCTGTTCTCATATTAGCAGATTTTTTTGGAGATACTCTATGTTATGTTTTGACTGATGCTATCATAGAATGATTCAAAATAGCAGCCCAGATATATTAAAGTATCAAAATACATGAGACTGGTACCTTTTTCATTGTCATATCCTTTGTACTTCATGGCTTGCTTTTATTTTCATTGGAGATGTTATTTTGGCATTTCCAAAGGAGTTGGGCAAATATAGGGTACGTATTGCCTTTCTGATATTTAAAACAAAATAGTTTTCAAGTCATTTAGCCAGAGCTAGTGGTCTGTCAGGGGAAGACTTAAGGCTTCATATAGGTAGGGGCATATAGTCACAGGTAGGGCTCAGTAGACATTTAGAAATCTTTCTAGAACCCTCTGACCATCTGCTCCATCATATATGAAAGCAGAATGTTCTGATTTCTTTCTGCCATGACATTTGGGTGGTAAGAACATTCTTCCAATTCCAGTCCTATTTTTCTGAATGAGTATAATCATAAAGATCTCTACTCAGATTTATATGAGGGAACAACATAGCAAAGGGAAAAGCAGTGTATTAAACTTGTCCTTGCTATTCTTTTGGTTTGCTCTTTGATCTTGGATAAATCGCTTCTCCAGGTTCTAGTTTCCTCATCGTTGGCATGATACTTGGATTAGGTTATCTATCCAGGACCTTTCAACTTTAATATTTAACTGTTCTTTGTTTCTAAGAGGTGGGAATCCTTTGTTTCCATTGAACTACCTAGATGTGTTTCATATGGATGTTGATACCCCACTTATTACTGCAAAGTTCTATCTGTGACTCACTCTTTCTTTTCTTTTCCTTCCTTCCTTCCTTCTTTTTTCTTTCTTTCTTCCTTCCTTCCTTCCTTTCTTTTTTTTTTTTTTTTGAGACGGAGTCTCGCTCTGTCACCCAGGCTGGAGTGCAGTGGCGCAATCTCTGCTCACTGCAAGCTCCATCTCCCGGGTTCACGCCATTCTTCTGCCTCAGCCTCCCGAGTAGCTG